>NC_068446.1:23670998-24023498 GCF_023373465.1 Oncorhynchus keta | reverse complement strand
GTCAACTCTGTAGTTCATGACTATACGACAAGTCACCTGATACTCCTAATCTTACCTCATTTGCACAGACTGTATAAAGATTTTTTCTATTGTGTTCTTGACTGTATGTTTGTTTATTCCATGTGTAACTCTGTGTTGTTGTTTGTGTCGCACTGTATGCTTTATCTTGGCCAGGTCGCAGTTGTAAATGAGAACTTGTTCTCAACTGGCCAACCTGGTTAAATAAAAGATTAAATAAAAAAATTATCAATAAAAATATGGGACAACTACACAGAAGGACAAAAGACGAAGACTCATCATAAACATTTCGGACAATCAGAGCCTTACAATCGTGCTGTGATTGTGCCCTAGACCACTGCACCACCCGGGAGGCCGGACAGACAATTTTTATGTGTTACGAGCTTCAACACTCGGCGGTCCTATTCTGTGAGCTTGTGTGTCCTACCACTTAGAGGCTGAGCCGTTGTTGCTCTTAGACACTTCACAATAACAGCACAGCTGACCGGGGCAGCGCTGGCAGAAAATTGACAAGCTGACTTGTTGGAAAGGTGGCATCCTGTGACGGTGCCATGTTGAAAGTCACTGAGCTCTTCAGTAAGGGCCATTCTACTGCCAATGTTTGTCTATAGAGATTAAATGGCTGTGTGCTCAATTTTATACACCTTTCAGCAATGGGCGTGGCTGAAATAGCTGAATCCACTCATTTGAAGGGGTGTCCACATACTTTTCATCAAGAAGTGTATGTCACATAAAGAGCAGGTGTCCTTAATGTTTTGTAGACTCAGTATATGTTGACCACTGAGACCAGATGGGTTACTTAAATTCAATATACTGGTCATATCTATTCTAGTTCAGGGCACTACAGCTTTTAGAGGAGACCACAGAGAGACTGAGCAAAGGCAAGAGGATGATAATTCAATACTGTATATGGTTAATCTGACTTCACCTTTATCTCTGAGGATATAAACTGATTTAGGTCATTACCACTTTGAAACAATGCAAGGTGACAAAGAGCAGAGGACAGAAAAGGGGACCTTTTACTACATGGCTGGATATTTTTTAAGTAGTATACACTGAACATTCAAACATGAGTAACACCTTCCTAATACTGAGTTGCACCACACACCCTTTTGCCCTCAGAACAGTCTGAATTCGTTGGGCTATAGACTCTAAAAGGCGTTATAAGCATTCCACAGGGATGCTGGCCCATGTTGATTCCAATGCTTCCCACATTGTGTCAAGTTGGCTGGATGTCCTTTGGGTGGTGCACCATTCTTGAGACACACAGGAAACTGTTGAGTATGAAAATATCAGCAGCGTTGCGGGTCTTGACACAAACCGGTGTGCCTGGCACCTATTACTATACCCTGTTCAAAGGCACTTAAATCATTTGTTTTGCCCATTCCCCCTCTGCACACATACACAATCCATGTCGCAATTGTCTCAAGACTTACAAATCCTTCTTTAACCTGTCTCCTCCCCTTCATCTACGCTGATTGAAGTGGATTTAACAAGTGACATCATTAAGGGATCATAGCTTTCACCTGGATTCACCTGGTCAGTCTATGTCTATTGAAGATGGCACCGAAGAACATGGCTGAAGTTTTACAATCTCCCAACCAATTGTGCTATTTTGTTTGTTTTTTTGCATTTTGTGGAACTTGTTTTTTTTAACATATTTTGTACATAATGTAGCTGCTATCGTCTCTTATGACCGAAAATAACTTCTGGACATCAGAACAGCGATTACTCACCTGGACTGGAACAGTCATTTCCTACGAGACGGATATACAGTTGAAGTCGGAAGGTTACATACACTTAGGTTGGAGTCATAGAAACTCATTTTTCAACCACTCCACAAATTTCTTGTTAAGAAACTATAGTTTTGTCAAGTCAGTTAGGACATCTACTGTGTGCATGACACAAGTCATTTTTCCAACAATTGTTTACAGACAGATTATTTCACTTATAATTCCCTGTATCACAAATCTAGTGGGTCAGAAGTTTACATACACTAAGTTGACTGTGCCTTCAAACAGCGTGGAAGATTCCAGAAAATGGTGTCATGGCTTTAGAAGCTTCTGATAGGCTAATTGACATCATTTGAGTCAATTGTAGGTGTACCTGTGGGTGTATTTCAAGGCCTACCTTCAAACCTCAGCTTGACATCAGGGAAAATCAAAAGAAATCAGCCAAGACATCAGAAACTGAACTGTCCTTCTGTAGCTCAGTTGGTACAGCATGGCGCTTGTAACGCCAGGGTAGTGGGTTCGATCCCCGGGACCACCCATACGTAGAATGTATGCACACATGACTGTAAGTCGCTTTGGATAAAAGCGTCTGCTAAATGGCATATATTATTATTATTATTATTATTAGAAAAAAAATTGTAGACCTCCACAAGTCTGGTTCATCCTTGGAAGCAATTTCCAAACGCCTGAAGGTACCACGTTCATCTGTACAAACAATAGTACGCAACTATAAGCAAAATGGGACCACGCAGCCGTACCGCTCAGGAATGAGACACGTTCTGTCTCCAAGAGATGAACGAACTTTGGTGCAAAAAGTGCAAATCAATCACAGAACAACAGCAAAGGACCTTATGAAGATGCAGGACGAAGTATCCACAGTAAAACGAGTCCTATATTGACAGAACCCGAAAGGCCGCTCATCAAGGAAGAAGCCACTCCCCCAAAACCAAAACTGCCATAAAAAAAAGCTAGACTACAGTTTGCAACTGCACATGGTGGACAAAGATCGTACTTTTTGGACAAATGTCCTCTGGTCTGATGAAACAAAAATGGAACTGTTTGGCCATAATGACCATCGTTATGTTTGGAGGAAAAAGGGAGAGGCTGGGCCGATAAAAACAACATCCCAACCGTGAAGCATGGGGGCGGCAGCATCATGTTGTGGGGGTGCTTTGCTGCAGGAGGGACTGGTGCACTTCACAAAATACAGTACATGGCAGCATTAGGTAGGAAAATTATATGGATATATTGAAGCAACATCTCAAGACGTCAGTCAGGAAGTTAAAGCTTGGTCGTAAATGGGTCTTCCAAATGGACAATGACCCCAAGCATACTTCCAAAGTTGTGTCAAAATGGCTTAAGGACAACAGAGTCAAGGTGTTGGAGTGGCCATCACAAAGCCCTGACCTCAATCCTATAGAAAATTTGTGGGCAGAACTGAAAAAGCATGTGCGAGAAAGGAGGCCTACAAATCCGACTCAGTTACACCAGCTCTGTCAGGAGGAATGGGACAAAAATGTGGGAAGCTTGTGGAAGGCTACCCTAAACATTTGACCCAAGTTAAACAATATAAAGGTAATGCTACCAAATAATAATTGTGTGTATGTAAACTACTGACCCACTGGGAATGTGCTGAAAGAAATAAAAGCTGAAATAAAATTCTCTCTACTATTATTCTGACATTTCACATTCTTAAAATAAAGTGGTGATCCTAACTGACCTAAGACACAGCATTTTACTCTGATTAAATGTCAGGAATTGTGAAAACTTTTAAATGTATTTGGCTAAGGTGTATGTAAACTTCTGACTTCAACTGTTCTGCTTTCACTAGAACAGGCCCAGAACCCCATAATTTACTTGAAGAAAAAACGTAGGAAAAGGGGCCGCAGATCGGGATGCCCTCTGAGAATCCGTAGGCGAGCGAGTAAACTCCCACTGCCATCTGTTCTTCTTACTAACGTGCAATCATTGGAAAATAAAATGAATGACCTACGATTAAGATTATCCTACCAACGGGACATTAAAAACTGTAATATCTTATGTTTCACCGAGACATGGCTGAACGACGATACAGATAATATAGAGCTGGTGGGATTTTCCATTCACCGTCAGAACAGAGAAGCTACGTCTGATAAAAGGAGGGGTAGGGGTGTGTCTATTTGTCAATAACAGCTGGTGCGTGATGTCTAATATTAAAGAAGTCTCAAGGTATTGCTCGCCTGAGGTAGAGTACCTTATGATAAGCTGTGGACCACACTATCTACCAAGAGAGTTCTCATCTATATTATTCGTAGCTGTAAATTTACCACCACAGAACGAAGCTGGCACTAAGGCCGCTCTCAACCAACTCTATAAGGCCATAAGCAAAGAAGAAAATGCTCACCCAGAAGCAGCGCTCACAGTTGCCGGGTACTTTAATGCAGGCAAACTTAAATCAGTTTTACAAATTTTTTACCAGCATGTCACATGTGCAACCAGAGGAAAACAAATCCTAGACCACCTTTACTCCACACACATAGATGATTACATTTGTCAAACCTGACCATACGTTTATCATCCTGATTCCTGCTTCCAAGCAAAAACTAAAGCAGGAAGTACCAGTGACTCGCTCAATACGGAAGTGGTCAGATGACGCGTATGCTACACCACAAGACTGTTTTGTTGGCACAGACTGGAATATGTTCCCGGGATTCATCCAAGGTACACCACCTCAGTCATCGGCTTCATCAATAAGTGCATCGATGATGTCGTCCACACTGTGACTTTACATACATATCCCAACCAGAAGCAATGGATTACAGGCAACATCGGCATCGAGATAATGGCTAGAGCTGCCGCTTTCAAGGAACGGGAGACTAATCCAGACGCTAATAAGAAATCCTGCTATGCCCTCAGACAAACCATCTAACAAGCAAAGCGTCAATACAGGATTAAGATTGAATCCTACAACACCGGCTCTGACGCTCATCGGATGTGGCATGGCTTGAAAACTATTACGGACTACAAAGGGAAATCCAGAAGCGAACCCGAGCCTATCAGACGAGCTAAATGCCTTTTATGCTCACCTCGAGGCAAGCAACACTGACGCATGCACGAGAGCACCAGCTGTTCTGGATGACCCTGTGATGATGCTCTCGGTAACTGATGTGAACAAAACCTTTAAACAGATCAACATTCACAAAGCTGCTGGGCCGGATTACCAGGACGTGTACTCAAAGCATGCGCGGACCAACTGGCAAGTGTCTTCACTGACATTTTCAACCTCTCCCTGTCTGAGTCTGTAATACCAACATGTTTCAAGCAGACCACCATAGTCCCTGTGCCCAAGAACATTAAGGTATCCTGCCTAAATGACTACTGACCCGTAGTACTATAGTCTGTAGCCATCAACATCAACACATCAACACCATTATCCTAGAAACCCTAGACCCACTCCAATTTGCATAGCACCCCAACAGATCCACAGATGATGCAATCTCTATTGCACTCCACACTTCCCTTTCCCACCTGGACAAAAAGAACACCTACTGTATGTGAGAATGCTATTCATTGACTACAGCTTAGTGTTCAACACCATAGTGACCTCAATGCTCATCACTAATCTAAGGACCCTGGGACTAAACAGCTCCCTCTGCAACTGGATCCTGGACTTCCTGACGGGTCGCCCCCAGGTGGTAAGGGTAGGTAATAACACATCTGCCACGCTGATCCTCAACATGGGGACCCTAAGGGGTGCGTGCTCAGTCCCCTCCTGTACTCCATGTTCACTCATAACTGCACGGCCAGGCACGACTCCAACACCATCATCAAGTTTGCTGATGACACCACAGTGGTAGGCCTGATCACCGACAACGATGAGACAGCCTATAGGGAGGAGGTCAGAGACCTGACCGTGGGGTGCAAGGACAACAACCTCTCCCTCAATGTGATCAAGACAAAGGAGATGATTGTGGACTACAGGAAAAGGTGGACCGAGCACGCCCCCATTCTTATCGACAGGGCTGGAGTGGAGCAGGTCGAGAGTTTCAAGTTCCTTGGTCCACATCACCAACAAACTAACATGGTCCAAGCACACTACGACAGTCATGAAGAGGGCACGACAAAACCTATTCCCCCTCAGGAGACTGAAAAGATTTGACATAGGTCCTCAGATCCTCAAAGGGTTTTACTGCTGCACCATCGAGAGCATCAAATCAAATCAAATCAAATTTATTTATATAGCCCTTCGTACATCAGCTGATATCTCAAAGTGCTGTACAGAAACCCAGCCTAAACCCAGCCATCACTGCCTGGTATGGCAACTGCTCAGCCTCCGACTGCAAGGCACTACAGAGGGTAGTGCGTACGGCCCAATACATCAAAGGGCCTCTATACCAGGCGGTGTCAGAGGAAGGCCTTAAAAATTGTCAATGTCTCCAGCCACCCTAGTCATAGACTGTTATCTCTGCTTCCACATGACAAACGGTACCGGAGTACCAAGTCTAGTTCCAAGAGGCTTCTAAAACAGATTCTACCACCAAGCCTTAAAACTCCTGAACAGCTAATCAAATGTCTACACAGACTATTTGCATTGCCCCTCCCCCTACACTGCTGCTACTCTCTATTATTATCTATGCATAGCCATTTTAACAACTCTACCTACATGTACATAATTAGCTCAATTACCTCGACACCGGTGCCCCCCGAACATTGACACATTGACTCTGTACCGATACCCACTGTATTTTGCCCCGGTTTTGTAATTTACTACTGATCTTTAATGATTTGTTATTCTTATCGCTTACTTTTTTAGGGATTTTCTTAAAACTGCATTGTTGGTTAAGGGCTTGTAAGTAAGCATTTCACTGTAAGGTCTACTACCTACACCTGTTGTATTCGGCGCATGTGACAAATAACATTTAATTAGATTTTAAGTCTTTGTAAGAGGCATACCTCAGACCTTACCACAAATAGAACAAACTGTCACTTCAACGTCAATTTACCAAACCTTTACAAAGTAACAATGCCTCCTGTAAATATCACAACTGTTTTCACCTGATTTCAAAAGCCTTTCAGTCAGATCAGACAGATAAAATATCTCCCTGTGTCTCTCCCACTCAGCCTCTCTTTGAAGCAGAGCAGCATGTGCTCACTGTGGGTACTTGACCATGTGATTATCATTCACTAAATGAATCCGAAATTAGAGATAAAACACATCCCTCTACTGGCTACTCTAAAGCAATTCATAATGTTAATGAATGAAGTGAAAACAGTCCACACAAAAACGACATAAAGGAGACATTATTGTCATGACACTGATATGTTTCCTCTATGGCATCCAAGGCGCATTGCCCAGAATATACAGAATTGTGCATGATAAAAAAAAGTGTCCAGTTAGATGGCCCAAAGCACGAAGTGAAACCTCAGAGTCTGTTGGCATCATCTCCCTGTATCACAGACCAACAGTGCCAGGGCTTGTCAGATCCTCCCTTATGTTCAGTAAAGCAGTGCCTCTGGGCAGCAGTACTGTGTGTTCCCATTCCAGAGCCACGTTGTCACAGAACACACTTCTTAACATCAGCCCTGAGATAATAATAGTGTGTGAACAGATCAGCACAGCACCACATTCACATGCCTGGTGAAGAGAACCAGCAGAC
Organism: Oncorhynchus keta; assembly: GCF_023373465.1. Taxonomy (NCBI): domain Eukaryota; kingdom Metazoa; phylum Chordata; class Actinopteri; order Salmoniformes; family Salmonidae; genus Oncorhynchus; species Oncorhynchus keta. The sequence goes on along the minus strand of NC_068446.1, from coordinate 24,016,111 downwards.
TGAATATCTAAGGGCTCAGAAAGTACTTATCACCTCTGAAAGTAATTTGCGAACCGACTATGCACCAATTTTATATGTGAAAAATGTCGGCAGTCAGAAATCTACAGCTTGTGGTCCCTAAAACACAGCGCACTGAACAATCGTCAGATGAATGCTAGATAAACATTTGGTGTAATGTGTGTGAGCCTTAATTAACACAGTCACTCCTTCAGGGAGCTGTGACCAGACCAGTAGCACAGTCACAGCACAGTCAGCCCTCACCTGTGAACTCCTCCTGCTCACTCCCTAAATGTGATGCTAACCACAGGCTCCAAAGCCTTACTTCTCTTCCCTCATTATGGCTCAGTCGGCTCTGTCAGCTCCAGTTTCTCTGCTGTGAGAAGGGAAAATAAGAAACTCTCCCATTAGGAGCCTGTCCCTCTTAGCCAAGTGAGTGTAAAAAAAAGCTGATGGGATATAAAGCCCAGGACGAACAATGGGCCTGCTAGTTGTGACAGCTGTTTGTCTGTCCTGTCTGTGTGGACACCCCCGCACCGCTCCGTCACATCCTCCAGTCCTATCCTTTCCTGTCCTGTCCTCTCCTCATCTTTCAGACACAGCTGTACATCTTGCCTGGAGCCAGGGATTGAATTTCTTCACTTGTGAAAGCTCTACCATATACATGTCTCAGTCCCCAGCGTTTGTCATAAGCCATTTGATACATAGCCAGATAGAGGGGAAGCAGGTCCAAATCGTTCATGTCACAATCTCCCTGAAGACAGAGGAACAAAAGCTGTGACTAGAGTTTTAAACAAACATGGTATTGTCTGTGCATTCTGAAACAGGTTATGCCTTAGACTGCTGTGCCAATCAGGAGCCCTCTTAGATGAGTCCAACTTCTTTTTTAAAGCATGGTAAAGTTATGAATTACACTTTGGATGGTGTATCAATACACCCAGTCACTACAAAGATACAGGTGTCCTTCCTAACTCAGTTGCCGAAGAGGAGAAGGAAAACGCTCAGGGATTCCACCATGAGGCCAATGGTTACCTTAAAATAGTTAACTTTATGTCTGGAATACAAAGGGTTATGTTTGGGGCAAATCCAACAGAACACATTAGTGAGTACCACTCTCCATATTTTCAAACATGATGGTGACTGCATCATGTTATGGGTATGCTTGTCATCGGCAAGGACTAGGGAGTTTTTTGGGGGGATAAAAAGAAACGGAATAGAGTTAAGCACAGGCAAAATCCTAGTGGAAAATTCAGTGTGCTTTCCAACAGAAACTGGGAGAGAAATGTACCTTTCAGCAGGACAATAACTTAAAACACAAGGCCAAATATACACTGGAGTTGCTTACCAAGATGACATTGACTGTTCCTGAGTGTCCTAGTTCCAGTTTTGACTTAAATCGGCTTGAAAATCTATGTCAATACTTGAAAATGGCTGTCTAGCAATGATCAACAACCAACTTGACCGAGCTGGAATTATTTTTAAAAGAATAATGTGCAAATATTGTACAATGCAGGTGTGCAAATCTCTTAGAGATTTCCCAGAAAGACACAGCTGTAATCACTGCCAAATTCTAACATGTATCACTCAGGGGTGTGAATACTGTAAATTAGATATTTCTGTATTTCAATTTCAATACATGTCAAAAAACATGTTTTGACTTTGTCATTATGGGGTATTGTGTGTAGATTAAGAAAAAAAAAATAAAGTTACATTTTTCAAGGACAAAATGTACATATATTTCAGTATTTTTGTTGTTCTAGTGGAGACATTAACATTAGTAATCTCCCCAAAAAATGTTTTAAGGAAACTGTTTTTATATTTTTATTTGATTTTTTATTTGTATATTTTGCTCACATATATAATTTAAAAGTACGCGCTTAGGTGTCTGTAATAGAATACATATGGCAAAGACGAACGCAGGCCTCCAGAGTGGCGCAGTGGTCTAAGGCACTGCATTTCAGTGATAGCCACTAGAAATCCTTATTAAGGTCCAGGCTCTGTTGCAGCCTGCCGCAACCGGGAGACCCATGCGGTGGCGCGCAATTGGCTCAGCGTCGTCCGGGTTAGAGGAGGGTTTGGCCGGTAAGGATGTTCCTGTCCCATTGTGCACTAGTGACTCCTGTGGTGGACCGGGCACAATGCACGCTGACACGGATGCCAGGTGTACGGTGTTTCCTCTGACACATTGGTGTTTCTGTGAAGCAGACATTGTGTTAAGAAGCAGAGCGGCTTGGCTGGGTTGTGTTTCGGGAGGACATTTACCTCTCCTGGGTCTAAATGGGAGTTGCAGCAATGAAATAAGACTGTAACTACCAATTGGGGAGAAAAAGGAATAATAAATATTAAAAGACAAATGCAGATATATATATTTTTTTACATTGGTGGGGGTGCCAAGATGGAGGTATGGGGGCTTCAACAATGCGTCCCCTATCAGTCATCTAGTGTATCATTTAAATAATTGTGTACTGCCAAGACACCAGGAAATCAGCTCCTAGTGATTTAAATGTTGGAAATCTGTTCCCAATTATTCCCACGCATAATAGAGAGACATATGTGTACTTTTATTTATATATCTTCTCTTTATTGTTGGACATAAAGGACTGTAAAATCACCAGGAAATCAACTCCAAATGATTTTAATTTCGGAAATCTGTTCCCAATTATTCCCACGCATAATAGAGAAACATATGCGACCGTAAACAAATAATAATCATTCAAAATGATTGATCGGATTTATATAGGACTTTTCTACCAACTGAGGTACTCAAAGTGCTTTACATAGTAGGGGGAAATGTGTAGCACCCACCTCAGTGATGCACAGTGACCATTTTTGTGCCAAAATGCTCACCACGCATCAGCGATCAGGTGGAAAGGTGACATATGCCAATTAGGAATGAGGGGGATGATTAGGTTGCCATGATAAAATGTGGCCAGGTTTGGAATTTAGCCATGACACAAAGGGTGAACACCCCTACTCTTACAATAAGCGCCATGGGATTTTGAACGACCACAGAGAGTCAGGACACCCGTTTTAACGTCCCATCAGCAAGACGGTACCCTACGCAGGACAAGGTTCCCAAATGTAATCAAGATTTGAAAGGATTATGTTTTAGTCAAATATTATATATGTTTAGGCTTCTTACGGTTCATTTGCAGTCTAAAAAATATTTGTTCTATTATGTTTCGGCCCCTCAACCATCCTTTCAAGAATAAATTGGGTCCGTGGCTGAATCTTGTTGATGATCCTTGCCTTAAACAGTTCCTTTTCCCTCTGACCTCTATCTGCACATGTCTGTTGTTTAAAAGTGAATGGATACTGATGACTCAACCACTATTACCACCAAATCACACATTTCTTAATAAGGTTGCAAACCCCTGCCGGATTTGCAAGTTTGTGTGTCTGCGAGAAAGAGCAATCGCGAGTGGGAGATTCATTGCATTATATTATGGTTGCCGTGGACAGAACAATAATAAAGAAAAAAGCATCTAAACCTCACTTCATTATACTAATGTCATGACGTTGCCCTCTTTGAGTACAGCGAGCACCATCCCCCGCTCTCTGCTTCTACAACCAGACTGCTGTGGTCAGAGTTCGTAAATTCCTGAGAAGACCTCATGGACACACAGTTATAGAGAGTTGTTTTTCATGGAGACAAAGGAAATCCTTCCACCTCACGTACGAACAAATTTCATGTTCCAGAGAAAGTGTAAAAGATCGGTGAAGAATCCAGCTACGAACTGGTCCGTTTGTCACAACTTGGGAAGCTCAAGAGAGACGGTGTGGCCACATTACCATAACGCTGTTTATATAATAGCCCCAGATATGAGGTTTACATCTAATTGTTGTATAAGATGAATGAGTGAGTATGATACTGTTTGTATAATTGGGTAATATGATTGTGGACTGTTTAATGAAGAAAAATACAATTCCCTTTTGATTTGAACTAAATCAGAGGACCGCTCCTGAGCCCAGTCTGGGTCAGACATCCTGGGACAGCCCTCTTCTGCCATTCCAAATAAAACCCAACTTTGAGAAATTATCAGCAGACCAAGCTTACCTCAATTACGAGATGGCTAAAGGTTGTAGAATATTTTAACCATACCACGTGGTTAAACTCTTAGACTATCGATACCGACAGAATAAGAACAAGTCTTGGATATTAATTACTAGTCTGCTGCTAGGAATTCGGTATCATTGAACGTGAAGAACAACAACCCCCGAAACATCCATTCTATACCGAATGTCACTTTGAACTATCCCCTCTAACCAAGACACAGAGAGAGAGAGGGAGAGAGACGGACAATTCTACAAAATACTTTTCACCAGCGATCAAGACGACACACTGAGCGTAAATATATATATTGATTGCAATTGTTCCCGAATGAGTGAGAGTTCATGTGTAAAGGATTAGCATTTTCATTTTTATAATTAACTCTGTAGTGACTTCTTGGTAAAAAAAAAACACTCCCCTTTTGTCAAACAAGCAGCCATGCCGGTTCAGCCCACCAGGACACATTCTATAATTTCATGTAACCATATTTACTGTTTGTTTATGCATTTCTGTGAATTACTTAGTTATTAATAAATAAATGATTTAAGACAATTGATGTATGGATGAGTCATAGTGAAGACTGGGTTCGTGCAGATAACCAACAATTTACGACGTTTGGAATGAGACTAATTATGAGGTAAAATAAATACATCATTAATCAGAAAACTATTGATCAGATATGAAAATATCTGAAAGGTTATATTGGGAAATTATAACTATGTAATCTGAATACTTTCCTTGGTGCCCCAACTCCCTCGCTAATTACAGTTACATGATTATTCAGTTTAATCGAGTAACTAATTACAGAAAATCTTTGATAAAAACGAAGTCTTCAGTTTAATGATAGTAACGACACGATACTAAAAAGGAATGAAATTAAACCTACAAGCGATTTATCTCCAAACTCTATCAAGTCCCCCCATAGTGGTGGCTTGTACATAAACTGAGATTGGGGCATACTGTCGTCATGCTATAGACTGTTTCATGTGAAATATACTGGTCATTCTGTATTCATGATAACAGACTGCCAGACCTGATGTCACACATGCTTGACTGGGAGCTGATATGTGCTCTGATTTACTATCAGTCAGAAAGCAGATGTCTTCTACCATCCAGGTCCATGAATCATTCAACTCTCTCTGTACGTTCAAAGTGGAGAAAACACGATACAGTTGTCAACCTGTCTTGCTGTCAGTGCTGGAAAGTGGAAAGTGTTCACTAAGAGTAATACAATTATATGAAATGCTAGATTGATACATCTGGAAGCTGACATCATTTAGCAAGGGCCAGTAACTGACAGGTGAGGTAAGAAACTACTGCCAAATACAGTCATCTAAACTGGAATAGAAAACCCCTCTGAACATTGCATTAAATACCCAGTGTAGTCAAGATGCTGTGTTTTATATCATACTGTACAATAGCTGATGAAACTAACACTGTAAAAAAGTGTGAAAAGAATTGTAGCAGTTACATTTCCTGGTAGTTGTTGGTTGAAAATACAATCTACACATGACCTTTTAATCAGCAGGTTTGCATGGGCAGGAGTTTCATCTTTCCATGGTGACATCACCCTGAGGTAAATTGGTTAACAAACTAATAACAAAGGGAGTTCCAAAACTCTCTGCCAATAACAGCTAGTTTTCAGTTTCTCTCCCCACTCAGACCACTTAACAGACAGTCCTAGCAATTTGAGGAAATTAGCAAAGTGATCTCATAAGCAGACAGTTTTTTCCTCACACTTTATGATTCATTTTATATTCAATTTACATTGCTATTGTGACATTAAGCTCTACAAGTCCAAGCCTTTGGGATAGGGGGTTATACTAATATAACATATGGAATTGTTTAAAGATGGCCATACCATGGATCATTTAGCTATTTGATTTAGAGTTTTAGGACCCCTGTTGGTATAAAAAAATGATATTGAAAAATGATTTGATAAAATGTTGAATTTGGACTGATTAGTTTGTAGACCTAACCGTTTGGATGCTACAGACGTTTTCATGTCTCCTGGTCTGACAAACAGCGCTGTAGCTATGCCACTTTCCACCGCAGATGCAGAAGGCCAACATAGGCAGATGCAGTGGATTGAGAAGCAGCCCATACAGACCTTAAAAAGACGGATTTTGATGTACATTAGTTTCAATCAACTTCAATTTTAAAAACCCTTACACAATGGTACATTTTAGCACTTTGCGGTGGACCTATAGGTCGGGGCTGTGTCAGAAATATTTTTGCTATTTTCACAGAGGGAATTATGAAAACAGTAGCTGCCGGTGGCGTGAAAGGACTGGGTTTTGATGAATAAATAAGTTGTAGGTGTCAAGGCTTGACCCCTCAATGGCCAATCAGAACATGCTCCATGCTTCAAGTTGTGTATGTACAGTCTATTAGGTATTGCATTGTCATCAACTCCAATTTCAATGTTAGTCCGTTATAGGCTAGTTTGTTAACTTCTTCGAGATAGGGGGCGCTCTTTTAATTTTTGGATAAAAAACGTTCCCGTTTTAAACAAGATATTTTGTCACGAAAAGATGCTCGACTATGCATGTAATTGACAGCTTTGGAAAGAAAAAACTTTGACGTTTCCAAAACTGCAAAGATATTATCTGTGAGTTCCCCAGAACTAATGCGACAGGCGAAACCAAGATGAAGTTTCATGCAGGAAATGCCCCAGATTCTGAAGGCGCTGTGTTCCAATGTCTCCTTATATGGCTGTGAATGCGCCAGGAATGAGCCTGCCCTTTCTGTCGTTTCCCCAAGGTGTCTGCAGCATTGTGACGTATTTGTAGGCATATCATTGGAAGATTGACCATAAGAGACTACATTTACCAGGTGTCCGCCCGGTGTCCTGTGTCGAAATTATTGCGTAATCTCTTGGTCCATGCGCGTTCCATTTCTTCAGAGGAGAAAGTCAACTGCCACGAAGGATTTATCATCGATAGATATGTGAAAAACACCTTGAGGGTTGATTCTAAACATCGTTTGTCATGTTTCTGTCGATATTATGGAGTTAATTTGGAAAAAAGTTCGCGTTTTAATGACTTAATTTTCGTTTTTTTTCTTACCCAAACGTGATCAAGAAAACGGAGCGATTTGTCAACACAAATAATCTTTTTGTAAAAACTGAACATTTGCTATCTAACTGAGAGTCTCCTCATTGAAAACATCTGAAGTTCTTCAAAGGTAAATGATTTTATTTGAATGCTTTTCTGGTTTTTGTGAAAATGTTGCATGCTGAATGCCAGGCATAATCCTATGCTAGGCTATCAATACTGTTACACAAATGCTTGTTTAGCTATGGTTCAAAAGCATATTTTGAAAATCTGAGATGACAGTGTTGTTAACAAAAGGCTAAGCTTGAGAGCAAATAGATTTATTTCATTTCATTTGCGATTTTCATGAATAGTTAACATTGCGTTATGCTAATGAGCTTGCGGATATATTTACACAATCCTTGGATCCAGTTTTTTTTCGTAGCTAAACGTGACCCAGAAAACGGAGCGATTTGTCCTAAACAAATAATCTTTTTGTAAAAACTGAACATTTGCTATCTAACTGAGTCTCCTCATTGAAAACATCCGAAGTTCTTCAAAGGTAAATTATTTTATTTGAATGCTTTTCTGGTTTTTGTGAAAATGTTGCCTGCTGAATGCTAACGCTAAATGCTACGCTAGCTATTAATAGCTATCAATACTGTTACACAAATGCTTGTTTTGCTATGGTTGAGAAGCATATTTTTGAAAATCTGAGATGACAGTGTTGTTAACAAAAGGCTAAGCTTGAGAGCTAGCATATTGATTTAATTTCATTTGCGATTTTCATGAATAGTTAACGTTGTGTTATGCTAATGAGCGTGCGGATAGATTTACACAATCCTGGATACAGGTTTTTTTCGTAGCTAAACGTGACGCAGAAAATGGAGCGATTTGTCCTAAACAAATAATATTTTTCTAAAAACTGAACATTTGCTATCTAACTGAGAGTCTCCTCATTGAAAACATCTGAAGTTCTTCAAAGGTAAATGATTTTATTTGAATGCTTTTCTGGTTTTAGATGCTGTTCTTCCACTAACCTCATTGCAACTCCCCTCCAAGTCTCCGACCACTACCTTGTATCCTTTTCCCTCTCGCTCTCATCCAACACTTCCCACACTGCCCCTACTCGGATGGTATCGCGCCGTCCCAACCTTCGCTCTCTCTCCCCCGCTACTCTCTCCTCTTCCATCCTATCATCTCTTCCCTCTGCTCAAACCTTCTCCAACCTATCTCCTGATTCTGCCTCCTCAACCCTCCTCTCCTCCCTTTCTGCATCCTTTGACTCTCTATGTCCCCTATCTTCCAGGCCGGCTCGGTCCTCCCCTCCCGCTCCGTGGCTCGACGACTCATTGCGAGCTCACAGAACAGGGCTCCGGGCAGCCGAGCGGAAATGGAGGAAAACTCGCCTCCCCTGCGGACCTGGCATCCTTTCACTCCCTCCTCTCTACATTTTCCTCCTCTGTCTCTGCTGCTAAAGCCACTTTCTACCACTCTAAATTCCAAGCATCTGCCTCTAACCCTAGGAAGCTCTTTGCCACCTTCTCCTCCCTCCTGAATCCTCCTCCCCCTCCCCCCCCTCCTCCCTCTCTGCAGATGACTTCGTCAACCATTTTGAAAAGAAGGTCGACGACATCCGATCCTCGTTTGGTCAAAGTCAAACGACACCGCTGGTTCTGCTCACACTGCCCTACCCTGTGCTCTGACCTCTTTCTCCCCTCTCTCTCCAGATGAAATCTCGCGTCTTGTGATGGCCGGCCGCCCAACAACCTTCTCCCTTACCTCACCTCGCTCATCAACTCATCCCTGACCGCTGGCTACGTCCCTTCCGTCTTCAAGAGAGCGAGAGTTGCACCCCTTCTGAAAAAACCTACACTCGATCCCTCCGATGTCAACAACTACAGACCAGTATCCCTTCTTTCTTTTCTCTCCAAAACTCTTGAACGTGCCATCCTTGGCCAGCTCTCCCGCTATCTCTCTCAGAATGACCTTCTTGATCCAAATCAGTCAGGTTTCAAGACTAGTCATTCAACTGAGACTGCTCTTCTCTGTATCACGGAGGTGCTCCGCACTGCTAAAGCTAACTCTCTCTCCTCTGCTCTCATCCTTCTAGACCTATCGGCTGCCTTCGATACTGTGAACCATCAGATCCTCCTCTCCACCCTCTCCGAGTTGGGCATCTCCGGCGCGGCCCACGCTTGGATTGCGTCCTACCTGACAGGTCGCTCCTACCAGGTGGCGTGGCGAGAATCTGTCTCCTCACCACGCGCTCTCACCACTGGTGTCCCCCAGGGCTCTGTTCTAGGCCCTCTCCTATTCTCGCTATACACCAAGTCACTTGGCTCTGTCATAACCTCACATGGTCTCTCCTATCATTGCTATGCAGACGACACACAATTAATCTTCTCCTTTCCCCCTTCTGATGACCAGGTGGCGAATCGCATCTCTGCATGTCTGGCAGACATATCAGTGTGGATGACGGATCACCACCTCAAGCTGAACCTCGGCAAGACGGAGCTGCTCTTCCTTCTGGGGAAGGACTGCCCGTTCCATGATCTCGCCATCACGGTTGACAACTCCATTGTGTCCTCCTCCCAGAGCGCTAAGAACCTTGGCGTGATCCTGGACAACACCCTGTCGTTCTCAACTAATATCAAGGCGGTGGCCCGTTCCTGTAGGTTCATGCTCTACAACATCCGCAGAGTACGACCCTGCCTCACACAGGAAGCGGCGCAGGTCCTAATCCAGGCACTTGTCATCTCCCGTCTGGATTATTGCAACTCGCTGTTGGCTGGGCTCCCTGACTGTGCCATTAAACCCCTACAACTCATCCAGAACGCCGCAGCCCGTCTGGTGTTCAACCTTCCCAAGTTCTCTCACGTCACCCCGCTCCTCCGCTCTCTCCACTGGCTTCCAGTTGAAGCTCGCATCCGCTACAAGACCATGGTTCTTGCCTACGGAGCTGTGAGGGGAACGGCACCTCAGTACCTCCAGGCTCTGATCAGGCCCTACACCCAAACAAGGGCACTGCGTTCATCCACCTCTGGCCTGCTCGCCTCCCTACCACTGAGGAAGTACAGTTCCCGCTCAGCCCAGTCAAAACTGTTCGCTGCTCTGGCTCCCCAATGGTGGAACAAACTCCCTCACGACGCCAGGACAGCGGAGTCAATCACCACCTTCCGGAGACACCTGAAACCCCACCTCTTTAAGGAATACCTAGGATAGGATAAAGTAATCCTTCTCACCCCCCCCCCTTAAAAGATTTAGATGCACTATTGTAAAGTGGCTGTTCCACTGGATGTCATAAGGTGAATGCACCAATTTGTAAGTCGCTCTGGATAAGAGCGTCTGCTAAATGACTTAAATGTAAATGTAAAATGTAATGGTTTTTGTGAAAATGTTGCCTGCTGAATGCTAACGCTAAATGCTACGCTAAATGCTACGCTAGCTATCAACACTGTTACACAAATGCTGGCTAAAGTAATGATAGAAATGGGATGTCCGCTCACTGTTGAGGCTCCTAAACACATTATTTTAATTAATCTTCAGTGATTCGTTTCTTATGTTTCTAAATACAAGGGTTATATGAGCATATAGGCACTGTGCGTCACGGCTGGATAGGTTGCGCTTCCTTTCTCAAATCCATGTCATTACCATCTGTGTTACCACTGAGACCTGCTTTTCGTTGGTCTTCAATGTCACAATTTGTGATCCATGAAATTGTCACTTTGCACTAGTTTTTAAAGACACACCTCAAATATTACCACCCCTCCCACATCAGTGCAGGAGAGCTGATGTTAGACAGGTAAATTGCCAAACCTGGTGCAAGGGGTGGAAAATGGCAGAACACCAGTTTCTACATGGTGAAATTGCCAACTAACGTGAGTTTGACACTTGCGCTGCCTTAGCGCCAGCCAAAGATAGAGTCCTAAAAGTACAAGACTTGGTATCAAGAGACTGGAATGCACTCACCAGGCACATATCACTGAAAATAATGCCATGTAAAACCTGAAGAGGAAAATGTATCAATATACACAGTGTGAGAAGACAAATGTCTGAGTAGAGTAGTAATCATGTATCTCAAATGTTAGATTAGACAGGTCATTTAGGGGGGGAATTAGGCCAGATAAGATGGAGTCTACGGAGAAAGTCAACAGTGTAAAAGGCAGAGAGGATGGGTGAGGTTGGGGGCGATGGGCACTGTGGGGGAGGAGACATTATCAGGGCATGGCTCCACAGAAATTAGCTCCACAGCTACAGTCTGACACCCCTCTCCCACCCCACCCTACCCTATCCCTCTCCTCTCCTCCTTTTCCTCTCATCCTTTCAGCAGAGAGCTGGGCCTTATTCAGCACTGCAAGCCTGCACTCATTAATATTGAAATGCAGAGAATAATGTAAAATTCTGTAAGAACCTTGCCACCCTTTGTACTTTTGCACTATGGAATGGATTAATATTTAATCTGTGTGCAAATGTATATGTATTGAACCAGAGTTGGCCCTGCTCTTTTCAACAGGGGTGGCAAGTAGCCTACCAGTTAAGAGCATTGGGCCAGTAACTGAAAGGTCACTGGTTCAAATCCCACAAGGCACTTAACCCTAATTGACCTGGATAAGAAATGTAACAGGCAGCGCTGTTAAGAAAATAAACTGTCTTCATCTTAAAGCCTCTCAAGAGAATTCCTCACCCCTTTTAGATCTGCAAATAACCTGTAATAACCTTTTCATTTTCCACTGCAATCATTTGCTCCAGGAGTCAAGACAGTGGAAAATGTATTCCTTTCCATTGTGTGTAAAAGCCTAAAGGTGACCTGAATTATTGTGTGTTATTTTAGTGAAAGACACAACGAATTCTAAAGCTGTGCATCCGCAAGATTGGATTATTTCACAGACAGTGTTTTGTTCTTGGCATCTGAACTGAGAAGATGTGCCATGATATTTGCCTCAGAAATTAAATTAACTCCTTCCAGGAAATGAACATCTATCTGATAAAGTCTGATACATGTGAAATAGTCCATTAAACATGCCAATAACATAGACAAACATTCAATAATGTTGGCACCTAAAACCCTCACAAACTTTTACAAATGCACAATTGAGTGCATCCTGTCGGGCTGTATCGCCGCATGGTACGGAAACTGCACCGCCCACAACCACAGGGCTCTCCAGAGGGTGGTGAGGTCTGCCCAACGCATCACCGGGGGCAAACTACCTGCCATAGAGGACACCTACAGCACCCGATGTCACAGGAAGGCCCAAAAGATCATCAAGGACAACAACCACCTGAGCCAATGCCTGTTCACCTTGCTATCATCCAGAAGGCAAGATCAGTACAGGTGCATTAAAGCTGGGACCAAGAGACTGAAAAACAGCTTATATCTCAAGGCTATCAGCCTGTTAAATAGCCACCACTAGCACATTAGAGGCTGCTGCCTATATACATAGACTTGAAATCACTGGCCACTAGTCACTTTAATAATGTTTATATATTTTGCATTACTCGTCTCATATGTATATACTCTATTCTATTTTATTCTACTGTATCTTAGTCTATGCTGCTCTGATATTGCTCATTCATATATTTATACATTCTTAATTCTTCGATTTGTGTGTATTGGGCTGTGAAATTGTTAGATATTACCTGTTAGATATTACTGCACTTTCGGTGCAAGAAACACAAGCATTTCAATACACCCGCAATAAAACCTGCTAAACACGTGTATGTGACCAATACAATTTGATTTGATTGTAATAAAACCTTTTAAAAATCAATCACATGAACTAGGCTCGTGCAATACACCAGTCTTATTTTAGCAAGCAGCCATGAACAGGGTGTTAAAACAAGAGGGTGTTATTCAGCAGTAGTAGTTAAAAGTCCTGCAGTGTTTCAGCTGACTGAGACAGCCTACCGTACTCACCCACTCAGAACCACAATGAAATCCATGACGTTCCAGCCATTTCTTAGGTAGGAGCCTTTATGGAATACAAATCCCAATGCCACCACTTTAATCCCAGCTTCAAAGCAGAACATCCCAATGAAGTAAGGTTCTGTCTTTTCCTGTGAATAGAAAATGGACATATCAGACAACTACAGTACAAAGTGGTCATGTTAACATGAAAGGTTAAAGAATAAAGCCTATGCATTTGTGTGGGCATTTATCACGCTTTAGGTTCATGGAAAAACACTTAAATCTGTTGAAAATTAATTACAAAAATAATGAGAAATTCCCCTAAAGAAGACATATACTACAGGTCATAACAAGCAATTATTTTCCAATCCTTTCTGTTTTGCTCATTTCAAAGGCTTCTCTCAGACTCTTAAATGTGCTCAGGAAAGGGTTAATTACATTTTTCCCTCAGCAGACAGGTAAGCACTCCCATGTGCTCACAGAGGTACAATTAGCATGATCATATACATTAAAAAAAATATATATACAGTTGAAGTCGGAGGTTTACATACTTAGGTTGGAGTCAATAAAACTTGTTTTTCAACCACTCCAGAAATGTCTTGTTAACAAACTATAATTTTGTCAAGTCGGTTAGGACACCTACTTTGTGCATGACACAAGTCATTTTTCCAACAATTGTTTACAAACAGATTATTTCACTTATAATTGACTGAATCGTAACTCCAGTGGGTCAGAAGTTTACATACACTGAGTTGACTGTGCCTTCAAACAGCTTGGAAGACTCCAGAAAATGATGTCATGGCTTTAGAAGCTTCTGATAGGCTAATTGACATCATTTGAGTCTGTGGAGGTGGAGGTGTACCTGTGGATGTATTTCAAGGACTACCTTCAAACCCAGTGCCTCTTTGCTTGACATCATGGGAAATTCAAAAGAAATCAGCCAAGACCTCAGAAATTGTAGACCTCCACAAGTCTGGTTCATCATTGGGAGCAATTTCCAAATGCCTGAAGGTACCACGTTCAGCTGTACAACCAATAGTACGCAAGTATAAACACCATGGTACCACGCAGCCGTCATACAGGAAGGAGACACGTTCTGTCTTCTAGAGATGAACGCACTTTGGTGCAAAAAGTGCAAATCAATCCCAGAACAACACCAAAGGACCTTGTGAAGATGCTGGAAGAAGCAGGTACAAAAGTATCTATATCCACAGTAAAACGAGTCCTATATCGACAGAACCTGAAAGGGCACTCATCAAGGAAGAAGCCACTGCTCCAAAACTGCCATAAAAAAAAGCCAGACTACAGGTTGCAACTGCACATGGTCGTACTTTTTGGAGAAATGTCCTCTGGTCTGATGAAACAAAAATAGAACTCTTTGGCCATAATGACCATCGTTATGTTTGGAGGAAAAAGGGGGAGGCTTGCAAGCCGAAGAACACCATCCCAACCGTACGAGGGGTGGCAGCATCATGTTATGGGGGTGCTTTGCTGCAGGAGGGACTGGTGCACTTCACGAAATAGATGGGAGGTGGGAAAATGATGTGGACACATTGAAGCAACATCTCAAGACATCAGTCAGGAAGTTAAAGTTGGGTCTTCCAAATGGACAATTACCCCAAGCATACTTCCAAAGTTGTGGTAAAATGGCTTAAGGACAACAAAGTCAAGGTGTTGGAGTGGCCATCTCAAAGCCCTTACCTCAATCCTATAGTGGGCAGAACTGAGAAAACGTGTGCGAGCAAGGAAGCCTACAAACCTGACTCAGCTCCACCAGCTCTGTCAGGAGGAATGGGCCAAAATTCACCCATCTTATTGTGGGAAGCTTGTGGAAGGCTAATGTTTGACCCAAGTTAAAGAATTTAAAGGTAATGCTGTCAAATACTAATTGAGTGTATGTAAACTTCTGACCCACTGGGAATGTGATGAAAGAAATAAAAGCTTAAATAAATCATTCTCTCTAATATTATTCTGACATTTCACATTCTTAAAATGAAATGGTGATCCTAACTGACCTAAAACAGGGAATTTATACTAGGATTAAATGTCAGGAATTGTGAAAACTGAGTTTAAATGTATTTGGCTAAGGTATATGTAAACTTCTGACTTCAATTGTATATATACAGTCGCATGAAAAAGTTTGGGCACCCCTCTGAGGCTGCGTAATAATTTACTCTGTCGTCACAGAAAATGATCACAGTGGCATGCCACTAATAAAAGCTGAGTACTGGGGTATTGTCCAGACAAAGATTTTTAGTGTAGCAATATTAAGTTGTATGAAATTAAATCAGATGTGAAAAGTAGGCTATGCACCAATGTCATTCTGTTGATTTGAATATCTGTAACTACTTAGCACTGATTAATTGGAACACACAATTGGTTTGGTGAGCTCATTAAGCCTTAAACTTCATAGACAAGTGCATCCAATCATGAGAAAAGGTATTTAAGGTGGACAATTGCAAGTTGTTGTTCTCTTTGACTCTCCTCTGAAGAGTGGCAACAAAACAAAGATTGTTCAACATTAGGGTTTAGAGGAAGGCTACAAAAAGCTATCGCTGAGATAAAAGCTGTCATTGTCCACTGTGAGGAACATAGTGAGGAAATGGAAGACAAGAGTTCTTGTTAAGGCCAGAAGTGGCAGGCCAAGTAAAATATCGGAGAGACAAAGGCGAAGGATGGTGAGAACGGTCAAAAACAGCCCACAGTGATGCGGAAGAAGCCTTTTCTGCACACGCCACAAACAGAGTCGCTTGAGGTATGCAAACGCACATTTGGACAAGGCAGCTTCATTTTGGAATAAGGTGCTGTGGACTTGATTGAGTTATTTGGTCATAAAAAGGGACGTTATGCATGGTGGCAAAAGAACACAGGCTTCCAAGAAAAACACTTGCTACCCACAGTAAAATTTGGTGGGGGTTCCATCATGATGTGGGTTCCATCATGCTGTGGGGCTGTGGGGCCAGTGCCGGTACTGGGAATCTTGTTAAATTGAGGGTCGCATGGATTCCACTCAATATCAGCAGATTCAGCAATAATGTTGAAGAATCAGTCACAAAGTTGAAGTTACGCCGGGGCTGGATATTTCAAAGACAACGACCCAAAACACTGCTCAAAATCTACCAGGAACAAGGGGAAGAGGAACAAGTACAATGTTCTGGAATGTTCATCCCAGTCCCCAGACCTGAATATCATTGAGATGATGATTTGAAGCAGGCTCGGCAACCATCAAGCCTAACTGAACTGGAGATGTTTTGTAAGGAGGAATGGTCCAAAATACCTTCATCCAGAATCCAGACACTCATTAGAGGCTATCGGAAGCATCTAGAGGCTGTTATTTTAGCAAAAGGAGGCTCTACTAAATATTGATGTGATTTTTCTATTAGGGTGCCCAAATGTATGCACCTGTCTAATTTTGTTTTGATGCATATTGCACATTTTCTGTTAATCCAATAAACCTCATTTAACTGCTGAAATATTACTGTGTCCATCAGTTATTTGATAGATCAAAATGAAATTGCTGATCCAAACACCCAATTATTTATAAATGGAAATCATTGAAATTGTCAGGGGTGCCCAAACATTTTCATACGACTGCATATATAATAGCTGTAATAGCTATTTATCGAATGAGAACCAATTAATCCAGCTAGTTTCTCACTCTATTAAACACAACTGTAAAACTAACGAGCTGCTAACGAGTTAGAGGGGATAACTGGGACATGCCAAAACACCCATTTGATAAAATGCTATAGTATATACACTTATTTGTACTCTATTTGGTTAAAGTGTAATATTTGATGTCTGTTAAATGTGTCTTAAAGATAATCAATGATTTGGCATTATGAGGCAGTGGGGAACTCAGAGGTCCCCATTTGGAACGTTATGGTCTATGCCATGGCTCAATAGGTATACTGCATTCAGAATGAATTCATACATAATGCAGGAAATGAACACAGGAACTTTTTTTATACGCCTTTCACAAAAAAATATTTTGTGAACAATTGTTTGTATTGGATCACGATGGCAATAAAATCAATAAAAAACAATAAAATTTCACAAACATACCCCTGGAGCCCTACCCCATCCATAACATACCCCTGGAGCCCTACCCCATCCATAACATACCCCTGGAGCCCTACCCCATCCATAACATACCCCTGGAGCCCTACCCCATCCATAACATACCCCTGGAGCCCTACCCCATCCATAACATACCCCTGGAGCCCTACCCCATCCATAACATACCCCTGGAGCCCTACCCCATCCATAACATACCCCTGGAGCCCTACCCCATCCATAACATAACCCTGGAGCCCTACCCCATCCATAACATACCCCTGGAGCCCTACCCCATCCATAACATACCCCTGGAGCCCTACCCCATCCATAACATACCCCTGGAGCCCTACCCCATCCATAACATACCCCTGGAGCCCTACCCCATCCATAACATACCCCTGGAGCCCTACCCCATCCATAACATACCCCTGGAGCCCTACCCCATCCATAACATACCCCTGGAGCCCTACCCCATCCATAACATAACCCTGGAGCCCTACCCCATCCATAACATACCCCTGGAGCCCTACCCCATCCATAACATACCCCTGGAGCCCTACCCCATCCATAACATACATACCCCTGGAGCCCTACCCCATCCATAACATACCCCTGGAGCCCTACCCCATCCATAACATACCCCTGGAGCCATACCCCATCCATAACATACCCCTGGAGCCCTACCCCATCCATAACATACCCCTGGAGCCCTACCCCATCCATAACATACCCCTGGAGCCCTACCCCATCCATAACATACCCCTGGAGCCCTACCCCATCCATAACATACCCCTGGAGCCCTACCCCATCCATAACATAACCCTGGAGCCCTACCCCATCCATAACATACCCCTGGAGCCCTACCCCATCCATAACATACCCCTGGAGCCCTACCCCATCCATAACATACCCCTGGAGCCCTACCCCATCCATAACATACCCCTGGAGCCCTACCCCATCCATAACATACCCCTGGAGCCCTACCCCATCCATAACATAACCCTGGAGCCCTACCCCATCCATAACATACCCCTAGCCCTACCCCCCTGGAGCCCTACCCCATCCATAACATACCCCTGGAGCCCTACCCCATCCATAACATACCCCTGGAGCCCTACCCCATCCATAACATACCCCTGGAGCCCTACCCCATCCATAACATACCCCTGGAGCCATACCCCATCCATAACATACCCCTGGAGCCCTACCCCATCCATAACATACCCCTGGAGCCCTACCCCATCCATAACATACCCCTGGAGCCCTACCCCATCCATAACATACCCCTGGAGCCCTACCCCATCCATAACATACCCCTGGAGCCCTACCCCATCCATAACATACCCCTGGAGCCCTACCCCATCCATAACATACCTCTGGAGCCCTACCCCATCCGTAACATACCCCTGGAGCCCAACCCCATCCGTAACATACCCCTGGAGCCCTACCCCATCCGTAACATACCCCTGGAGCCCTACCCCATCCATAACATACCCCTGGAGCCCTACCCCATCCATAACATACCCCTGGAGCCCTACCCCATCCATAACATACCCCTGGAGCCCTACCCCATCCATAACATACCCCTGGAGCCCTACCCCATCCATAACATACCCCTGGAGCCCTACCCCATCCATAACATACCCCTGGTGCACCACCCCATCCATAACATACCCCTGGTGCACCACCCCATCCATAACATACCCCTGGTGCACCACCCCATCCCCAATCTTAGTCAACACATAATATAAAATAACAAAAACAAATCAAATAATAACAACAAACACTACAATAAAAACAAAATACAACTAATGTCCAAGCTAACAATGTACTCAAAAGTCATAAAACAAGATTAAGTGTTCTCGTTTTGCTGCAACTATCCGATTCTCTCCAATCTTTGGAGAAAATGTCAGATAACAATTAAATACCAAATTTCATGAATAAGGAATTGGGAGGGAAATTGTGTTTTTGAAATAAGCTTCTGCATGGATGGAGAACCCCACTGATGATGACTGACTTATGACACAGTGTATTAGTAGATGGTTTACTGACCAGTCTCTTAGACATGGGGGTCTTGTCCTCTCCGGGCAGGTGCTGCTCCAGGGCCAGGACGATACAGTTGGCGATGATGGTGGCGAGGATCATGTACTCAAACGGAGTGAAGCAACAAGTTAAGGAAGAATACTTTGTCACAATATACTTAACATAAACTCTATTCTTCTAATTTTTGTAACCTGTGAGATTACAAAACAAAGACATAATGTAGAATTTCCATCCCAAAAGGAGAGAGATACCATAGTGTGCTCGAATAATCCCCAATCAGAATGACAAGGATGACAGTATCATCACACCTATCTAAAACACCCCCTTCCTACTGCCTCACATTCCTAAGACATTTGATGAAAATCCCTCTCATTGATTAAATGTCAGGATGCATCTATTCTTCTTACTTCTCTGTTGGCAGGCAGACCAGTGTTAATCCAGCCTGCTGCTGAGCACCTGACAGTGCTGTTGCTGCCTCCTCCATACAGCTGGCTGACTCACAGAGAACCTGACTGTCAGCTCCTCACAATTCCCTGATGCTGTCCATCTAGCCAGCCATGGAGAGGAGAGGGGCAGGAGACTGTTGTCCACAGTAGCTGAGGACAGTAGCAGGAGACAGGCCATAACCGTGAAAGCTGGAGGGAAAGCTGGAGGAGAGGCAAGTCTGGGTGTGCTGGGGATGTGTGGGAAGAGCAGGAGGCTGATCCCACAAAAAAGGGCACTTTACTACAAGCTTGCCAAGGAACCCCTGGTGATTGTAGGTTTAAATGTGCCACAGGGATGAGCGAACGTTGCACATTTCTCTAATTTTGTGCGTGGGCACTGGATTTATTTTGGCTGTGTGGAAAAATGAGGGAGAGAATGAGGGAGCCTAAATCTCCTCAGTGGAGAGGGGGGAGGAGGGGGGATCAATGCAAACAGAGCTGGCAGCTGGAGTTGCTGCCTGGAGGGTCACACAGGGACACCCCTTATTTTCTGAGCATTAAATAACTAAATAAACAAAAGCTCCAATACAGTAACACTTGTGACTTTCTGCTGTGATTAAATACTTCCTGGCCTGCTCTAATGGGAGCACTGAGCAAACTATATTCAACCAGGATTTATAGAAAACTCCTGTCCTCTTACATGTGCTAGAGGACAACCTACCATGATTCTCTCTGTCAGGGCCCTCCTCCACAACCACACCCTACTGTACCTCCATCCCCTCAGACACAAAGAGCAGCTGCAAGAAGACCATTGACACTGCACTCAGAGAGAAAGAGAGATAGGGGGGGGGGGGTAGAGAGAGGTATCCACGGCAACAGGCTCCTCTCAGCCAAAAGTCAGCGCTCACATTTAATTGGCGGCAGTCAGAGCTATCGCGACTCCCCACATGTTGCACAGCCCTCCTGACAATCAATACCAAGTCCTGCCTTATTCAATTAATTTGTGCGTAAAATCTCTTCTTCACTCAGTCAACAGTAATTTACACAAAACCATGTGTGTTTATATCATCCAATGTGAGAAGTGTGATTTCTCCAGGAATAGGTGTATCTACAGTATCGTCTTATAATTGGCCTATATTGAAGAGGGGCTGCGGAGAAACTTCTAGGTTTTTTTTATCCCAATAATTCTGTTTTATCATTCATGAAATGCCTTCTGAGAAAACTGTCATTTATCCACGAAGGGGCTTTGTAATGAGGGCTCGTGGGGACGTGTGAGTCACATTGACAAGTTTGCGCTGGCTCCCGCTCTAAAACAGGTTAAAAATAGCAGTGGAGATGGAATGTGATACAGGGTGCATCTGTGCACATGTTCTTAGATTGGCTTCAAATCCTATTACACACATGGGGTAAAATAATGAATCGCTGTGGCTGAGTCAGGGTTCTCTTTCAATTACTCCTTTCAATATCTCACATGTGGGATTCACCTGAATCTCAGAAGCTCGAAAAACGAATCGCACACATCTGTCAGAGACAGACAGGTCGAGATGCAAATGAGGTGAGCCTCTCCCCTCATGATAAGGAGCCACACACCTGCACTCTGCAAGGGTGGGCCCCTCTCTCGTCAATGGTTATCACATTGGATTATGGAAGCTATTATATTGGCCTATAATAGCAAGGGGTTACAGACTCTGGAGGGTCAAAACCTGGTTGCCTCTGCCAGGAGGCTGACATTTGGCCTCAAGTAGATCTTCCAGCAAGCCAATAATTCCAAGCACTAATAAAAATCCTCAAAGAAATTGTTAATTGACCAAAAAAAAATACATTTTGCAATGACCATCTCATCCCCATTGAAAGCCTGTGGTTTGAATTGAAAAAGGCAGTCCATAAGCGCACACAAAGGATATCAAGGAGGAACTTTCTAAGATCTCCAATCTTATAGAACATTTTAGAAGAAAAAGGTTCAATATTGGTATCCTCGCTAGGGGAGCGTGCTAGAGTAAGTTTTAAGTTCCTCGGCGTACACATCACAGACAAACTGAATTGGTCCACCCACACAGACAGCATCGTGAAGAAGGTGCAGCAGCACCTCTTCAACCTCAGGAGGCTGAAGAAATTTGGCTTGTCACCAAAAGCACTCGCAAACTTCTACAGATGCACAATCGAGAGCATCCTGTCGGGCTGTATCACCGCTTGGTATGGCAACTGCTCCACCCACAACCGTAAGGCTCTCCAGAGGGTAGTGAGGTCTGCACAACGCATCACCGGGGGCAAACTACCTGCCCTCCAGGACACCTACACCACCCGATGTTACAGGAAGGCCATAAAGATCATCAAGGACAACAACCACCCGAGCCACTGCCTGTTCACCCCGCTATCATCCAGAAGGCGAGGTCAGTACAGGTGCATCAAAGCTGGGACCGAGAGACTGAAAAACAGCTTCTATCTCAAGGCCATCAGACTGTTAAACAGCCACCACTAACATTGAGTGGCTGCTGCCAACACACTGACTCAACTCCAGCCATTTTAATAGTGGGAATTGATGGGAAATTATGTAAAATATATCACTAGCCACTTTAAACAATGCTACCTAATATAATGTTTACATACCCTACATTATTCATCTCATATGTATACGTATATACTGTACTCTATATCATCTACTGCATCCTTATGTAATACATGTATCACTAGCCACTTTAACTATGCCACTTTGTTTACATACTCATCTCATATGTATATACTGCACTCAATACCATCTACTGTATCTTGCCTATGCCACTCTGTACCATCACTCATTCATATATATTTATGTACATATTCTTTATCCCCTTACACTTGTGTCTATAAGGTAGTAGTTTTGGAATTGTTAGCTAGATTACTTGTTGGTTATTACTGCATTGTCGGAACTAGAAGCACAAGCATTTCGCTACACTCGCACTAACATCTGCTAACCATGAGTATGTGACAAATACAATTTGATTTGATTTGATTTAGAGTATTGAAAACAGGGGTCTCAATAATTACCCCATATAGCTCAGTATTTGTATTATTTATCGAATACAGGTTTTTTTGCATATATTTATCAAGGATGCCAATAATTCTGGACCTCACTGTGTATATTACATACAGGATGATTTTAAACAAGCATGAGGAAAAGCCAAATAGTGCTTGTAGATGGATTATAATAGTAAACAAAGACATTCAAACACAACAGGTGGCCATTTTTAAAACTGTTTAAGTACATTTCTGGTTGAACAAATATTGACATTCTCTTATGACTGAATGTCAGGGTTACATTCATTCATGAGAGAATGGATTGATGGAAGGCAACTTGTTGAGATAATTAGATCTAGAATAGCAAGGCTGTCTTTAGAAATGAGCAAACATCATTTTGAATGATCGCAATAAAATTACACACAGATCAACCAAGAATACTGGAACCAGGAGTAAATGTTGGGATATGCCAATGCCAGATCCATTGTGCCATCTGAAATTGAATGAAGCTAATTTGCCACTCCTGCTGTTGGGGGGAGGGTGGGGGCTCTAGAGGGTGGCGTCAGTCAGCACCCCATCCTTCAGACCTGCTCTGCCATGGACAGGATCCATTATTAAAGAAGTACCTACACCCCGGGGCACTTCCTGTAGCAGCCTCCCAGTGTTCATCAGACAGGGAGAGCAGGAGCTCTTCCTCCCCTGGCTCCCTGCACCAGAGTGGGCAACATGTTTCCTTAGGCCTGCCTGGCTCCTCCACCCAGCCCCTGCCAGTCTCCACATCGACCCCTGACACACCTGCTGCTCCTGCATCATGCCAGTCATGGATGCCTTGAAATAAACCCCTCATTGATCACTGGTTTTAATTGAGCAGTAGAAAAAAAGAGCTGCTTATACCAGGAAGCATGTTGTTCTGCACACAACTATGACCTTTTAATCAGGGAAACGGGAAACCTAGAAAGTTGCACAACTGAATGCATTCAACTGAAACGTGTCTTCAGCATTTAACCCAAACCCTCTGAATGAGAGAGGTGCAGTGGGCTGTCATTCATAGAGAGCGTATTGTGTGTTGTGTGCGCGCGTGTGTGTGTGTGTGTGTGTGTGTGTGTGTGTGTGTGTGTGTGTGTGTGTGTGTGTGTGTGTGTGTGTGTGTGTGTGTGTGTGTGTGTGTGTGTGTGTGTGTGTGTGTGTGTGTGTGTGTGTGTGTGTGTGCGTGTGTGTGTGTGTGTGTCTTACGAAGTTCACGGTGGTTCATTTACCAGAGCTCTCTAAATGCTAAAGCTCAAGCTTATGAACAGCAGCCTGTGCTGTGTCACATCATGACAGGAAATGACTCTGAATGAGACCATCAGTTCCAGTTCTAATCACTTTATACTACATGATACAGCAGACTGATCAGACGTCATTAGACGTAATGATTGTTCATTAATTTCACAAAGTTAATTAGATGAAATGAGACACTCCCTACACAATGCCACATTAACCTTGGGGTTAGTTCATACACTTTCCACCCAACAAAACAGAAAGATAGCCACAAACTGCCGAGAATCAGTCAGGAACTGCATAGACAACGATATGTTTGCAAGGAACCGAACAATAGATGGATTGAGGTTTGGAACTCTCTTTCTTATTGGTCTATTAACTCATTTACCATCTGGTGATTGTTACCAGGCAGGCTAAAACTCCATCACACCTAAACAGGCTCAAATTTCAGGTATTTTCAAACAGCTCTTACACTGTAAGGCCATTATCATAACTTTCACAATTTCACAGATTTATTCCAAAGTTATACTGCGGAAATATAAAGTAACAGTCAAGCGTTTGGACACACCTACTCATTCAAGGGTTTTTCTTTCTTTTTTTTAACAATTTTCTACATTGTAGAATAATAGTGAAGACATCAAAACTATGAAATAGCACATATGGAATCATGTAGTAACCAAAGAAGTGATAAACAAATCAAAATATTTTTTTTACATTTGAGATTCTTCAAAGTAGCCTTGATGACAGCTTTGCAGACCCTTGGCATTCTCTCAACCAGCTTCACCTGGAATGCTCTTCCAACAGTCTTGAAGGAGTTCTCATATATGCTGAACATTTGTTGGCTGCTTTTCCTTTACTCTGCGGTCCAACTCATCCCAAACCATCTCAACTGCTTTGAAGTTGGGTGATTGTGGAGGCCAGGTCATCTGATGCAGCATTCCATCACTCTCCTTCTTGGTCAAATAGACCTTGCACAGCCTGGAGGTGTGATTTGGGTCATTGTCCTGTTGAAAAACAAATTATAGTCCTTATAGTCCCACTAAGTGCAAACCAGATGGATGGCATATCGCTGCAGAATGCTGTGGTAGCCATGCTGGTTAAATGTGCCTTGAATTCTAAATAAATCAGACAGTATCACCAGAAAAGCACCCCCACACCATCACACCTCTTCCTCCATGCTTCACAGTGGGAACTACATATATTTGTTTAAACCTTTATTAGACTAGGCAAGTGAGTTAAGAACAAATTATTATTTTCAATGACAGCCTAGGAACAGTGGGTTAATTACCTGCTGTGTTCAGGGGCAGAACAACAGAGTTTTACCTTGTCAGCTCGGAGATTCGATCTTACAACCTTTCGGTTACTAGTCCAACACTCTAACAACTAGGCTATGCAGACATCATCCATTCACCTGCTCTGCATCTCACAAAGACACAGCGGTTGGGACCAAAAATGGTTCTACTCATCAGACCAAACGACAGATTTCAACCGGTCTAAAGTCCATTCCTTGTGTTTCTTGGCCCAAGCAAGTCTCTTCTTCTTATTGGTGTCCTTCAGTAGTGTTTTTTTTGCAGCAATTCGACCGTGATGGCCTGATTCACAGTCTCCTCTGAACAGTTGATGTTGAGATGTGTCTGTTACTTGGACTCTGTAAAGCATTTAGTTGGGCTGAAATCTGAGGTGCAGTTAACTCTAATGAATGTATCCTCTGCAGCGGAGGTAACTCTGTGTCTTCCTTTCCTGTGGCGGTCCTCATGAGAGCAAGTTTCATCATAGTGCGAGATGGTTTGTGCGACTGCACTTAAAGAAACTTTCTTCAAAGTTCTTCATGTCTTAAAGTAATGATGGACTGTCGTTTCTCTTTGGTTATTTGAGCTGTTCTTGCCATAATATGGACTTGGTCTTTTACCAAATAGGGCTATCCTCTGTATTCCACCCCTACCTTGTCACAACACAACTGATTAGCTCAAACGCATTAAGAAGGAAAGAAAATCCACAAATGAACTTTTAACAAGGCACACCTGTTAATTGAAATGCATTCCAGGTGACTAACTCATAAAGCTGGTTGAGAGAATGCCAAGAGTGTGCAAAGCTGTCATCAAGGCAAAGGGTGGCTACTTTGAAGAATCTCAAATCTCAAATATTTTTTTGATTTGTTGAACACTTCATTGGTTACTACATGATTCCGTATGTGTTATTTCATAGTGTTGATGTCTTCACTATTATTCTACAATGTAGAAAATAGTAAAAATAAAGAAAAAACATTGAATGACTTTGACTGGTACTGTATATAAACCACAGGAAAATCACACTTTTGACTGCACTGGGCCTTTAAAATTATAGTGTAAGGACTATTATGTTATAATAGTATATCAGAAAGCCATTCAGCTGGGCAGGACAGTAATAACACACGTGGGACACCTGGTGTAGGCCTACTGTAGATAAACAATAGCTGACCCACATAAGGGCATTGTGTTGCTTACTTTAAGAGAAAGGCAATCCATTTGCTTTGGTGTAGTGCCAAGTCATTTCAGGGCTATTAGTGACCCTCTCAGCTTTCCATCCCTCCATCTCCTCTCCATCTCCTCTCCTCCGTGACGTGAAAATGTGGTGATATGCCTCAAATCTACAGCCAGTGATCATTATGGTCGGCAACACCTGCATCTTGTTGACAGAAAGTCATTAGCTTCATGGAGGAAAATGGAGATCTACGTGTCTAATTCAGTTTCCACTGACTGACACACTCTCCCACTGAGTCAAAGACAAAGACAATCTTGCATGTCAATTAAGCAATAAGGCCCGAAGGGGTGTGGTATATGACCAATATACCACGGCTAAGGGCTGTACTTATGCACAATGCAACGCGGAGTGCTAGGACACAACTCTTTGCTGTGGTATTTTGGCCATATATCACAAATCCCAGAGGTGCCTTATTGCTATTATAAACTGGTTACCAATGTAATTTTAAAAAAAAAATCTGCATTCAGGGCTCGAACCACCCAGTTTCTAACAATATATAATATACAGTACTGGAGTTTTCTAAAGATAACACACATTCTTTTGTTTTTTTTAACCTTCATCCAAATAACATCCATTGCTTGTCTGATGCAGATTCCCCTATGATATCCTGAATAATACTTAGACCATATTACATTTTCATAGTCAAATCAACCAATGAAAAAGGTGGCATTAAATTATATTCAATCAGATACTGATCCAATTTAGGAAAATCAATTCACCAATGTGAATTAACCATACATTGATGGAAACACCAGAGAGAGGGATGAGTAAGAAGGCCAAAAGCTATACTGTTAACATAACATGTAGAAAAACAAGGAATCTGAAATTCACTGATAAAATAGATCTATACCTACAGCATTGCAATGCTACAAGAAAACCATTACCATCCTGTAAAACATTACCATCGAGTCCAACTAACCAGGTTTCGGTCTCAAACACTTGATCATGACAGTTGGTCATTTCTGGCAGTCAAGAACAGCTCCATCATCCTGATTCAAAAACATCAGTCGAGACTTGAATCTCAACAGGTTAATAATGTGAATCTAGCACCACAAAGAGATGCCACTGTATCGTTAGCGTTATACTAGCCATATCGCTTGAATCAGTGACACACAGATGAAGCCCTAAAGTTTTAACCATTTGGAAATCGTTGGATGGACAGCACTTTCACTCAGTGGGAAACGTGATCAATGGTTTAAAACATGTCTGCTTTTACTTCGAGTGGATTGTCAGTGGTCAGTGAAGTGAACCTCAGTGTGTGTGTGTGTGCGTGGGGGGGGTTAATAAATGTTGGAAATCAATTTGTTAAAAGATGGAACTAGGCAGATAAATATAATCCCTACCCTCCTATAAATTCCAGTTATACAACTGCTACTGGTGCTGTCCCTGGTGCTGAATTATACTGTTCTTCATGATGATAAGAAAAACATTCATATGATAGACAATTCTATATAGATAAGAACTTTCGTTGAAAGTGTGTGTGTGTGTGTGTGTGTGTGTGTGTGTGTGTGTGTGTGTGTGTGTGTGTGTGTGTGTGTGTGTGTGTGTGTGTGTGTGTGTGTGTGTGTGTGTGTGTGTGTGTGTGTGTGTGTGTGTGTGTGTGTGTTTACACTTAACCGAAAGGATATGGCCACTCTATGACCTTCTTTGCGTACTTCCGAACAATGTTGTCCTCCCCGAAAATGAAGAGTGATCTATTGACGGTGAAACAGTTCTGTCTGACAGGGATGGGGTTGTACAGGGCCATGGTGCGAGCTCTCTGCGCTTTGGTCTGTTTAAAGGCTGGGGAAACTCCACCACCTGTAGATACAGGTGCTCCCTCCCGGTTCCTGTTGCGCTTGGAGCCCCCATCCCCGGAGCCCAACATGGCGGGAACGTTGTCTCCGAACCGGGACATTCTGCGAAGAGCAAGAAAAACAGGAGAGAGGGGAGAGGGTTAGCCCCTGGGAAGCAGGGTGGGGTAGAGAAAGTAATTTGATCGGGGAAAAAATACTCGTTTTAGTCCATCATAATGTCCTTAGCCAAGGCAACAAGTGATGATAAATATTCCTATCCGCATGTGGAGTTGTTCACAAATAAATGTTCCTCAGTTTTGAAGTTCAAGCCTTTACTTCTTTGACCGTGGGCTTTCTACTTCTTGTGAATAAATCAAAATCGACGCATGTCTTCAACGAGTGGGTAGGTTACAAAGAAACACATCAATTGTCCAAGAGACCGCATTCAAACCCATTAAGCAAAATATATATATATATATATATATATATAATTCGAGACTCAAAATGTCAAATCAAGGCTAAACATATTCCCTTAAACAAATCTCCATAAGATCCGTTGTGGAGGGGCGATGCATCCAGACACCACCGAAACTGTTCTCAGCACAAAAGCCACCATAAGTCACGTCTCCCGAAGGTTTGTCCACATGACAGAAAAGAACAAGAGCATTTTGTACGGTCCATCGATAAACCGAAATCCGAGCTTCTAATTACACCACCTGTCCTCACTCTCTCATCTTCTCGTGCACATCTGCCATAAACATATTCCCACCGTAACAAAACAAATAAAGCACTGCGCAAACTTTTTTCATTTTCAAAAATCTTGCTTGCTTTTCGCTACCACACGGACCACACCACTTCTCAAGCCTTCGATGCGCAACAAGGTACAAGCACTATGTTTGTGCTGTCTTTTCAGCAGACTTATCCGCAATGAGGTGGCACCTGTTATGCGAAGCGAGGCTCCACATTTCGCACAGAAAACGCGTCTCCATGTTTTGCCCTGTTTGCCTTTATCTTTAGTCCTTACATTTCAGATAGGCTATGTGCCTCAAATTCAATACCATTAGTTAAAGAAAATATGTATTTCATATAGCCATGGTGATAATTCAAATGTTTAGTCATCATTTTTATACTAGCTGCCCTAAAAGTAACCCTCCAACCTAGTAATGAAAGTGCTTGAATGCAAGTACAAAGACTAAATCCATATAGATAAATAGGTCAATATTATCAAGTTAACATATTTCATGAATAATGTGGAATCTGTTCAGCACCAAAATGTAGAGTAAACACATGTTAGAAATTCATTACAGAGGAGGCATGAGACATTTTAATAGTAGGTTCTCTTTTTAGCAGTTCTCCACTATGAGACAGTCTGTATGGAGATAAAAGGTAATTGCTGGGTAAAAGTCACTGTTTTAGGGCATGATCTCCTAGTGAGTGGGCGTATTGCTGCTGTGTGTTCTGAACAGGAAATGGATATGTGGAGTGAGCACAAGACAGAAACTGCTAGCCTACTTCACCAAAACACTGGCAGATTCCCCAGTTCCAAAACGACTCAAGTATCTCACATTAAATGTGGATACAACATCTGTAAAACATTTTATAAATGTGGAGTAAACTTGCAGTTTTATACCAAAACTTACATAGAAACTCAAATTGAAAGCCAAGAAAAAACCTTCAAAGATTTCACACTGAGGAGGGAAAGATACTAATACTTGCTAGACTAACCACAGCCCACAGAAAACTGTGTGCTCGGAGTGTGAAATCATTAGCCATAGTCATATAATTTCTGAAACTGAGAGATTAAAATGATTATGATGTGGGTAGAAAGGATAGGTGCTAATAAGGATCTATTGCCGAGTTAAACTAGCAGTGAAACCAATAGGCCCTGGTAGTATGAATGATTATGAAGCGGGCAGTGATCCAGTATCATCTCGAGGCCATTAGATAGACAGCTGCACTGCATGGAAGGCCAAAATAGAACAAGGGGGAAATCATGCTTTACTTTGTCCAAGGTGAAGAGACATTACAAAGCTTGATTTAAAGTTCTGTAAGCCCAAAAAACACAAGACAAACGTTTTTTTATTTTTTATTTTTTTATTTGATTTCACCTTTATTTAACCAGGTAGGCTAGTTGAGAACAAGTTCTCATTTGCAACTGCGACCTGGCCAAGATAAAGCATAGCAGTGTGAACAGACAACACAGAGTTACACATGGAGTAAACAATTAACAAGTCAATAACACAGTAGAAAAAAGGGGAGTCTATATACATTGTGTGTAAAAGGCATGAGGAGGTAGGCGAATAATTACAATTTTGCAGATTAACACTGGAGTGATAAATGATCAGATGTTCATGTACAGGTATTGGTGTGCAAAAGAGCAGAAAAGTAAATAAATAAAAACAGTATGGGGATGAGGTAGGTAAAAATGGGTGGGCTATTTATCGATAGACTATGTACAGCTGCAGCGATCCGTTAGCTGCTCAGATAGCAGATGTTTGAAGTTGGTGAGGAAGATAAAAGTCTCCAACTTCAGCGATTTTTGCAATTCGTTCCAGTCACAGGCAACAGAGAACTGGAACGAAAGGCGGCCAAATGAGGTGTTGGCTTTAGGGATAATCAGTGAGATACACCTGCTGGAGCGCGTGCTACTGATGGGTGTTGCCATCGTGACCAGTGAACTGAGATAAGGCGGAGCTTTACCTAGCATGGACTTGTAGATGACCTGGAGCCAGTGGGTCTGGCGACGAATATGTAGCGAGGGCCAGCCGACTAGAGCATACAGGTCGCAGTGGTGGGTGGTATAAGGTGCTTTAATGACAAAACGGATGGCACTGTGATAAACTGCATCCAGTTTGCTGAGTAGAGTGTTGGAAGCAATTTTGTAGATGACATCGTAGATGACAAGTCGAGAATCGGTAGGATAGTCAGTTTTACTAGGGTAAGTTTGGCGGCGTGAGTGAAGGAGGCTTTGTTGCGGAATAGAAAGCCGACTCTAGATTTGATTTTCGATTGGAGATGTTTGATATGAGTCTGGAAGGAGAGTTTACAGTCTAGCCAGACGTATATTATATAGAGATATAGAGACAATAAAGGTTATCCATGTTATCCATGTAGACGTGTACAGTGTCCATTAAATGAGTAGTGCAAGGGCAAAACAAGAGAGAGAAGGTGTTTTTAATGTTTCAGATTAAAGATACATTAGAAATTATACAAACAAT
The DNA here is from genome assembly GCF_023373465.1 of Oncorhynchus keta. NCBI lineage: Eukaryota > Metazoa > Chordata > Actinopteri > Salmoniformes > Salmonidae > Oncorhynchus > Oncorhynchus keta. The sequence goes on along the minus strand of NC_068446.1, from coordinate 23,984,826 downwards.
TACATTGATAGAACCTATAATCTATTGATCTAACCTATAATATTAAAGCTGATTTAACCCCCCCCCCAAATAAATATGTGTGTTATCGGTTCTATGTGATTCGTTTTCAATATTGGTCCTGACATCTCCATTAGTACAAGAGGAAAGGATCACAGACCTACAGAACAAATTAACTGACATGAGACTCTTCAGAGAATAGCTGCTATTTCTGGAAGCACCTATCGGCATTGAGGTTTTAAAGGAGCTGCTCGGCTCTTGTCTGAAACCTGATTATGAGACTGATGTTTGTCTAGATTAGTCTTGAACTAAACAAGTCTCTGTTGGGGACACCTAAAGATTGTGTTGAATGATGCAGACAGGCTCCGTGAATAGAACAGAATAGACCTGCTGTGTAAATAAGTTATTCTCTGCAGAGAGCCCCTCTAACCACAGAGCCATCCTAACACAAAGGCCCCAGCCTCCCCAAGCTGCCAGAGCTTTCTCTCAAAAGCCAATAATTATTAATTTTTTTAAACTCCAAAGGACGTCTCTGTAGAAACAAAAGTGCACCAGGGTGGGGAACAAGTAAACACAAGGACTCACTGTGTGTGCGTACGTGTGTGTGTGTGCCGCAAGCGTGCCTTTGAGCATGTGTGCTTGTGTATGACATGTCAACACATTTTCATAATGTATTGAATGCATGTAATGAAGAGCATAGGAGCTGCTTCAATAACACAAAATTGATAAAAGGTTCTGACACCGGCTTGGACATATTGTCATGACATGGTGTATTAAAGTAACAAACACACTTTTCCTACTGATCTACAGTGCATTCGGAAAGTATTCAGACCCCTTCACTATTTTCCACGTTGTGTTACGTTACAGCCTTATTCTAAAAGGGATCATTAATCTGCACACAATACACCATAATGACAAAGTGAAAACAGGTTTTTAGAAGAAGAAAAAAATAATGCTTTATTTACATAAGTATTCAGACCCCTTTGCTATTAGACTCGAAATTGAGCTCAGGTGCATCCTGTTTCCATTGATCATCCTTGATGTTTCTACAACTTCATTGTAGTCCACCTGTGGTAAATTCAATTGTTTGGATATGATTTGGAAAGGCACACACACCTATCTATATAAGGTCCCACAGTTGACAGTGCATGTCAGAGCAAAAACCAAACAATGAGGTCGAAGGCATTGTTCGTAGAGCTCAGAGACAGGATTGTGTCGAGGCACAGATCTGGGGAAAGGTACCAAAACATTTCTGCAGTATTGAAGGTCCCCAAGAACACAGTGGTCTCAATCCTTCAATGGAACCACTACGACTCTTCCTAGTTCTGGCCGCCTAGCCAAAGTTAGCCATCATGAAAGGGCCTTGGTCAGGGAGGTGACCAAGAACCCTATGGTCACTGACAGAGCTCCAGAGTTTCTCTGTGGAGATAGGAGAACTTTCCAGAAGGACAACCATCTCTGCAGCACTCCACCAATCAGGCCTTTATGGTAGAGTGGCCAGACGGAAGCCACTCCTCAGTAAAAGGCATGACAGCCCGCTTGGAGTTTGCCCAAGGACCTAAAGGACTCTCAGACTGTGAGAAACAAGATTCTCTGGTCTGATGAAACCATGATTGAACCCCTCGCTTGAATGCCAAGTGTCACATCTGGAGGAAACCTGTCATTATTGCTACGGTGAAGCATGGTGTTGACAGCATCATGCTGTGGGGATGTTTTTCAGCGACAGCAACTAGTTGGGATCAAGGGAAAGATGAATGGAGCAAAGTAGAGAGAGATCCTTGATGAAAACCTGCTCCAGAGCGTTCAGGACCTCAGACTGGGGTGAAGGTTCACCTTCCAACAGGACAACAACTCTAAGCACACAGCCAAGATAACACAGGAGTGGCTTCGGGACAGGTCTCTGAATATCCTTGAGTGGCCCAGCCAGAGTGGACTTGAACCTGACTGAACATCTCTGGAGAGACCTGAAAACAAGCTGTGTAGTGATGCTCCCCATCCAACCTGATAGAGCTTGAGAGGATCAGCAGAGAAGAATGGGAAAATCTCCCCAAATACAGGTGTGCCAAGCTTGTAGCGTTGTCACGCCCTGGTCAAAGTATTTTGTGTTTTTCTTCATGTATTTGGTCAGGCCAGGGTGTGACATGGGTTTTTGTATGTGGTGTGTAGCTTAGTGGGATTGTAGCTTAGTGGGGTGTTCTAGGAGAGTCTATGGCTGTCTGAAGTGGTTCTCAATCAGAGGCAGGTGTTTATCGTTGTCTCTGATTGGGAACCATATTTAGGCAGCCATATTCTTTGGTTGTATTGTGGGTGATTGTCCTTAGTGTCTTGATGTCCTTATTCTGTGTTAGTTTGCACCAGTTTAGGCTGTTTCGGTTTTCATTACGTTTATTGTTTTGTTGAGATTGTGTTTTGATTCGTGTCACGTTGTTTGATTAAACATGGATCGCAATCTATACGCTGCATTTTGGTCCGACTCTCCTTCACCATATGAAAACCGTGACAAGCGTCTTACCCAAGAAGACTCAAGGCTGTAGTCGCTGCTAAAGGTGCTTCAACAAAGTACTGATTAAAGGGTCTGAATACTTATGTAAATGTAATATTAGATTTTTCAATTTTTCTATGAATTTGCAAGAAAATCTAAAATTCTTGTATTTCTGTGGTATTGGGAAAAAAAGTAATCCATTTTAGAATAAGGCTGTAACGTAAGAAAATGTTGACAAAAATCAAGGGGTCTGAATACTTTCTAAATGCACGGTATACACTCTCAAAAGCCAAGCAGCTCTGTTTTGTATTTGTATGTATTAAGGATTCCCATTAGCTGTTGCCAAGGCAGCAGCTACTCTTCCTGGGGTCCAACAACATTAAGACAGTTATATGCCATTTAAAATATTACATGACATTACATTTCATAACACTTTACCCAATACATTAAGTGTTTTCACTCAGGCCACTGCTCCACTATCACATATTTACAATAAATCATCCATGTGTACGTGTGTGTAGAGTGCAGGTTTATCATGTGTATGTGCATGTGTGTCTGTGTGTGTCTAGTCACAGTCCCCGCTGTTCCACCAGTTCTTTCAAACCGATTCTACTGCTTGCATCAGTTACCTTATGTGGAATAGAGTTCCATGGCTCAATGTAGTACTGTGCACCTCCCATAGTCTGTTCTTGACTTAGGAATTGTGAAGAGACCTCTGGTGACATGTCCGAGCTGTGTTATAGTAGTTTAAAAAGACATCTTGGTACATTCAGCATGTCAACACTTCTTACAAAAGACAAGTAATGATGAAGTCAATCTCTCCTCCACTTCGAGCCATGAGAGGTGTCCAGGCATATTATTAATGTTAGCTCTCCTTGTACATTTAAGTACCAGCCGTGCTGCCCTGTTCTGAGCCATTTTACATTTCCGAGGTCCCACTTTGTGGCACCTGTTCAGACCACACGACTGAACAGTAGTCCAGGTGCGACAAAACTAGAGCCTGTAGGACCTGCCTTGTTGATAGTGTTGTTAAAAAGGCAAGCCAGTGCTTTATTATGGACAAACTTCTCCCCATCTTAGCTACTGTTGAATAAACATGTTTTGACCATAACAGTTAACAATCCAGGGTTACTCTAAGCAGTATAGTCACCTAAACTTGCTCAATTTCCTCATGATGTATTACAAGATATAGTTGAGGTTTATGGTTTAGTGAATGATTTGTCCCAAACACAATGCTTTCAGTTTTAGGACCAACTTATTCCTTGCCACCCATTCTGAAACTAACTGCAGCTCTTTGTTTAGTGTTGCAGTGATTTCACTCGCTGTAGTAGCTGATGTGTATAGTGTTAGACATGCAGAGAGGGAGTGTGCCCCAGACGAGCAGGCCAGTGTCAGGACACCTGATGTTAATCAAACCCGGCTGAATCAAAGTAGAGTGCATCTGTCTCTGCTTCCCTTCGTACGCCCTGTTAATTAAAGCAGCTCGCCAAGGAGTATCAGCTTGAAATCATTACGTAGCTACTGCATAAAGCTGCATCCATGTCATCTTAACAGTAGTTGCCATAGCGACAGTACACCCTTGTATGTCTGATTTGTCCTCCTACTTGCCAACACTGTGCTTTATGCACAAAAGACACCTTCTCCTTTTCCCCCAACCTCCACCGCAGAGCCTGTTTCTCCCCAAGAGCCACACAATTGTATTGTCAAGCACACGTCACAATACTTCATCCGCCGAAGGATATTATTATCTACTGTTTCATCAGGTATGGTTTAAACTTTAGAGTGTAGTATGACATGTATTTACAGTAGTAGCCTGTGTAAACATAGCTCAATAAACAAAGGAAAGATAGATATTTGTCTGTCTTATTTTCACCCATTGTCTCTGCCATTTCAGTCACGAATAGCTAGGGAATAACATTGTCACTTTCAGGTAAGGTTAGAAAACATGATCATGTGGCCAAAAAGATCCACAGCTTGTATGAGCAGCCATTGGCACCGAACTTCTATGCTAACTGTTCAAGTGCATGCACTGAGACAATGACTTAGACAGTCACATCATGGAAACTTTAAAGGGGAAATCTGCAGTAAACAGCTGAGGGATGGGGATGGAGAAATGTAATCCCTCTCAAATTCATAAAAACAGCTATGGATGCAAGGACTGACCACCAATGTGATCAAAATTATAGTTTTGAGTATTGACAATGACATTGTTTCCAAACATTGGAGAAAAGCTTGTATTTTGGGTTGTGATGGGGTACACCAGTTGAACTAAGCTCATGAGCCATTTATAAGTTACAATATATTCTTCAAGAATCAATGGGTGTATATCAATAATTCCAGTCCAGTCAGTGTGTAACTGTACACATTTTAATTCAAGCCAGTTCTTGACACCTGTGCCTTACTACTCTATTTTCATGCACATTATAGTGATACTGTCTGTCATTACGGTGATACTGTCTGTCATTATAGTGATACTGTCTGTCATTATAGTGATACTGTCTGTCGTTATAGTGATACTGTCTGTCATTACGGTGATACTGTCTGTCATTATAGTGATACTGTCTGTCATTACGGTGATACTGTCTGTCATTATAGTGATACTGTCTGTCATTATAGTGATACTGTCTGTCATTATAGTGATACTGTCTGTCATTACGGTGATACTGTCTGTCATTATAGTGATACTGTCTGTCATTATGGTGATACTGTCTGTCATTATAGTGATACTGTCTGTCATTATAGTGATACTGTCTGTCGTTATAGTGATACTGTCTGTCATTACGGTGATACTGTCTGTCATTATAGTGATACTGTCTGTCATTATAGTGATACTGTCTGTCGTTATAGTGATACTGTCTGTCGTTATAGTGATACTGTCTGTCGTTATAGTGATACTGTCTGTCATTATAGTGATACTGTCTGTCATTATAGTGATACTGTCTGTCATTATAGTGATACTGTCTGTCGTTATAGTGATACTGTCTGTCGTTATAGTGATACTGTCTGTCATTATAGTGATACTGTCTGTCATTATAGTGATACTGTCTGTCATTATAGTGCTGTTAGCACCAAAAGTACAGTGGAGGAAAATTAGAAAGACTCAAAACATCATGATTGTGTAATGAAACCATAAAAAGTAGTGCACCTAAGCTGAGATCTGGTGTTTGAATGTAAACCCAATGTAAGTGCTATGATACACTGAAAGTGTTTTAAAACAGAATAGAAGTACTCTGAAACACCCAAAATGGTTCTTCAATCTGAATAGTTGGTGTTTTTAAGACTGTTGTTTATATATACAGGGTAACCGTGCTGAGTCAATGTGCGGGGGTACAGGTTAGTCCAGGTAATTGAGATAATATGTACATGTAAGTAGGGGTAAAGGGACTATGTATAGATAATAAACAGGTTAATTGAGGTAATTGAGATAATATGTACATGTAAGTAGGGGTAAAGGGACTATGTATAGATAATAAACAGGTTAGTCCAGGTAATTGAGATAATATGTACATGTAAGTAGGGGTAAAGGGACTATGCATAGATAATAAACAGGTTAGTCCAGGTAATTGAGATAATATGTACATGTAAGTAGGGGTAAAGGGACTATGCATAGATAATAAACAGGTTAGTCCAGGTAATTGAGATAATATGTACATGTAAGTAGGGGTAAAGGGACTATGCATAGATAATAAACAGGTTAGTCCAGGTAATTGAGATAATATGTACATGTAAGTAGGGGTAAAGGGACTATGCATAGATAATAAACAGGTTAGTCCAGGTAATTGAGATATATGAGATAATATGTACATGTAAGTAGGGGTAAAGGGACTATGCATAGATAATAAACAGGTTAGTCAAGGTAATTGAGATAATATGTACATGTAAGTAGGGGTAAAGGGACTATGCATAGATAATAAACAGGGAGTAGCAGCAGCAAATAGTCCCGGTAGCCATGTGATTAACTGTTCAGCAGTCTTATGGCTTGGGGGTAGAAGCTGTTTAGGAGCTTTTTTCGACCTAGACTTAGTGCTCCGGTACCACTTGCTTCGCGGTAGCAGAGAGGACAGTCAACGACTAGTGTGGCTGGAGTCTTTGACAATTTCTAGGGTCTTCCTTTGACACTGCCTGGTATAAAGGTCCTAGATGGCAGGAAGCTTGGCCCCAGTGATGTACTGGGCCGTATGCACTACACTCTGTAATGCTTAGCAGTCGGATGCTGAGCAGTTGCCATACCAGCCAGTGATGCAATCAGTCAGGATGCTGGTTGCATCAGGTGTTTGGACCATGATAATTTGTTGGTGACGTGGACACCAAGGAACATGAAAAAGACAACAAAAAACATATACATAATAAAAAACGAATGCTAGTCGTTTAAATGATTTGTTAACAAGGCTCTGTTTTTAGAGGACTGCAGGTAGCCTAGTGGTTAGAGCGTTGAGCCAGTAATTGAAAGGTTGCTGGATCAAATCACCGAACTGGTGATTTGGTAAAAATCTGTCATTCTACCCCTAAACAAGGCAGTTGAAAATAAGAATTTGTTCTTAATGGACTTGCCTAGTTTAAAAAAAATGTTTTTTTGAGACTTTATGATTATTTTACACAATGTTTGCATGTTTGAAGATAAAAAAGTATACTTCTATATTAGTATTAAGAAGCGTGTTGTGCCCATGAGGTGTAATGGATCATGATGAATGGACATGAAAACCTTCAGCCAAAATGACGTTCAAGGATGAGACAACCCATTCCCACATTTCTATCTTTTAATGGTGGAGCTAAATACAGTATCCTGCTTGCTGTGAAACCGTCAGTTACTTCTGGTGGATTGAGCACTTTGCTCAACAATGCCTGACAAAGTGGTTAAACTGGCAAATGATCAGATACATAAATCGATGAAAATACTCGAGAACAGGGGTCTCCAACAGGACGATCGGAAGCTACCAGTAGCTCACATCCCACCCCATAACTGCCAATTAATTTCCAGCAATTTTGCCCCTGTCTGTCAGCGTGGTGTGCGTATTTGTCCATCACTCTGTGTGTAGCCAGTTGATGTGACAACCTTCTTGTGGATTGACTACACGGCTATTGCTACATGGTCAATCCGCCGTCTGCATTGTTCGTGCAGCATTTAATGCAGAAGTAAGTGCATTCATACTTTGTGCGCTTTGCCAAGTAGCGCAGCGCTGTTATGAATTAAGTTGTCAAGAAAGTGAGTTTGTGTTTATACAGGGCCTCCCGGCCTCACCTACCGGCAACCAATCATGTTAATGCAGAGCTATACAGAGTCCTCCACATTGTACTCGTCACCAAGATGGCATAGCAGTCAGACGTCTTTTGTCCTCGTCTTGGCTTGTCCCGTATATATATATATATTTACAACTTTCTTCGCATTTATCTTTTTATATATTTTTTTATTTTCCATAAACTCATCTTCAAAACACTCTCCTGCAACCCGCCTCACCAATTTATATTAAAAAACAGAAAGGATTATTTACCTCAAATCTGTAATCCTCCATAGAAGCTAACCAGAAGTTAGCCAGAAGCTAACCAGAAGCTAGCCTGAAGCTATCCAGAAGCTAGCCTGAAGCTAACCAGAAGCTAATCAGAAGCTAGCCAGAAGCTAGTTAGCTTCTTTACTGGCTAATCGTTAGTATTCAGATAATCACGGTTTATGGTCATCAGCTATCCTTTAACTCGAAAATCTATCGCCAGTTTTGTACGGCGCGGCTCGGACCGGAACATACCGGACCTATTTTTCTCTCCATGTCCCCGGATTTCTACCACAAGCTCTGGACATTTATACCTGGATCTTCTACTTTTAAAAATCCACCTCTAAAAACAAGTCTCTCACCGTTGCCGCCTGCTATAGACCACCCTCTGCCCCCAGCTGTGCTCTGGACACCATATGTGAACTGATTGCCCCCCATCTATCTTCAGAGCTCGTGCTGCTAGGCGACCTAAACTGGAACATGCTTAACACCCCAGCCATCCTACAATCTAAGCTTGATGTCCTCAATCTCACACAAATTATCAATGAACCTGCCAGGTACCTATCCAAAGCCGTAAACATGGGCACCCTCATAGATATCATCCTAACCAACTTGCCCTTTAAATACACCTCTGCTTTCTTCAACCAAGATCTCAGCGATCACTGCCTCATTGCCTGCATCCGTAATGGGTCAGCGGTCAAACGACCTCCACTCATCATTGTCAAACGCTCCCTAAAACACTTCAGTGAACAAGCCTTTCTAATCGACCTGGCCGGGGTATCTTGGAAGGATATTGATCTCATCCCGTCAGTAGAGGATGCCTGTTTTTTTTAAATGCCTTCCTAACCATCTTAAATAAGCATGCCCCATTCAAGAAATTTAGAACCAGGAACAGATATAGCCCTTGGTTCTCCCCAGACCTGACTGCCCTTAACCAACACAAAAACATCCTATGGCATTCTGCATTAGCATCGAACAGCCCCCGTGATTTGCAGCTTTTCAGGGAAGCTAGAAACCATTATACACAGGCAGTTAGAAAAGCCAAGGCTAGCTTTTTCAAGCAGAAATTTGCTTCCTGCAACACTAACTCAAAAAAGTTCTGGGACACTGTAAAGTCCATGGAGAATAAGAACACCTCCTCCCAGCTGCCCACTGCACTGAAGATAGGAAACACTGTCACCACTGATAAATCCACTATAATTGAGAATTTCAATAAGCATTTTTCTATGGCTGGCCATGCTTTCCACCTGGCTACCCCTACCCCGGTCAACAGCACTGCACCCCCCACAGCAACTCGCCCAAGCCTTCCCCATTTCTCCTTCTCCCAAATCCAGTCAGCGGATGTTCTGAAAGAGCTGCAAAATCTGGACCCCTACAAATCAGCCAGGCTAGACAATCTGGACCCTTTCTATCTAAAATTATCTGCCGAAATTGTTGCCACCCCTATTACTAGCCTGTTCAACCTCTCTTTCGTGTCGTCTGAGATTCCCAAAGATTGGAAGGCAGCTGTGGTCATCCCCCTCTTCAAAGGGGGTGACACTCTTGACCCAAACAGCTACAGACCAAAATCTATTCTACCCTGCCTTTCTAAGGTCTTCGAAAGCCAAGTCAACAAACAGATTACTGACCATTTAGAATCTCACCATATCTTCTCTGCTATGCAATCTGGTTTCAGAGCTGGTCATGGGTGCACCTCAGCCACGCTCAAGGTCCTAAACGATATCTTAAACGCCATCGATAAGAAACATTACTGTGCAGTGTATTCATCGATCTGGCCAAGGCTTTCGACTCTGTCAATCACCACATCCTCATCGGCAGACTCGACAGCCTTGGTTTCTCAAATGATTGCCTCGCCTGGTTCACCAACTACTTCTCTGATAGAGTTCAATGTGTCAAATCGGAGGGTCTGCTGTCCAGACCTCTGGCAGTCTCTATGGGGGTGCCACATGGTTCAATTCTTGGACCGACTCTCTTCTCTGTATACATCAATGATGTTGCTCTTGCTGCTGGTGAGTCTCTGATCCACGTCTATGCAGACGACACCATTCTGTATACTTCTTGCCCTTCTTTGGACACTGTGTTAACAACCCTCCAGGCAAGCTTCAATGCCATACAACTCTCCTTCCGTGGCCTTCAATTGCTCTTCAATACAAGTACAACTAAATCCATGCTCTTCAACCGATCGCTGCCTGCACCTGCCCGCCTGTCCAATATCACTACTCTGGATGGCTCTGACTTAGAATACATGGACAACTACAAATACCTAGGTGTCTGGTTAGACTGTAAACTCTCCTTCCAGACCCACATCAAACATGTCCAATCCAAAGTTAAATCGAGAATTGGCTTCGTATTTCTCAACAAGGCATCCATCACTCAAGCTGCAAAACATACCCTTGTAAAACTGACCATCCTACCACTCCGACTTCGGCGATGTCATTTACAAAATAGCCTCCAATACCCTACTCAACAAATTGGATGCAGTCTATCACAGTGCCACCCGTTTTGTCACCAAAGCTCTCGTTGGCTGGCCCTCGCTTCATACTCTTCGCCAAACCCACTGGCTCCATGTCATCTACAAGACCCTACTAGGTAAAGTCCCCCCTTATCTCAGCTCGCTGGTCACCATAGCATCACCCACCTGTAGCACGCGCTCCAGCAGGTATATCTCTCTGGTCACCCCCAAAACCATCTCTTTGTTTGGCCACCTCTCCTTCCAGTTCTCTGCTGCCAATGACTGGAACGAACTACAAAAATCTCTGAAACTGGAAACACTTATCTCCCTCACTAGCTTTAAGCACCAGCTGTCAGAGCAGCTCACAGATTACTGCACTTGTACATAGCCCACCTATAATTTAGTCCAAACAACTACCTCTTACTGTATTTATTTTATTTTATTTATTTTGCTCCTTTGCACCCCATTATTTTTATTTCTACTTTGCAATTGTAATGTAATTTTCATCATAGGTACACTTCAACTATGACAGACAAAATGAGAAAACAAAATCCAGAAAATCACATTGTAGAATTTTTAATGAATTTATTTGCAAATTATGGTGGAAAATAAGTATTTGGTCAATAGCAAAAGTTTATCTCAATACTTTGTTATATACCCTTTGTTGGCAATGACAGAGGTCAAACGTTTTCTGCAAGTCTTCACACACTGTTGCTGGTATTTTGGTCCATTCCGATGATGTTTTGGGGCTGTTGCTGGGCAACACGGACTTTCAACTCCATCCAAAGATTTTTTATGGGGTTGAGATCTGGAGACTGGCTAGGCCACTCCAGGACCTTGAAATGATTCTTACGAAGCCACTCCTTCGTTGCCCGGGCGGTGTGTTTGGGATCATTGTCATGCTGAAAGACCCAGCCACGTTTCATCTTCAATGCCCTTGCTGATGAAAGGAGTTTTTCACTCAAAATCTCACGATACATGGCCCCATTCATTCTTTCCTTTAGACGGATCAGTCGTCCTGGTCCCTTTGCAGAAAAACAGCCCCAAAGCATGATGTTTCCACCCCCATGCTTCACAGTAGGTATGGTGTTCTTTGGATGCAACTCAGCATTCTTTGTCCTCCAAACACGACGAGTTGAGTTTTTACCAAAAAGTTATATTTTGGTTTCATCTGACCATATGACATTCTACCAATCTTCTTCTGGATCATCCAAATGCTCTCTAGCAAACTTCAGATGGGCCTGAACATGTACTGGCTTAAGCAGGGGGACACGTCTGGCACTGCAGGATTTGAGTCCCTGGCGGCGTAGTGTGTTACTGATGGTAGGCTTTGTTAATTTGGTCCCAGCTCTCTGCAGGTCATTCACTAGGTCCCTCCGTGTGGTACTGGGATTTTTGCTCACCGTTCTTGTGATCATTTTGACCCCACAGGGTGAGATCTTGCGTGGAGCCCCAGATCGAGGGAGATTATCAGTGGTCTTGGATGTCTTCCATTTCCTAATAATTGCTCCCACAGTTGATTTCTTCAAACCAAGCTGCTTACCTATTGCAGATTCAGTCTTCCCAGCCTGGTGCAGGTCTACAATTTTGTTTCTGGTGTCCTTTGACAGCTCTTTGGTCTTGGCCATAGTGGAGTTTGGAGTGTGACTGTTTGAGGTTGTGAACAGGTGTCTTTTCTACTGATAACAAGTTCAAACAGGTGCCATTAATACAGGTAACGAGTGGAAGACAGAGGAGCCTCTTAATGAAGAAGTTACAAGTCTGTGAGAGCCAGAAATCTTGCTTGTTTGTAGGTGACCAAACAATTATTTTTCACCATAATTTGCAAATAAATTCATTAAATATCCTACAATGTGATTTTCTGGATTTCTTTTTCAATTTTTTTTCTGTCATAGTTGAAGTGTACCTATGATGAAAATTACAGGCCTCTCTCATATTTTTAAGTGGGAGAACTTGCACAATTGGTGGCTGACTAAATACTTTTTTGCCCCACTGTACTTAGCTTTTTTTTTGCCTTTACCTCCCTTATCTCACCTCATTTGCTCACATCGTATTTAGACTTGTTTCTACTGTATTATTGACTGTATGTTTGTTTTACTCCATGTGTAACTCTGTGTCGTTGTATGTGTTGAACTGCTTTGCTTTATCTTGGCCAGGTCACAATTGTAAATGAGAACTTGTTCTCAACTTGCCTACCTGGTTAAATAAAGGTGAAATGAATAAAAAATTGTTGCAAAATGTGAGAGGTGAACGGCGAAGTGGTATAGAGTTCAATTTGGGCTCTGAGTGCCTCCTTGAACATGCCTACATTGTCATTACCCAAAATAATAATGCCATTGTATTAATGTTTACATATCTTGCATTACTCATATCATATGTACAGTTGAAGTCGGAAGTTTACATACACCTTATCCAAATATATTTAAACTCGGTTTTCACAATTCCTGACATTTAATCCTAGTAAAAAGTCCCTGTCTTAGGTCAGGTAGAATCACCATTTTATTTTAAGAATGTGAAATGTCAGAATAATAGTAGAGAGAATGATTTGTTTCAGCTGTTATTTCTTTCATTACATTCCCAGTGGGGCAGAAGTTTACATATACTCAATTAGTATTTGGTAGCATTGCCTTTAAATTGTTTAACTTGGGTCAAATGTTTTGGGTAGCCTTTCACAAGCTTCCCACAATAAGTTGGGTGAATTTTGGCCCATTCCTCCTGACAGAGCTGGTGTAACTGAGTCAGGTTTGTAGGCCTCCATGCTCACACACGCTTTCTCAGTTCTGCCCATCTATAGGATTGAGGTCAGGGTATTGTGATGGCCACTCCAATACTTTGACTTTGTTGTCCTTAAGCAATTTTGCCACAACTTTGGAAGCATGCTTGGAGTCATTTTCCATTTGGAAGACCAATTTGCAACCAAGCTTTAACTTCCTGACTAATATCTTGAGATGTTGCTTCAATATATCCACATTTTCCTGCCTCATGACGCCATCTATTTTGTGAAGTGCACCAGTCCCTCCTGCAGCAAAGCACCCCCACAACATGATGCCGCCACCCCCGTGCTTCATGGTTGGGATGGTGTTCTTCAGTTTGCAAACATAACGATGGTCATTATGGTCAAACAGTTCTATTTTTGTTTCATCAGACCAGAGGACATTACTCCAAAAAGTACGATCTTTGCCCCCCTGTGCAGTTGCAAACCGTTGTCTGGCTTTTTATGGCGGTTTTGGAGCAGTGGCTTCTTACTTGCTGAGAAGCCTTTCAGGTTATGTCGATATAGGACTCATTTTACTGTGGATATAGATACTTTTGTACCTGTTTCCTCCAGCATCTTCACAAGGTCCTTTGCTGTTGTTCTGGGATTGATTTGCACTTTTCGCACCAAAGTGCGTTCATCTCTAGGAGACAGAATGCGTCTCCTTCCTGAGTGGTATGATGGCTGCGTGGTCCCATGGTGTTTATACTTGCATACTATTGTTTGTACAGATGAACGTGGTACCTTCAGGCGTTTGGAAATTGCTCCCAAGGATGAACCAGTCTTGTGGAGGTCTACAATTTTTTTCTGAGGTCTTGGCTGATTTCTTTTGAATTTTCCCATGATGTCAAGCAAAGAGACACTGAGTTTGAAGGTAGGCCTTGACATATATCCACAGGTAGACCTCCATTTGACTCAAATTATGTCAATTAGCCTATCAGAAGCTTCTAAAGCCATGACATCATTTTCTGGAATTTTCCAAGCTATTTAAAGGCACAGTCAACTCAGTGTATGTAAACTTCTGACTTGCTGGAATTGTGATACGGTGAATTATTATTTAGTGAAATAATTTGTCTGTAAACAATTGTTGGAAAAATTACTTGTGTCATGCACAAAGTAGATAGTAGTCCTAACCGACTTGCCAAAACTATAATTTGTTAACAAGAAATTTGTGGAGTTGTTGAAAAACGAGTTTTAATGACTCCAACCTAAGTGTATGTAAACTTCCGACTTCAACTGTATATACTGTATTATATACTATCTATCATATCTTAGCCTATGCCACTCTGTCAGTGATCATTCATATATTTATATTTATATATTCCATTCCTTTACTTAGATTTGTGTGTATTAGGTTTTAGTTGTGGAATCGTTAGATATTACTGTTGGATTTTGCTGCACTGTCGGACCTAGAAGCACAAGCATTTCGCTACACTCACAATAACATCTGCTAACCATGTGTATGTGACCAATACAATTTGATTTGAAATGGTACGCAGCATCATCTGTATATGTGTGCAACAAAAGTTCAACATTCACCTTCTGCTACCATTTCTGTTAGCCGTCTACACATACAATTGAATGCATATGTTAGATAAATCCAAGGTACGCACCACACAGAACGCACTGCAGACGCCTTTTAACACAACGCTGTGAGACAAACGCTGAAATCAATTCAAAATGAGTGTACTTCTGGTGTAGCTGGGGTCAGATGTGCAATTAAATGGGAAATACATGAAACAAATTTAAATCTGTTTGTTTTCTTCCAGAACCCCCCCCCAAAAATGGTCTTCTGATGTGATTTAATCATTGACATGGACTCAGAACATGCAATTTCATTGTTTCTCAATGAACAATTGCAGAGTGAAAAAACTCAAAACAATTTGCGAAAATATAAAACATAATTTGGAGAAACAACTGATTGTATATGGCCTCTGAGTTGTTTTTGAACGATTATTTTACAAGGTATTAACAGACAAAATAGTGCCCTACTTTCTCTTTTACACTAAGGAACTGGGGAAGAGTTGCAGGGGAGAGTAGAAGAGATGAATTTGCCTAACTGAAATCTAGAAAAAAAATGAGTAGCTCACAGCATGTTTCATTTTTGAAAAGTAGCTCTCATGCTAGAAACGGTTGGAGACCCCTGCTCTAGAAGAAGTGATCTAATTCTGCACTAGACAGGATATACCATAATACTGTTCAGAAGCTTGAGAGAGAGAAAACGACACCAACAGAGAAGGTATGTAATTCTAGTTTCCAACATAAAAAAAAAAAACTTGTTTTCAAAATTTTCAAATAGTGCTCCCAGTCCCTGTCAAGGTGTTGCACAACCCTTGATTAAGAGGTGTAACAACACAGTGTCATGTCACAGGATGATGTGTTCCAATACTCCATCAAAGTTAAAGTTGTCTCCTTTGCATTGGTGGCAGCTCAGCTCCCACTCGTTTTGGTGTTACAAAGCACTTCATTTTAACCGTTTAGATTGCATGACGCAACATCTGGCAACCAAGCCATTGATATTAGCAAGTTTATTTTTTTAGCACCACTGAGTTTAGCACCGTTGTTAATGATTGGATCATCAGAAGACCTTCATTCATTTTGAGTGTTTTCTACAGAACAATGCTAACAGTCCTTGTGAAAATCATGCCTGAAACTTAACAGCTGATACTCATTCATCATTGCTCTTCATCAGAACTCAAGTTCGTATGGCATTGCTCCAGGATTTCAACCCCAGCCTTATTTTGAGCGGTTAAGTGTTTTTCCCCCCCCCCCCACTGTTATCTAGCACCCAACGTGTTCTATTCTCAGCTTTTATTAGAAAGGCAGTAACACTTCATAGCGTATACACATCATATCAATCATAATCTTTCTTCAACAATGTGGGTGCTGTGTGAAACAACAAACATGTTTTCTGTCACATTGTGATTTGATCCAGATAGAGCTGACTTAAGTAATAACTCAACAAGTGGTAAAATGGTTAGTTGATCAAAACAGACAGATGTAGTCGTCCCTGCTGGAAAATACAGCTACCAGCTCAACCATGTCCTTACAAGTTTGTCCGAACTGGTCTACGAGCTTATTACCAGTTTGACCAGCAACTGACCAGCTCATACACCAAGTTGGTCTAAGATGGATTTTCCAGCAGGGTTGTAAATATTGACTATTGCCATTACAGAAGAGGAGTACCAAAAGTAATTGAATAATACATTTAAAAAAACATTGTAGGTACATGCATTGTTAGAATTTAACAAACAATTGACTGTACCTTTTAAATGTATTATCAATCATTTTTCCTTGACAGAAAAATGATATCATCAATAACACTATAAATCACTTTAATTTGAACAATTAAGTGGTGAAAACATAAGCTTGTGCTCGGTAGCTTGTCAGGCATCCTCAACAACTCAAACCATCCTATCTGATAGTATACTACTTGCAAGAAAGGCTTGCAGAATAGATATGCAATGTGTGGCCTGGATTCTCAAATTCATATAAACCATTGATGATCTAATCAAGCACAAAATCAAAGCACTTATCTATAGAACAGCCCTGACCTTACTATGAATCTCCTGTTTTAAGAGAATTACTTATTTACTCATCTCTTTTAAAGTGTGTGCGTGCACAATATATCAGATTGTCCTTCTCACATGAGATTATAGGCACTTGTGTGGCAATATCAGCATCTGTGCTGTGGCTGTCATAAGATGTGGGTGTGGAATTCTTGTGAGAAGGTGACCTCTGAGCTTTTACCTCCCTCTGGTGGAGTATTGTAGGTACTGTCTCTAAAATGGTCAACACAAACATCGATTCATACCAGAGATGACAACTTTCAAAAATGTGCATTTAACTAGGAGTTCTGTCTTCATTGACATAATGTATAAACCCAATAATCAAGCCAGTTATACACAGCTGTGAGATTATACACAGATTATATCCACAACGAATCAACCTCTCTATTTCAATGTCACTTGGAGTAGGAATGAATCAAATGGAAATGTTTGTGGCAAAATGAGGATGCGTCTCTCTGCTCAACAGTAGGGAAGTAAACCAAACATTTTTTATCAATGTAGAAAACTGATTGAATTGCGAAATGTCATCAACGTAAGGGAATTTAATATTTTTTTCTGTAGAAACGTTTAACTTAAATTCAATGGCATGGTGACATTTTTTGTTGATTTTACGTTAAATTAACAATAGTTGGAAACTCAACCAAATGTTAATCAAAACTAGACGTTGAACTGATGTCTGTGCCCAGTGGGACGTTCTTACAATCCATCTATTCATGTAATCTCTATCTGACGGAATACTAAAATGAATGAAAGGAATGCTATATTAATATTCATGCTGGCAGCACAACAGATTAATATTGTCCAGAGTGGGCTGTAAATTTCCTTCCGTGTACAGTAGTCTGCTAATCAGAAGCTGTTACCCTGAGCCCTCCCTGCCAGGTTTACGAGTGGCACAGAGCCACGGCACCAGGAACAGGGCGGGAGGGTGTTGGTGCCCGCTTTGCACCCGCCTGGCACCCTCCCTACATACGCCAGCAAAGGACAACTCCACAGCTGAGACAGGGGATAGGAAGCAGATGGCCTGATAGACAGAGCTGCTACCCACTGTTACTGAGGAGGAGAAGAGTAGGCAAGGAAGGAGGTAGCCTAGCGGTTAGAGCTTTGGGCCAGTAACTGAAAGGTCGCTAGTTGAAGCTGAAAAATATGTCAGCAAGGCCCTTAACCCTAATTGCTCCAGGATCACTGTTGATAATGGGTGCGTTTGAGTGGTAAGGAATGAAACAGACTGTAGACAAAAGTTGGGGGAGGTGCATTTACATTTCAGGAGACTCTCTTATCCAGAATGACTTAGAGTAGTGAGTGGAAGCACTTTTAAATTTTCCATACCAGTCCTCCGTGGGAATCAAACCCACATCCCTGGTGTTTTAAGTGCCATGCTCTACCAACTGAGCCACAAGTCACAGCATTTGTGATAGTTGAAAGTCAGACACTAATGAGTTTTCCAGCAGCAAGATCATTTCTACAAGTTTTTCTTTACAATGTAGAAATAAACATGGCTCCAACCCTCATATCACACTGAAATCATATTTGTGTACATTGTACAATCAATCAGTGAGAGAGAGCATCAAATATCACAGTAATGTGTATACAGTACCAGTCAAAAGCTTGGACACACCTACTCATTCAAGGGTATTTCTTTATTTTTAATATTTTCTACATTGTAGAATAATAGTGAAGACATCAAAACTATGAAATGACACATATGGAATCATGTAGTAACCAAAAAAGTGTTAAACAAATCAAACAATATTTTAGATTTGTCACGTCCTGAACTTAGAAAGCCCGTATTATCTATGGTAGAGTGGGTCAGGGCGTGACTAGGGATTTTAATCTAGTTTTAATTTTCTTTGTGGCGTTCTAGGTTTGTTTTTCTATGTTGGTGTTTGTGTATGATTCCCAATTAGAGGCAGCTAGCTGGTAATCGTTGTCTCTAATTGGGGATCATACTTAAGTTGCATATTTTCCACCTGTGGTTTATGGGATATAGTTTATGTTTAGTTGCCTGTCAGCACTGCATTGTTAGTCACATTTAGTTTATTCTTTATTTGTTTTATCTTTGCTAAAGTTTCACTTTATTCTTTAATAAATATGTGGAACTCTACATATGCTGCGCCTTGGTCCGACCATTACTCTAGCAAACGTGACAAGATTTTAGATTCTTCAAAGTAGCCACCCATTGCCTTGGCAGCTTTGCACACTCTTGGCTTCACCTGGAATGCTTTTCCAACAGTCTTGAAGGAGTTTTCACATATGGTGAGCACTTGTTGGCTGCTTTTCCTTCACTCTGTGCTCCAACTCATCCCAAATCTCATTAAGGTTGAGGTCGGGTGAATGTGGAGGCCAGGTCATCTGATGCAGCACTCCATCACTCTCCTTCTTGGTCAAATTACCCTTAGACAGCCTGGAGGTGTGTTGGGTCATTGTCCTGTTGAAAAACAAATGATAGTCCCACTAAATGCAAACCAGAAGGGATGTCGTATTGCTGCAGAATGCTGTGGTAGCCATGCTGGATAAGTGGGCCTTCAATTCTAAATAAATCACAGACAGTGTCACCAGCAAAGCACCCCCACACATCACACCATCTCCTCCATGCTTCACGGTGGGAACCACACATGCAGAGATTATCCGTTCACCTGCTCTGCGTCTCACAAAGACGGTTGGAACAAAAAAATATCACATTTGGACTCATCAGACCTCATCATTTCCACCGGTCTAATGTCAATTTCTCATGTTTCTTGGTCCAAGCAAGTCTCTTCTTCTTATTGGTGTCCTTTAGTAGTGGTTTCTTTGCAGCAATTCGACCATGAAGGCCTGATTCACACAGTCTCCTCTGAACAGTTGATGTTGAGATGTGTCTGTTACTTGAACTCTGTGAAGCATTTATTTGGGCTGGTAACTCTAATGAACTTATCCTCTTATCCACTTGAACAAACTTAAAGTTCTTGACATTTTCCAAATTGACTGACCTTTATGTCTTAAAGTAATGATGGACTGTCGTTTCTCTTTGTTTATTTTGGGCTGTTCTTGCCATAATATGGACTTGGTCTTTCACCAAATAGAGCTATCTTCTGTATACCCCCCCCCACACACACACACACACCATGTCACAACACAACTGATTGATTCAAACACATTAAGAAGGAAAGAAATTCCACAAATGTCATTTTAACAAGGCACATCTGTTAACTGAAATGTAATTCCAGGTGACTACCTCATGAAGCTGGTTGAGAGAATGCCAAGAGTGCGCAAAGCTGTCATCAAGGCAAAGGGTGGCTACTTCGAAGAACCTTAAATATCAAATATATTTTGATTTGTTTAACACTTTTTTGGTTACTACATGATTCCATGTGTTATTTCATAGTTTTGATGTCTTCACTATTATACTACAATGTAGAAAAAAAGTCAAAAAATAAAGAAAAACCTTTGAATGTGTAGGTGTGTCCAAACTTTTGACTGGTACTATACATCCACTGTATACATGAATTGAGGCAAAGTTGATTCCTGTTTAAGTCATGTCTTTGGTCACCTTTGCATTGGTCAAACAAAAAACATCCTAATGATTGTTTGGCAATCGAGCCTCCCACAATGAAGGCGATGGCTGCAGGATGAAGATGGTAAAGAGCAACTGCAGAAACTTGCAGTAGACTACAGTTGACTGCAAGTTGCGCCTTCGACATGTACAGTAGGCGCAAGTCAGAACATTTTAAACCCCATAATGCAACACACTTTGAAAGGTGGTGACCAACAAGTGTCACCGACTTGACAAAAATGATCCGCTCAAATGCGCCCAATGGCAGACCGTGACCTCACTCTCAGAGGGTGTCTTAGGAGGAGTTGGGAAATGCAAAAAACACATTTCCAATTCACACATGCGTATAATACACACTTGTACATGTGTGAAATAGGACAAATAAGTAGCACCCACCAAATTATTATTATTGTTCAGACTGGACTGGCAGAGAGAAAATGAAACTTCTGTGGATGGTACTAACTACTTCTCACCCAGTACTCTGTCTGTCCTGGCCAGGGTTCAGGGTCTCTCCCACTCCACCCACCTCACAAATGTACTAGCACCCATAAATAAACCCACAGAAATCTATCCATCTCCATCGCCCAGCGTGATTGAAATCCTTGAGCAGGGGAGAGTGTATGAACACGCGGTAATGAAAGTGATGTGGGTTTGTGCTAGGCTTGTTCTGTCCACGTAAGTACTATCTTCAACAGAGCGGTGGACCGCACTCCAACATAATGATATCAAATTGCAATCCCCTCCTCAGCTGAAGCAATTCAAGTCATCAGAATGTTTTGGGGTTGATACAACAGAATAAACTCTGCATATTCTCTAACATAGGAAGGCGATTGTATATGTGTCAGCAGTCCAGGGGAAATAGCAAATACCTCCAATGGATTTTCAAGTGGCTGCCATTCCCTTCTGATGAAATAATGGGATGAATGTGGCTTATTGTGAATGCTGACAGAATCTAGTCAAATGTGCGAGCGTGTGTTTGTACAACACATTATCAATTGATTGGGGTAAGTATATTACCTAAAATGCTCCTGCAACAGGAGAACACACTTCTGTGAGCCTCTTATACCGTGTAATTCCCCAAAGGTCCACAAGGGGGAGTAGAGATACAGAGCGATGCCAGTCGGCTGATAAAGACATGACTCTTCTGTGCGTCAGCCATTTGTCAAACAGCTCCCAAGATCAACATTAGTCACCAGACTCAGAACATTTGGGTTTGTTTGTTAGTGATTTGGGGAATCTAAATGATGGATTACCCACATGCAGAGAGAGAAAGAGAGGGAGGGAGAGAGAAAGAGGGAGAGGGGAAGGGAAGGGAGAGTACAAAGACAATACATTTGAGTTTACAAGACCTTCAGTCCCAAATGGGGCATTAGCATCAAGCTTGTTCACCACATAGCCTCCTGTACAGGAGGTCCTGGATGTTGAGAACATAAGGAAGGCTAGGAAATCATACCATAAAACCCAACCAATAGAGAGCGAATCGAGCGAACAGAGCGAATCATTTCATGGAGAGCTCCTGCCCAAATTAAAAAATGATCTTTCAACAAAGGCAAGAGGCATTTCCCTGCATGCCAACAGCAATGAACACAGCTTCACCTTTTATATTTACTGTACATCTGCTCTATAAATATGCAGGGGAGTGATTCCACAGCAGAGGACAGAGCATGTATTCATCCATCCTGCATTTTCATCACAGACATGACAGACCCTCTAGCGTAGAGTTCTCAAGACTGTTGGGGTCGGGGACCCCTTTTGTGACAGCAAATTCATCAGTGGCAGTTAGATGGTTTAATGTCACACGTGTGAGTTCATTAGTGGAGTACAGGTCTCCTAACTACTCGTTGCTGCCTGCTGATATCCGGAGGGCAGTCACTGCATCTCTATCCTCTGAGAAAGGGAGCATATAGCAGATCAAGGAGGTATGTAATGGCTAGTGGGGTGGAAGGTAGCCTAGTGGTTAGAGTGTTGGACTTGTAACCGAAAGGTTGCAAGATTGAATCCCCGAGCTGACAAGGTAAAAGATCTGTCGTTCTGCCCCTGAACAAAACAGTGAACCTGCTGTTCCTAAGCTGTCATTGAAAATAATAATTTGTTCTTAACTGACTTGCCTAGTTAAATAAAGGTTTTTAAAAATGTAAATAGTGGGTTTGATTCCCAGGACCACCTGTATGTGGAAAATATATTTACTCCTAACTTAATGTTCTTTGTGAGGGTTGGGGACTAATGGACTGACTGGAAAAGTGTTTACAGTAAGCTTTGAAGTCATCTGAGAAGATTCTTGATGATAAAATGTGTCTGAGAGCAGTCTTAACAGTTCAACACATGGATGTTGACAAACGGTTGTAAATACAACTGAATCAAATCTCACCATCAAACACTGTGGTTTGACATGTTATTTCAAGATATTGCCTGCCTTTAATGAGATATCAATAAATTGGTACCCTTTCATAATTAAAACACACACATATTAAATGAGAGAACCAGGGCCATATTTCACAGATTGGTCTCCGGAGACGCTGTGCTTTGCTGTTGGGGCAGAGGCCTGAGGGGCATGGTGGTAATATTCTGCTCTGTAAGAGGGGGTGGGTAAGTAGAAACACGCAGAGAAAATGATCATGATATAGTATACTGTAGGCCATAAAGAGTTGTCTTCATGTTCTATACCTCTACACTTTCTATACCTCTGTCACATTTGTTTTTAATTCATCTAATGGCTCAGGTGGTTGCTATATGATAATTCAATGTATATGTCTGAATGGCATAATTGGTCATTTTTTTCCAACCTCTCTTTGTTACTACAGCTAAACATAACGAATGAATCACTCGTCTAAAAAATGGGTCTATAATCAGATCCTCTTCACATTGCCATTACGACTGACATTGACAAGTTATAGAGATAGCGTGTGCTATGCCTTCACTCACTACTATTGTCAAAGGCCTTTTAAATGCCTTGCAGTGCTAGTTAATGACTGTGTCTATCAAAAGCCTTTCTTTGTCTGGGCCCCTCAGGTTTCTCCAATTTGATAATGCGTCACCTCTGAACAGAGAAAGCTCAGTCATGATGTGAAGCACATCCAAGAAATCTACCACTTCTTGTATTCAAGGCTGAATGTGGTCTGAACTCAGATACAGCTATTATAAACAGCTAAAGCTATACACACTAGTCTTTTATGTCACACACACTATATCACATGTGATTTTATATACTGTTATTTTCATAAACCCTCCCTCATATTGCACAGGTTGCAAGGTAATAATCCAATGGCAACCGAGTGCACCAGACAGAAACAGCACTGCTATACACTGACACTACAAAACCCTCGCTGTCTGAATGTCATTACCACGTCTCAGGGGACTCCCCCCGATCTGAATCACCACTATCTACTCCTCCTCCGGGCATGTTTTGATGAGTAAAGGAATCTGTCCATTCAGGCCAAGAAACCCTGCCACTCCTCCCAGGTTCCTGACAGCCCATAAAGAGACTGGGACCTGCCTTCTGACAGCTCTCCATACACTACACCACGACTACACACTCTCTCCTAGCTAGTGTGATATTAATTTAACATGGCAGTATGCAACTTGCTCCAACACAACACTACTGCATTACCACCACGACAGAGATGAATGCAGTTTATGAGAGTAGTCCATCACACTGAAAGTCTTCTTCGCCCTCCTCACCCCAACAACAAGTCTGTTGTTGTTGTAATTGAAGACTTGAAACACAAGAGAAAACATTACTGTGCTACATACAGTGGAACTGCGTTCCTGCACTTTTCTATGACATAGTAGTGCTGGCTGACAGACACATTAGATAGGGCTGATGAATAGGCCTTCTCAATAAGTCAACATAAATAATGAAGCTGTGACAAACCACTCTGACATTTACACTGTGCTTCTTGTCTGAGGCAGCTTGATATATTTATAGGCTGATGAGAACAATTGAGCTAGAAATTATTTTAGCTGTGTATCGGATGCAGCTGTATAAAGGCCACACCTATTGTGTGAAAGCTTTTATATCACCTTCCATGACCTCCCAGTCTTACATCCTGTTCACAGGTTTATAGAGGACCTCTGAGCCTAACTTTCAGGGTCGGCTGTTGACTGGTGTAATCAAGTACGACCGGCTCATAATAAAGCGATTAGAGGATAACCTAAACTGAGAGTTGCATTTACAGATACAACGTGCAGCCATTTCAATAAGCGCGTCGATGGGCAGAGACACACTGAGAAAATGTGACAGAAAACATCCCGGGGGTTTTCAGTTTCCCTGTGTCAGGATCCAGTCAACCCAAATCCCCCGCACACAGGAACACCTCCACCTTCCATCCCACTGCACACTGCTCTCATCCCTACCCTAATCCTCTCCATACCACCACCACAGCCAACCAGAACCCTGTGTCTGAGTTCAACTCCTATGTGCCATTCTCAATCACAATCTCATGGTCACATGGTAGAAGTCTCACAAAACTTGTTATTTCTCTATCTCTCAGTAGACTGTTATGAGGAAGGCATTAGAATAGTGGAGTTCCTGTGGTCACTAGAACAGACCCCTTACCTTTATACAAGCATTTCGCATTTCGCTACACTCGCATTAACATCTGCTAACCATGTGTATGTGACAAATAAAATTGGATTTGATTTGTACCTGTGCCAGGTAACCAGGTACAGGTTCTGACACAAGTTATTATGTTTTAATGAGTAGAACAGTTTTTTTTTTTTTTACTGTTTAGAAAAAGTGGTTGTTTCTATGGAGATATAGTTATGGACACGGCCAAGGTAATTTGCAGTCCGGTATTGAACAGAATTGAAAATTGTGTCATGTGTAAACACACATGCTGAGTTCGTGCACTGATACTGATCTAATGTTTCATCTAAGGCAGCTGAGCCTTCCTGCCTTCCTGCTCCTCTCTAGAATGTTGATTCAAGTTCCCTTAAAATGTCTTCTGTGCAACCGCCATCATACGCATGTCTAGCACTGTAACCGGAAGACAATGACAACAGAGAGCATGTTTTGTTGTAGTAGAACATTAGATCAATCATCTTTATGACACATATGAGGGACGGTGTTGAGGTGATAAAAACGCCAGACTCATCACTCTTTGAGTAACTCCCACATACTGTCGCGCCGTCACCACACCCAACAGGGGCAATTCAAATACGGTTTTTGGAGCCAATGAATGTGAATCATCTGATTGAGTGAGGAAGTATAAGGCAAACTGATTCCTCACCAGATTTGATGTGATATTTGCCACCTCTTACTTCTCTCATTTCTTTGCTCTGGTCTTTCTACATGTTGTACATGAAGAGCTGCAAGTTAGCAAATCAATGATGTTCCCTCATACAGCATTTGTTAGGCATAGGCCCAGCAAAGTGAAAAATAACACACATATATCTTTTAAGAAGACTGAATAACCTCTAGGGCAGGAGTGTCAAAGTGCATTTGGTCTTCACCAAAGTCCAATGAGCCATACTTAAAAATGATTATATTTCCATGCTGTCAAATAGTCCTCTATCCATCGCTTTTGGAATTTGCTGTGCTCCCTGGCTGTCTAGCCTTCGTTTCGATTACTGTTAACAAGCTGTACAGAGTGAAGAGACTATAAAATATAGGTTCATTATCGTTTCTACACAGTTTCGATTTGGTTTGAGTTATTTCAATGTCGTTTTTTTCAATCGTTTTCCCCTGAAAAAAAAAGAATTATAATCAATTCCGGATGTTTGACACCCTTGCTCGAGTGTTGTTTAAGTCTATAACAATGTTTACCTGTGTTTGTGTCGAGGAGAAAGGGAACTAGAGAGGTGAATCACTGCCACTCTTGAGCAACAATCACTCATACCTTCTGAGTATAGAAATAACTTGAGAGGTGCAGAGTGAACGTAATAATAGAGACCGTACGCTTGGGTTCCTGTCTGAAAGGACACCTTGTGTGTTTTCAGGTAGAAGGCAGAAAGATTGTAGAGCTACTACACTTTAATTCCTATCTCCTCTATTTGCTTTGGGTTTGATGATGAAAGTGCATTTCCCTCCCAGTGAGCAGCCCCTCACTGAGTCCCACCATAAAATGCATTACAGATACAGCACCTTCGGAAAGTATTCAGACCCCTTTACTTTTTCCACACACAGCCTTGTTCTAAAATTGACCCCCCATAATGACAAAGCGAAAACAGATTTTTAGAAATTTTGGCAAGTGTATAATTAAATATATATATAAATACCTTATTTAAATAAGTATTCAGGCACTTTGCTATGAGACTCGAAATTGAGCTCAGGTGCATCCTGTTTCCATTGATCATCCATGAGATGTTTCTACAACTTGATTGGAGTCCACCTGTGGTACATTTAATTGATTGGACATGATTTGGAAAGGCACACACCTGTCTATATAAGGTCCCACAGTTGACGGTGCATGTCCATCTTAGATAAGCATGCCCCGTTCAAAAAATGCAGAACTAAGAACAGATATAGCCCTTGGTTCATTCCAGACCTGACTGCCCTTGACCAGCAGAAAAACATCCTGTGGCGGACTGCAATAGCATCGAATAGTCCCCGCGATATGCAACTGTTCAGGGAAGTTAGGAACTAATACACGCAGTCAGTCAGGAAAGCAAAGGCCAGCTTCTTCAGGCAGAAGTTTGCATCCTGTAGCTCTAACTCCAAAAGGTTTTGGGACACTGTAAAGTCCATGGAGAACAAGAGCAACTCCTCCCAGCTGCCCACTGCACTGAGGCTAGGTAACACGGTCACCACTGATAAATCCATGATAATCGAACATTTCAATAAGCATTTCTCAAAGGCTGGCCATGCCTTCCTCCTGGCTACTCCAACCCCGGCCAACAGCTCCACCTCCCCCGCAGCTACTTGCCCAAGCCTCCCCAGCTTCTCCTTCACCCAAATCCAGACAGCAGATGTTCTGAAAGAGCTGCAAAACTTGGACCCGTACAAATCAGCTGGGCTAGACAATCTGGACCCTCTCTTTCTAAAACTATCCGCCAACATTGTTGCAACCCGAGATCCCTAAAGATTGGAAAGCTGCCGCGGTCATCCCCCTCTTCAAAGGGGGTGACACCCTGGACCCAAACTGTTACAGACCTATATCCATCCTGCCCTGCCTATCTAAGGTCTTCGAAAGCCAAGTTAACAAACAGGTCACTGACCATCTCGAATCCCACCGTACCTTCTCCGCTATGCAATCTGGTTTCCGAGCCGGTCACGGGTGCACCTCAGCCACACTCAAGGTACTAAACGACATCATAACCGCCATCGATAAAAGACAGTACTGTGCAGCCGTCTTCATCGACCTGGCCAAGGCTTTCGACTCTGTCAATCACCGTATTCTTATCGTCAGAATCAATAGCCTTGGTTTTTCTAATGACTGCCTCGCCTGGTTCACCAGCTACTTTGCAGACAGAGTTCAGTGTGTCAAATCAGAGGGCATGTTGTCCGGACATCTAGCAGTCTCTATGGGGACACCACAGGGTTCAATTCGCAGACGACACCATTCTGTATACTTCTCGCCCTTTCTTGAACACTGTGCTAACTAACCTCCAAACGAGCTTCAGTGCCATACAACACTCCTTCCGTGGCCTCTAACTGCTCTTAAACGCTAGTAAAACCAAATGCATGCTTTTCAACCGTTTGCTGCCTGCACCCGACCCGCCCGACGAGCATCACCACCCTGGACGGTTCCGACCTAGAATATGTGGACAACTATAAATACCTAGGTGTCTGGTCAGACTGTATACTCTCCTTTCAATCTCATATTAAACATCTCAAATCAAAAATCAAATCTAGAATCGGCATTCGATTTCGCAACAAAGCCTCCTTCACTCACGCCGCCAAACTTACCTTGTAAAACTGACTATCCTACCGATCCTCGACTTTGGCGATGTCATCTACAAAATAGCTTCCAACACTCTACTCAGCAAACTGGATGCAGTCTATCACAGTGCCATCCATTTGGTTACCAGATCACCTTATACCACCCACCACTGGTACCTGTATGCTCTAGTCGGCTGGCCCTCGCTACATATTCGTCGCCAGACCCACTGACTCCAGGTCATCTATAAGTCTATGCCTTATCTCAGTTCACTGGTCATGATAACAACACCCACCCGTAGCACACGTTCCAGCAGGTATATCTCACTGATCATCCCCAAAGCCAACCAAACACCTCATTTGGCCGCCTTTCCTTCCAGTTCTCTGCTGCCAGTGACTGGAACGGATTGCAAAAATCGCTGAAGTTGGAGACTTTTATTTCCCTCACCAACTTTAAACATCAACTATCTGAGCAGCTAACCGATCGCTGCAGCTATACATAGTACATCTGTAAATAGCCCACCCAATCTACCTACCTCATCCCCATACTGTTTTTATTCATTTACTTTTCTGCTCTTTTGCACACCAGTATCTCTACTTGCACATCATCATCTGCTCATTTATCACTCCAGTGTTAATCTGCTGAATTGTAACTATTCGCTCCTATGGCCTATTTATTGCCTACCTCCTCATGCCTTTTGCACACACTGTATATTCACTTTATTTTTTCTACTGTGTCATTGATTTATGTATTATGTTACTGGCTTGTTCATTGTTTACTCCATGTGTAACTCTGTGTTGTTGTTTGTGTCATACTGCTTTGCTTTATCTTGGCCAGGTCGCAGTTGCAAATGAGAACTTTTTCTCAACTGGCCTACCTGGTTAAATAAAGGTTAAAGAAACAATTAAACGGTACATGTCAGAGCAAAAACGAAGCAATGTGGTCGAAGGAATTGTCCGTAGAGCTCCGAGACAAGATTGTGTTGAGGCACAGATCTGGGGAGTTTGCCAAAAGACTAAAGACTTTCAGACCATGAGAAACAAGATTCTCACGTCTGAGGAAACCAATATTGAACACTCTGGCCTGAATGCCAAGCGTCACGTCTGGAGGAAACTATGCACCATCCCTATTGTGAATCATGGTGGTGGCAGAATCATGCTGTGGGAATGTTTTTCAGCGGCAGAGACTGGGAGACTAGTCAGGATCGAGGCAAAGATGAACGGAGCATTGTACAGAGAGATCCTTGATGAGAACCTGCTCCACAGCTCTCAGGACCTCAGATTGGGCAGAAGATTCACTTTCCGAAAGGACAACGACCCTAAGCTCACAGTCAAGACAATGCAGGAGTGGTTTTGGGACAAGTCTCTGAATGTCCTTGAGTGCCCCGGCCAGAGCCCAGACGTAAACCTAATCGAACATCTCTGGAGAGACCTGGAAATAGCTGTGCAGCAATGCTCCCCATCCAACCTGACAGAGCTTGAAAGGATCAGGTGTGCCAAGCTTGTAGCGTCATACACAATAAAACTTGCTTATTGTGCTTCAACAAAGTACTGATTAAAGGGTCTCAATATTTATGTAAATGTTATATTTCATAAATTAGCAGAATTTTTTTTTACTGTTTTTGCTTTGTCATTATTATGTATTTTGTGTAGAAAATGGGGGGGGACAATTTAATTAATTTTAGAATAAGGCTGTGTAACGTTTCTCCTCTTCGTCTGAGGAGGAGTAGGAAGGATCGGACCAATATGCAGCGTGGTAAGTGTCCATGTTCATTTATTAGAACTGAACACACAAAACAAAATAACAAAGTGAATGAAAGAAACTAAACAGTCCTGTCAGGTGAAACAACACACTAAACAGAAAATAACTACCCACAAATCATAGTGGGAAAACAGGCTACCTAAGTATGGTTCTCAATCAGAGACAACGATCGACAGCTGCCTCTGATTGAGAACCATACCAGACCAAACACAGAAATACAAAACCTAGAACAAAAACCTAGAATTCCCACCCCAACTCACGCCCTGACCAAACTAAAACAGAGACATAAAAAGGAACTAAGGTCAGGACGTGACTGGCTGTAACTTAACAAAATGTGGTAAAAGTCAAGGGGTCTGAATAGTATCCGAAGGCACTGTAAGTGATGATGTGGTGAGATTATTATGCCTCTCGGCTTGGCTGACTGATAGCAAGCAACAGATCCATAACTTGATGTTGCATTATAAATATTATTATGGGAGACTCTGGGTGTCACGATCATCTAATGAAATAACGGACCAAGGCGCAGCGTACGTAGAGTTCCACATGTTTAATCAAATGAAACTCACAAAAACAATAAACAGCAAACGAAACGTGAAGCTCAAGCAGTGCTCACAGGCAACTACACAGAAACAAGATCCCTCAAAACACAGTGGGGAAATGGCTGCCTAAATATGATCCCCAATCAGAGACTATTCTAAACAGCTGCCTCTGATTGGGAACCATACCAGGCCAACATAGAAATAAATGCACTAGATCACCCACCCTAGTCACACGTAACCGACCCTTAACCGACCTAACCAAAATTGAGAATAAAAAGGCTCTCTATGGCTCCCCCCACCACAGGTCCGCAAAACCTGATTCTATAGGGGAGGGTCCGGGTGGGCGTCTAGCGCCGGTGGCGGCTCCAGGGCGGGGCGAAGTGCCCACTCCGCTCATGTAATTCGTCAGCATCGGTGGCGGCTCTGGTGCGGGACTTTTCCCCCGGACTGGGCATCGACGCAGAGGAGGGCCCCGGCCATGTAGCTGGGTTGTACGCCGCACCCGGACTGTGCACCGGTTCCGAAGAAGGCTCCAGCAATGGAGCAGAGTTGACCACGGTGCCTGGACTGGGCACCGGCGCGGAGAAAGGCTCCTCCCATGGAGCGGGACTGGATACCGTGCCTGGACTGGACATCGGCGCAGAGGAAGGCTCCTGCCATGGAGCAGGATCGGAAGCTGTGCCTGGACTGGGCACCGGCGCAGAGGAAGGCTCCAGCCTTGGAGTGGGACTGGACGCCGTGCCTGGACTGGGAATCGGAGCAGAGAAGGGCTCCTGCCTTGGAGCGGGACTGGACGCCGTGCCTGGACTGGGTATCGGCGCAGAGAAGAGCTACTGCCTTGGAGCTGGACTGAACACCGTGCTTGAACTGGGCATCGGCGCAGGTGAAGGCTCCGGCCATGGAGCTGGAGGTTCCGGACCGTTGACCGTCGCAGGAGGTTCCCGGACCGTGGACCATCTCAGGAGGTTCCGGACCGGGGACCATCTCAGGAGGTTCCGGACCGGGGACCGTCACCTGAAGCCATGGACCGTCGCCTGAAGCGCTGGACCGGGGACCGTCGCCTGAAGCTTTGGACCGTGGACCGTCGCCTGAAGCGCTGGACCGGGGACCGTCGCCTGAAGCGCTGGACCGGGGACCGTCGCCTGAAGCGCTGGACCGGGGACCGTCGCCTGAAGAGCTGGACCGGGGACCGTCGCCTGAAGAGCTGGACCGGGGACCGTCGCCTGAAGCGCTGGACCGGGGACCGTCGCCTGAAACGCTGGACCGGGGACTGTCGCCTGAAGCTCTGGACCGGGACAGTCGCCTGAAGCTCTGGACCGTGGACCGTCGGCTGAAGTGCTGGACCTGGGACCGTCGCCTGAAGCGCTGGACCGGGGACCGTCGCCTGAAGCGCTGGACCGGGGACCGTTGCCTGAATTAAATAACGGACCAAGGCGCAGCGTACGTAGAGGTCCACATGTTTAATCAAATTAAACTCACAAAAACAATAAACAGCAAACGAAACGTGAAGCTCAAGCAGTGCTCACAGGCAACTACACAGAAACAAGATCCCACAAAACACAGCGGGGAAATGGCTGCCTTAATATTATCCCCAATCAGAGACAACGAAACAACGATAAACAGCTGTCTGTGATTGGGAACCATACCAGGCCAACATACAAATAAATGCACTAGATCACCCACCCTAGTCACACCCGACCTAACCAAAATAGAGAATAAAAAGGCTCTCTATGGTCAGCGCATGACACTGGGAGCCTCTCAGCCTATCAAACTATTCCTCATCCACATGCCCAGTGAATTAGAAAATACATCTACAATCTAAGATCCTTACCATGCCTGAATACTAAACTCAATCTTCCATGGTTGAGTCATTATGAGGTAAATACTTAAATGATTATATAACTGTTATGCAACACCATTTAAGTATCATCAAGTAACTGTGAGATTGAAGATTTAATAAGCAGCATGCATTTTCCTCCTCCATTAAAAACCATAGATATTGGATCTGATAGAATTGTGATTTACCGTGTCCTGCCAATAGCCTTCCTGCATGCCCTCTAACCAAACTCTAAGCTCAAAAGTATGAATTATCCACAAGGCTGAGATTGATGGTCACATCCCTCTGCAGCTGCCTCTGGCTCTGCTAACACAGGTTCCTTCCAAACAACAGCAGGGACAAACAGTCAGCATTTCAATGCTTTCTTCCTCCCTCACTACCACCCTCTTCCATGTCTTCACCTGCTGCAACCTTGTGCACAGAACTGTTGTTTGTGGGAGCCAACCCTTCAAAGAAGATCTACGTTTCCATGCAGCTGCACATTCAAAATTGGCCTCATCCCTGCTGATAATGCATTCAAATTGGAGCATCCTTAAAAAACCTATTACTTGCTTGTGTATACCTCTCTATTTTCCTACTAGCAGCTGACAGAATCATCCTAAATGACAGTGAGAGGTAAAGGCCATGGTAATTGTCCCAAATTGAGTAACATCAATTATCTAGGCCATAGTGGGACAACCCAAACTGTGAAAATCATTCGAACAGGCCAGCTGACAATGAAATGAACCAACTATCCCTTTGTCACACACGCTCTGTTTTCCAATTTCACAACACATAAGAAACTCTATCAGCTGCTTAAAGCATGTCAGGACTCCCTTCTGTACCCCTCCTCCTCCCCTGACAATGCTTTGTTAATGAAAACCAAGAGGCAGGGTCAGGGCAGAGAATTAAAGTAGCAATTAAGCCCCCCCTATTCCTAAAATCAATATCAACAGACAAATCAGGTTGGAGGCAGTATGCTACAGACTGCACTCTCTCACCACCATGCCAATACCCAAGCCAGCTATAGAGGAGGGGAGACAGGATTTTTACCTCCCTGTGGTGATTTCTGACAGTGAGCAGCCCTTCAGTGTCCCTGCAACCCTGCTCAGCACCCCAGGCACAGGAAGACTTTCCTGGCTGGAGGGGAGGGGAAGATAGGGGTCTTTGACTGGGGCTGATGGAGGGAGGGGGGTTATGTTAAACCTAATACTATTGCTCAGTGTGATATATACAGAATATAAAATACTAAAGTAATTTAGAATAAAATATATTTGAAAGCATCTTATCTGAAAATCTAATTTTACAAAAGACATTATTTTAGACAAAATAACCATAGGGTGATTTTTGTTATTTTGATCAATTTATGTTTTTTCTTCCCATAGCTGTGCGCACCATAGAGCAAATCAACTGACATGTTCGTGTACGACACTATAGACAGAAGTTGGCAGAAGAGGCTGTACCGGCTTACAGTACCAGTCAAAAGTTTGGACACACCTACTAATTCCAGGGTTTTACTTTATTTTTACTATTTTATACATTGTAGAATAATAGTTGAGACATCAAAACTATGAAATAACACATATGGAGTCATGTAGTAACCAAAAAAGTGTAAAACAAATCAAAATATATTTGAGATTTGAGATTCTTCAAAGTAGCCAGCCTTTGTCTTGATGAAAGCTTTGCACACTCTTCACATTCTCTCAAATATAAGTCTATGGGTATCTACTAGCATGCTAGCAGATACCCATAGACTTCCAGTCATTGTGCTAATGCTAGTTAGCAATTGCACTAGCGCTAGCTAGCAACTTCCTTCAGTATCCACGAGTTCATCTGCGGAAGTACATAAAAGGCCCAATTGTCAAAATCCCAAAGTATCCTTTTAACGATGAAAAAAAATAGCATTCCTCCTGACTTCACAGTAGTACAGTTGTGGAAAAAGTACCTAACTGTCATACCTGAGTAAAAGTAAAGATACCTTAATAGAGAATTACTCAAGTAAAAGTAAAAGTCACCCAGTAAAATTCTACTTGAGTAAAAGTCTAAAAGTATTTGGTTTAAAATATACTTAAGTATCAAAAGTAAAAGTATAAATAATTTCAAATTAGGCAAACCAGATGACACAATTTTCTTGTTTTTTCAATTTACAGAAAGCCAGGGGCACACACCAACACATACATAATTTACAAACAAAGCATTTGTGTTTCGTGAGTCCGACCAGATCAGAGGCTGTAGGGATGACCAGGGATGTTCGGTTGATAAGTGCATGAATTGACCATTTTCCTGTCCTACTAAGCATTCAAAATGTAACACGCACTTTTGGGTGTCAAGGTAAATGTATGGAGTAAAAAGTACAATATTTTCTTAAGAAATGTTGTGGAGTAAAAGTAAAAGTAGTCAAAACTCTAAAACTCTAAATAGTAAAGTAAAGTACAGATACCCCCAAAAACTATTTAAGTAGTGCTTTAAAGTATTTTTACTTAAGTACTTTACACCACTGCAGTAGTATCATTAAACAGAGTCCTTGGTAATCATATCACAAGTAAAAAGGAATAACCGCAAATACACACAAATCCAGTCCATTGTTGGTTCAAAGCCATGGCAAGAGATGTTTATAATGATCTATTATCAATCTGGAGGCGAAAGAAATGCACACCTGGTTAGGCGAGGTGCTGGCTAGCAGAGTAGAACACCTGGTTAGGCGAGGTGCTGGCTAGCGGAGTAGAACACCTGGTTAGGCGAGGTGCTGGCTAGCGGAGTAGAACACCTGGTTAGGCGAGGTGCTGGCTAGCGGAGTAGAACACCTGGTTAGGCGATGTGCTGGCTAGCAGAGTAGAACACCTGGTTAGGCGAGGTGCTGGCTAGCAGAGTAGAACACCTGGTTAGGCGAGGTGCTGGCTAGCAGAGTAGAACACCTGGTTAGGCGAGGTGCTGGTTAGCAGAGTAGAACACCTGGTTAGGCGAGGTGCTGGCTCGCGGAGTAGAACACCTGGTTAGGCGAGGTGCTGGCTAGCGGAGTAGAACACCTGGTTAGGCGAGGTGCTGGCTAGCGGAGTAGAACACCTGGTTAGGCGAGGTGCTGGCTAGCAGAGAAGAACACCTGGTTAGGCGAGGTGCTGGCTAGCGGAGTAGAACACCTGGTTAGGCGAGGTGCTGGCTAGCAGAGTAGAACACCTGGTTAGGCGAGGTGATGGCTAGCAGAGTAGAACACCTGGTTAGGCGAGGTGCTGGCTAGCAGAGTAGAACACCTGGTTAGGCGAGGTGCTGGCTAGCAGAGTAGAACACCTGGTTAGGCGAGGTGCTGGCTAGCAGAGTAGAACACCTGGTTATGAGAGGTGCTGGCTAGCAGAGTAGAACACCTGGTTAGGCGAGGTGGTGGCTAGCAGAGTAGAACACCTGGTTAGGCGAGGTGCTGGCTAGCAGAGTAGAACACCTGGTTAGGCGAGGTGCTGGCTAGCAGAGTAGAACACCTGGTTATGAGAGGTGCTGGCTAGCAGAGTAGAACACCTGGTTAGGCGAGGTGCTGGCTAGCAGAGTAGAACACCTGGTTAGGCGAGGTGCTGGCTAGCAGAGTAGAACACCTGGTTAGGCGAGGTGCTGGCTAGCAGAGTAGAACACCTGGTTAGGCGAGGTGCTGTCTAGCAGAGTAGAACACCTGGTTAGGCGAGGTGCTGGCTAGCAGAGTAGAACACCTGGTTAGGCGAGGTGCTGGCTAGCCGAGTAGAACACCTGGTTAGGCGAGGTGCTGGCTAGCGGAGTAGAACACCTGGTTAGGCGAGGTGCTGGCTAGCGGAGTAGAACACCTGGTTAGGCGAGGTGCTGGCTAGCAGAGTAGAACACCTGGTTAGGCGAGGTGCTGTCTAGCAGAGTAGAACACTTGAAAAAGAGAAGGAGAGCCGCACACTCTAGGAGCTCAGAATCAAAAATGTAATAGCAACGTTTCAACAGCCAAGCTGTCTTCATCAGTATATACCCTTATGAAGGCAGCTTAGCTGTCGAAACGTTGGTTTTAAATGATTGCATCTGAGCTTCTAGAGTGTGCGGCTCTCCTTTCCTTTATAATAATCTATTAAACACTTCATTCATTGATTTGTTTAATTCATGTTGACAAATGTTTCTCTGCCCACTGTAATTGCTCATGAGAAAGAACTTATAAAAATGTTCCCTCTTTGATTTCATTGAAGATGAAAGTCACACTGCAACCATGTTCCATGGTGAAGCTAGCCTTAAATCAGTGAATAGAAGTTAGAATAAATAATAGAAAGATGTTTCACAGTCTGTCTATTTCACAGACTCATTCCTGTACAGTATATAGTCTCCAGTTAGAATGAAACCCATACATCTCCTGCCACAGGTAATGGTCCTAACACGTGTTAGCTTTCTAGCTTAGAGAGGAGGCATGTTGTACTTACTCCCATTCCTTGCGCAGGGCTTGTGGGGTGCTCTGGATCTTGTGAGCCTGGTGGGCCTTAACGATGTCCCGCTGCTCGATGAGGCCCCCCCGGCGGCGCTTAATGACGATGGGACTGACGGGCCGGTCGGGGTCCATCCCCAGCATACCCTCGACCCCGTTGTAGGAGCTGTCCACATCCAGGGAGAGGCCACGGGGGGCATGGGCATTGTGGGGGAGGTAGAGAGTGTCGATGATAGCTGTGTGGGAGAGCAGGCTGTCTGACAGGCTCTGGGGTTCCATTAGGGAGCAGGAGTGGGAGCCGGTGGCCAGGCCAAGACGGTCCTTGTGCCAGTTCTCTGACTCGGGGTGGAGAATGTAGCGGTGTGGGGTGCTGCTCCCTGACACCCCCACCCTGGCCAGCTGGGGCACCCCAAGAGCATTGTGGTCCGCCAGGGTCTGAGCGCTGACTGAACAGGAGCCCAATTCCAACATTGTGGGGCCAGGCTCTCAGCATAATGCTGTGGAGAGAGGGTGAGAAAGACAGGTAACACGTCACACTGGGGAAGATGGTGGGGTTTATACAGGAACTCCCAGTGGAAAAGCAGAGTCTATTCTCACATACACACACTAATTGCTTGAGATCAACAGACCCCCATTCCAATTTTGTACAATTTAAAATAGTTTACGGTACACACAGTAAGTGTTGTCATTTTCAATAATAGAACTGTTTACACTGAGATATCTTGCTTCTGCAATGCATAATTGATTTACATTGAGGAATGGAGCATTCAGTCGTGGAATTTGGTGGATGAATGAATCAACAGGGCCCGTGAATGAATGCAGATTTAGAAGTGTTAATTTGTTCAGCAATGCCGCATATGCAATTTGCCAATAAAATACTCTCAACATTTTAAAATGACAATGGCGATAACAGGCTCCCCAGCTTCTTAGCGTATGAACCAATTAAACAGGCTGTAAACAAATGTGGCCATTTAATATCTCCAGTGATATGCTTCATCATAATCATAGCCTCCAAGGAGCAACAGCAGCAAGACACATTAAACCTGCTCATCCACAACGTCCTTTAATTCTCTCATCATCTTTGGCCTGAATTACCATCCAGATGTTTCTGTAATACTTAAAAACTTCAGCCAAATTCTGAACAAGGAGGGAAACAGTGCCATCAGATATTATTCACACCCGTTGACTTTTTCCACATTTTGTTGTGTTACAAAGTGGAATTAAAATTAGTTGTCATTTTTTTGTCAACAAAGGGCACAAAATACTCTGTCATGTCAAACTGGAAGAAAAATAAAACACTAATATATATTGATTAAATAAGTATTCAACCCCTGAGTCAATACACGTTAGAATCACATTTGGCAGTGATTACAGAGTCTTTTTGGGTAAGTCTCTAAATTTTCCACACCTGGATTGTGCAATATTTGCCCATTATTCTTTTAAAAATGTATCAAGCTCTGTCAAGTTGATTGTTGATCATTGCTAGACAGCCATTTTCAAGTCTTGCCATAGATTTTCAAGCCGATTTAAGTCAAAACTGTAACTAGGCCACTCAGGAACATTCAGTGTCGTCTTGGTAAGCATAGATTTGGCCGTGTGTTTTAGGTTATTGTCTTGCTGAAAGGTGAATTTGTCTCCCAGTGTCTATTGGAAAGGAGACTGAACTAGGTTTTCTTCTAGGATTGTGCCTATATTCCATTTATTTTTATCCTAAAAAACGTCCTAGTCCTTTCCGTCCTTGCCAATAACATAATGCAGCCACCACCGTGCATGAAAATATGAAGAGTGAGGCCTCCTGAGTGGTCTAAGCCACTGCAGGGCAGTGCAAGCTGTGCCACTAGTTTCGAGTCCAGGCTCTTTCCCAGCCGGCTGTGACCGGGAGAACCATGGGGGCGGTGCACAATTTGTAGTTACAGACTCGTCCCATCACTGCCATTCCCAATTGGACTCAGAAGAGGCTAAGTTTGAGAGCCATGCATCCACATGGCCAAATCTATGCTTGCCAACATGACACAACAGTAGTAGGCTTGATTACCAACAATGATTAGACAGCCTACAGGGAGGAGGTGTGGGCACTCAGAGTGTGGTGTCAGCAAAACAAAGGAGATTATTGTGGACTTCAGGAAATAGCAGAGGGAGCACATCCACATCAACGGGACAGCAGTGGAGAAGTTGGAAAGTTTTAAGTTCCTCTGCATAGACATCACGGACAAACTGAAATGGTCCACCCACACAGACCTCTGGAGGCTGAAGAAATGTGGCCTGTCACCTAAAACCCTCACAAACTTTTAAAGATGTACAATTGAGAGCATCCTGTCTGGCTGTATCACCACCTGGTATGGTAACTGCACTGCCCACAACTGCAAGGCTCTCCAGAGGGTGGTGCGGTCTGCACAATGCATGCCCTCCAGGACACCTACAGCACCCGATATCACAGGAAGGCCAGAAAGATCATTAAGGACAACAACCACCGGAACCACTGCCTGTTCACCCAGCTACTATCCAGAAGGTGAGGTCAGTACAGGTCCATCAAAGCTGGGACCGAGAGACTGAAAAACATCTTCTATCTCAAGGCCATCAGACTGTTAAACAGCCATCACTAACACAGAGAGGATGCTGCCTACATACAGACTTGAAATCATTGACCACTTTAATAAATAGATCACTAGTCATTTTAATAATTCCCCTTTAATGTTTACATAATCTTGCATTACTCATCTCATATGTACAGTGGGGCAAAAAAGTATTTAGTCAGCCACCAATTGTGCAAGTTCTCCCACTTAAAAATATGAGAGAGGCCTGTAATTTTCATCATAGGTACACTTCAACTATGACAGACAAAATGAGAAGGAAAAAAATCAAGAAAATCACATTGTAGGATTTTCAATTAATTTATTTGCACCTCTAACACTGCGATGCGCCACTCGGGAGGCTTTGAATATTTTTTTACATTTTTATTCTGTACAGGCTTCGTTCTTTTCTGTCATTCATGTTCGTATTGTGGATTTATGTTAGTATTGTTGATCCATCCTCAATTATCTCCTATCACAGCCATTAAACTCTGTCTTTGTTTTAAAATCATCATTGGCCTCATGGTGAAATCCCTGAGTGGTTTCCTTCCTCTCCAGCAACTGATTTAGGAAGGGCGCCTGTATCTCTCTAGTGACTGGGTATATTGATACACCATCCAAAGCGTAAAATGAATAACTAAACCATGCTCAAAGGGATACTTTTTTTTTACCCACCTACCAAATGGTGCCCTTCTTTGCGAACCATAGGAAAACCTCCCTGGTCTTTGTGGTTGAATCTTTGCTTGAAATTCAGTGAGGGACATTACAGATAATTGCATGTGTGGGGTACAAGATGAGGTAGTCATTTAAAAATTATGTTAAACACTATTATTGCACACAGAGTCCATGCAACTTAGTATTTGACTTGTCAAGCTAATTTTTACTTGTCAAGCTAACTTTAATTAGGCTTGCCATATCAAAAGGGTTGAATAGTTATTAACTCAAGACATTTCAGCTTTGATTTTTTTACTAACTTGTAAACATAATTCCAAATGACATTATGGGGTATTGTGTGTAGATCAGTTGCACATCTCAATGTAATCCATTTTGAATTCAGGCTGTAACATAACGTTTTGAAAAGGTCAAGGGGTTTGAATACTTTCTGAAGGCAGCTTACCTTCAGACATCCACAAGAGTGGAAATAATCATTACCATTTGTGCTACCTTAATGAGAATAACATAGAAACTACCATCAACCAGGCTGGGAAAAAGCACCAGTCAATTGCTCTGACCCACTTGAACTAAGGATGGTGTCACGCCCTGATCTGTTTCACCTGTTCCTGTGATTGTATCCACCCCCTCCAGGTGTCACTTATTTTCCCCAGTGTATTTATCCCTGTGTTTCCTGTCTCTCTGTGCCAGTTCATCTTGTATGTTTAAGTCAAGTCAACCAGTGTGTTTTTACTGTACTCCTTTTGCTATTCTCCTTTTCTAGTTCTCCCAGTTTTGACCCTTGCCTGTTTTCTGGACTTTTTACCCTCCTGCCTGACCATTCTGCCTGCCTTGACCACGAGCCTGTCTGGACTCTGATCTGGTTTTGACCTTTTTGCCTGTCCACAACCATTCTCTTGCCTACCCCTTTGGATTAATACACATTTTAAGACTCAAACCATCTGCTTCCTGTGTTTGCATCTGGGTCTCGCCTTGTGTCATGATAGGATGGTATTGTCATTTTGATTTCTACACAGTAATTTGATCAACCGAAGGGACAGTTCTAATAACATAGGCTTGTCAGGAGAATACTGTTCACTTTGTCTAATTTCTCACTGTATCAGAACAATCCATGGATAACTGTGACATTTTGGACAAGTTGATTTATTTTATTCCATGAGGAGGGTTCATTTAAGTAAATGTTGTCAGTAATCATTTTTTTGAAAACTGTTAACAGAATGAAGCATACACTGACACTACATAAATTATGAAAATTAAGCAAATCCATCACACTGATTCACAATGCAGCTAGCATTGCAGCTCATTAAAACAACTGAAAGAGGGACAGTGGGTGACAGTGCTAGTATGGTGTTTTGCTTCACGTTCCTATAATTACCATGGCCTAGATCTCCTAGAGTCTTTCTAGTACAAACCGAGAACAGGTAGATAGGCAAAATGCCTGAGCCCCTGTGGCAAAAAAAGTATTCTGAACAACCAACAATTCCATCCAGCTAAAAATGATGAAAACCAAATACTGTATGACATGGCATCCTATTTGGAAACCTGTCAAATGGAGAGATACACAATGTTTACCCTGTCAGTCACACATCAGCAACCATTATTTCACCTACTTGATAGCTGTATAAAGGGACTCCGAGCAGTGAAAGGAGTTGTCCTATTCTATCTGGTCCTATTCTATCTGGTCCTACTCTATCTGGTCCTATTCTATCTGGTCCTATTCTATCTGGTCCTATTCTATCTGGTCCTACTCTATCTGGTCCTACTCTATCTGGTCCTACTCTATCTGGTCCTACTCTATCTGGTCCTATTCTATCTGGTCCTACTCTATCTGGTCCTACTCTATCTGGTCCTACTCTATCTGGTCCTACTCTATCTGGTCCTACTCTATCTGGTCCTACTCTATCTGGTCCTACTCTATCTGGTCCTACTCTATCTGGTCCTGTTCTATCTGGTCCTATTCTATCTGGTCCTACTCTATCTGGTCCTACTCTATCTGATCCTACTCTATCTGGTCCTATTCTATCTGGTCCTACTCTATCTGGTCTACTATATCTGGTCCTATTATATCTGGTTCTATTCTATCTGGTCCTACTCTATCTGGTCCTACTGTATTTTGCTCCCACCCACTGGGAGATATTGACAGGCCGATTGGTGACGCTAGCTACAGATTTCAAGGGATGCGAAATCAGCCAGGTTATTTGCAGTGGCAAAGTAATGAATGGGCTTCCAACAGAGTCAGAAAACTGCACACCTGCTGCTGCCAAGTCTCCTCCTAGGGGTCTAATTAGACTCAATAGCTGCACTGGTGTTTGGCTCGAACAGAATGAAGAAAACCCTAGTAAAATAAATATGAATTTGTTCAAACAATGGAGCTATTCAGGTTTCTGGCACAGGGGCTCTTGTCTAAAAGGGCAGAGTCGTACATTGATCTCAGGCGTAATGAATACATTTGCAAATTATGTTTCAAACAAAGTGGCCTTGAGAAAGCTCGCTCAACTGCCAGAAAGAAATAGCTGCGCAAATTCAATCTCTTGACTTGATAGATCCGAGCCAATACAGTTTACTGATGATATGAACACCCCCCCTGAGAAACAACACAGAAAGAATTATGATAAATTGTCAGCAGAAGAAGGGAAACCGTGCGGCGATCAATACGCTGTAACAGGTCACTGCAATAACATAGTCATTACCAACAAATAACTGTATTTGAAAATAGAAATCTGACTGCTGTCCACAGGTATGTAATGCATATTATAAAGACAAGCAGGTTGAGAACACAAGTCACCAGACCAGACTCAATCCATTCAAGCCTTATCTGTGAACACTGTTTGTATTTCCTTCACTCAGGGCTCTAGATCACTGGTTAACAACCACCAGATATGGTTACTGAAATATCTCACCTTATTTAGGAGGCTGTGTATATAATCCAGGCCAATTTATTTGAGTCGCTGTGTGAAACATATTCTCCATGGATCATATAATCCTAGGTTTGTAAAGCTGGATGTGAATGGGTGAACGGACCATCAGACAGACAGAGGGGAAGAGGTGTTGTGTGTGTGTGTGTGTGTGTGTGTGTGTGTGTGTGTGTGTGTGTGTGTGTGTGTGTGTGTGTGTGTGTGTGTGTGTGTGTGTGTGTGTGTGTGTGTGTGTGTGTGTGTGTGTGTGTGTGTGTGTGTGTCATAGCTTAGAAAGCTGTGTAACAACCACCTCTCATTACCCTCTGCTCATGACCGTGGTCATTACTATGAAACCCCACAGCCCTTAGCCCTAGTCTCACACCAGTCACTTTGCTTTCCAAACCAACAACCCACTGACAACATCCAACTGGGTGAGATCTGAAACATTCAAAAGGAAATATTAACTCTCAGAGATAAAATCATGTTTTATGCTCATCAGAAGATTTTAAATTAAATCCTAGAGTGACTGATTATTAGGAGTGAAAAGAAAAGATCTGACGAGAGTAACCTCTTGAAACACCTGCTGCCTACGACAGAGCCTGATTAGCCACGGTGTCTGTCTCATCTCTTCCTCTCCACTGTTGATTCACCTCGCTCCGATGTGGCCAAAGGCTGTCGGGAAATGTTAGCCACGTCAACACACTGAGAGGAAACGCTCGACGTGATCAAATACGTGAACTTCTTTTGGCATTTCAACATTAGGGAAGAAACGGAAGGAAAATAGATGCAATGAGCAAGCCTTTGTGAATTGCGCGTATAAAATTGCAAATTCTTACTTATATTGCAATATCGCCGTGCTTCGGATATACATGTTCTCTTCTGGGTCCCTTCATTGCCACACTGACAGGATTCCTCAACATATTATAGTTGTTTAGAATCGGTGACGGGGAGCTTGACCTGAGGCCAACATCTATAGTTTAAATGTACAACTTTCTATTGTTTTCTCTGCATCTCAGTGGGCATCAGTGTTGTGTTAGAGACCACCTAAAGCGAGACCGATTTGAGACCAAGGCCCTGAGACCGAGAGGGGGAGAAGGGGTCCAAGATCGAGTCAAGACCGATTCAAAACCATGATTGTAAATCACCACCATAATAAGAGTTCGAAATGTCCAGTATTTCAGAACAACATATGGATTCTTTAGACTTCCAGACAAGTGAACTT
Organism: Oncorhynchus keta; assembly: GCF_023373465.1. Lineage (NCBI taxonomy): Eukaryota > Metazoa > Chordata > Actinopteri > Salmoniformes > Salmonidae > Oncorhynchus > Oncorhynchus keta. The sequence goes on along the minus strand of NC_068446.1, from coordinate 23,940,851 downwards.
CTGCCTTTTTGAAGGTCAAAAGGTCACTGCGCAAATCGAGCAGCAGTTTTCCCACCGTCTAGCTAGCTAGCTTTTGTTGTTGGCTAGTTTGCAGCAGCTGCAGCAGGTTTTATCAAAGTGGATGTTGCAAATTTGTTAGCTTCTCCCTTTTCAGGAATAAGGGAGAAGGTGAGTGGAACTGTGATTTTTATTGCAGCGCGCTTCCTGTTGTTTGCCATCTCTTTGGGGGGCAGGTAGCCAACTGGGTAGAGCATTGGGCCAGTAACCGAAAGGCTGCTAGATCAAATGCCCGAGCTGACAAGGTAAAACCTGTTTATATACACCCCCAGGAAAAATATGACACTTAAAAAAACAAAATCTCACAAGTGACCCCTTAAATATGGTAATTTTCATAAATTCTTAGAATGTTTGGGGAAATTCTATAGCAATATAGAGCAGGAAAGCGAGAGGGAAGGGTTTTCTGTTTGTTTCATATATGCAAAGTAGTTAAAACACTGTCAGTTCCACTTTAAACTTTACTTTGTGTGCTAAATGTAAAATGTTTTTTTTTGCAATGGGAAGTAATGGGTGTTCATTTCGATTGGGAAATGCTTAACGGTTGTGTTTTTGTATTCTTAGAATTGGGACCTACAGGCTTATTATGTCCGAGTTTATGGACTGCTTATCCTTTAACATCTTGCTGTCTGTGACAGCTGCTTTTTATATAGATTTGTCAGATTTTCACTCTCAAAATCCCACTTTTTTTTTATAGAAGAAATATAAACATGTGATGGTGTAAGTCCACAACAATGCTTAAACCACATCAATCTAACTGGGTGGGCTGTCAGGGCCTGGCTCCCCAGTGGGTGGGCCTCTGACCACCCAGGCCCATCCATGTTTACACCACTGATGCCAACAGCACATGATGACAATTGTGCATCACAAATTGAGTACTAACCAACACTTCAGACTAAACCTTTACAATATCTGGTTTGCATACCCATTGTTACCTTAGTTAGCGTTTACTGGTATATATCATACATTTAAAAGTTTATGTAATTTCCAGAAAAGGCACCCGAGGGGAAATATTTGAGTGCTATTGACATCCCCTTTTGAAGATACAAAGCAGGTGCTGTATACAAAACATTAAGAACACCTACTCTTTCAATGACATAGACTGACCAGGTGAATCCAGGGTAAAGCTATGATCCCTTATTGATGTCACTTGATAAATCCACTTCAGTCAGTGTAGATGAAGGGGTGGAGGCAGGTTAAAGAAGTATTTTTAAGCCTTGAAATAATTAAGACATGGATTGTGTATGTGTGACAAAAATGAAAGTGCCTTTGGTAGTAGGGGCCAGGCAGTTTCTGTCAAGAACTGCAACACCACTGGGTTTTTCATGCTCAACAGTCTCCAGCCAACTTGACACAACTCTGGGAAGCATTGTCATCAACATGCACCAGCATCTCTGTGGAATGCTTTCGACACCTTCTAGAGTCCATGCCCCCGGGTGTTCCTAATATTATTAGATTTTTTATTTCACCTTTATTTAACCAGGCAGGCTAGTTGGGAACAAGTTCTCATTTGCAACTGCGACCTGGCCAAGATAAAGCAAAGCAGTTCGACACTTACAACAACACAGAGTTACACATGGAATAAACAAACATACAATCAATAATACAGTAGAAAAAGTCTATGTACAGCATGTGCAAATGAGGTAGGAAAAGGGAGGTAAAGGCAACAAATAGTAAATAATAAATCATGTTTGGTATACTAAGTGTACTCAGAGATTCATTGAGCTGACAATTATTATTGGTCTGCTGTGTGGGTCGTCCAATTGAACTACATTTTGTGGATGCTCTTCTTGCAAAGCACAATTTTGCACTTGGCACCCAGTCCCTGTCCTTGTGCCACGACGAATCCTCAGCATTACGTTGCAATGAACAAACCGCATGTGCAATTTGATTCAGAGTAGAATATACCTACTGAGGGACTTGCCACAGACATGACTCACATCTTGTTTCAGGATGAAAACACATTAAGTAAATAGATCAAATTTTTTTAAAGTTGGTCGCATACACATATTTAGCAGATGTTATTGTGGGTGTGGCAAAATGCTTGTGTTCCAAGCTCCGACAGTGCAGTAATATCTAACAATACACAACAATACACACATTTCAAAGTAAAATAATGGAATTAAGAAATATATCAATATTAGGACGAGCAATGTCGGAGTTCGGAGTACAAATATATATAATATATGTGAGGGGATGTATAGACATTATGGACAGTATGTGGATAGAATATTTAGTATATCTGGAGAATAAGTAGGGTAGAATAGTAGCTAAATACAGCAATAGTTGAATAGGATGGCATTTACTAGAATACAGTATTTACATATGAAATGAGTAAAACTGTATGTAAAAATTAAAGTGACCCGTGTTCCATTATAAAACTGACCAGTGATGTCTATGTACATAGGGCAGCAGCCTCTAAGGTGTAGGGTAGCCGGTTAGAGACAGTGATTTAACTTCAGGGCAGGGTCCTGGGTGGAGGCGAGCTAGTGATGGCTATTTAACAGTCTGATGGACATAAAAGCCGTTTTTAAGTCTCTCGGTCCCAGCTTTGATGCACCTGTACTGACCTCAACATCTGGATGATAGCGGGGTGAACAGGCCGTGGCTCGGGTGGTTGATGTCCTTGATGATTTTTTTGGCCTTCCTATGACATCCAGTGCTTTAGGTGTCCTGGAGGGCAGGCAGTGTGCCACTGGTGAAGCGTTGAGCAGACCTCACCACAATCTGGAGAACACAGTGGTTGCGGGCAGTGCAGTTGCCGTACCAGGCGGTGATACAGCCCAACACGATACTCTATCTGTAAAGGTGTGTGAGGGTCTTTGGGGACAAGCCAAATTTCTTCAGCCTCCTGAGGTTGAAGAGGCGCTGTTGCGCCTTCTTCACCACACTGTCTGTGTGGGTGGACCATTTCAGATTGTCAGTGATGTGTACGCAGAGGAACTTGAAGCTTTCCACCTTCTCCATTGCAGCCCCGTCGATGTGGATGGGGGCATACTCCCTCTGCTGTCTCCTGAAGTCCACGATCAGCTCCTTTGTTTTGTTGACGTTGAGGGAGAGGTTTTTTTCCTGGCACCACTCCACCAGGGCCCTCACCTCCCTGTGGGCTGTCTCGTCATTGTTGGTAATCAGGCCTACTACTGTTGTGTCGTCTGCAAACTTGTTGATTGAGTTGGAGGCGTGCGTGGCCACACAGTCATGAGTGAACAGGGAGTACAGGAGGGGGCTGAGCATGCACCCTTGCGGGGCCCCTGTGTTGAGGATCAGCATAGTGGAGGGGATGTTTCCTATCTTCACCACCGTTAGGAAGTCCAGGACCCAGTTGCACAGGGCGGGGTTCAGACCCAGGGCCCTGAACTTAATGATGAGCTTGGAAGGTACTATGGTGTTGAAGGCTGAGCTGTAGTCAATGAACAGCATTCTTACATAGATATTCCTCTTGTCCAGATGGGATAGGGCAGTGGGCAGTGCGATGGCGATTGCATCGTCTGTGGATCTATTGGGGCAGTATGAAAATTTAAGTGGGAATAGGGGTCCGGTAAGTTGGAGGTGATATGATCCTTATCTAGCTTCTCACTTCATGATGACAGAAGTGAGTGCTACGGGCGATTTAGTTCAGTTACCTTTGCTTTCTTGTGGGTACAGCAGACTGGGATAGGGAGAGATTGAATATGCCCGTAAACACTCCAGCCAGCTGGACTGCGCATGCTCTGAGGATGCGGCGAGGGATGCTGTCTGGGCCGGCAGCCTTGCGAGAGTTAACACTCTTAAATGTCTTACTCACGTCAGCCACGGAGAACGAGAGCCCACAATCCTTGGGAGCGGCCTCCGTCGGTGGCACCGTGTTATCCTCAAAGCGGGCGAAGAAGGTGTTTAGCTTGTCCAGTAGCAAGATGTCAGTGTCCGCGACGTGATAAGTTTTCACTTTGTAGTCACTGATTGTCTGTATCCCTGCCACATATGTCTCGTGTCTGAGCCGTTGAATTGCGACTCCACTTCTGTACTGATGTTTTGCCTGTTTGATTGCCTTATGGGGGGCATAACTGCACTGTTTGTATTCAACCATATTCCCAGTCACCTTTCCGTGGTTAAATGCAGTGGTTCACGCTTTTAGCTTTGCGCAAATACTGCCCATCTACCCATATTTTTGGTTTGGGTAGGTTTTAATAGTCACAGTGGGAACAATACTCCCTGATGAACTCAGTCAGATTATTGCAATGCCCCTGATATACATAGTGAATTGACTGCAAATGTATCTTTCAGCTCCCTAGATGTATTGTGCTCAAAGGTGAACAAGGTTCAGCTATATCACCAATGTGGTTTAGTTACTTTACAATCAGACTCAGAAGGTTAACTCTCTTACAGTGAAAGGTCTCATTGTAAAAAAAATAGATAATTTTTAAATAAAATGTTTCTGTCAGTCTTTCTGCAGAGGATGAACAGAAAAGGTCTGTGCTCCCACTCGGATACTGCTGTTTGTTTGACAGCATGGCACATAACATGATGACCTGTAGACATTAAAACCCACAGAAAAACGATAATGATTAGGTCCAAATAATTATAGGAAATGTCAAGAGCATCAGGTTAGTGAATGTACATGTTATAGCAACATTATCTACACAACATATACTGTGGATTCACAAAAAGCATCATACCACCATAACTCTCATCATAGAACACACTGGAACATAAGGTTGTATGTGGTATTGTGAGATGCGGATACTGAACTTCTCATTGACTACCTTCAATTTTAGCTGACTTTAAAACTATCACATCCAGACACTAAGTGGACATACAGTGCATTCAGAAAGTATTCAGGCCCTTTGACTTTTTCCACATTATGTTACCTTACGCCGTATTCCAAAATGTATTAAGTAGTTTTTTTCACCATCAATCAACACACAATACCCCATAATGTCAAAGCAAAAACATTTTTTTTAGGAGATTTATCAAATAAAAAATATCACATTTACATAAGTATTCAGAACCCTTACTCAGTACTTTGTTGAAGCATCTTTGGTAGTGATTACAGTCTTGATTCTGCTTGGGTTTGTGGCTGCAAGCTTGGCACACCTGTATCTGGGGAGTTTCTCCCATTCTTCTCTGCAGATCCTCTCAAGGTCTGTCAGGTTGAATGGGGAGCATCACTGCACAGCTATTTTCAGGTCTCTCCAGAGATGTTGGATTGGGTTTGGGCTCAAACCAAGGATATTCAGAGACTTGTCTGGCATTGTCTTGGCCACTCAAGGATATTCAGAGACTTGCCCCAGTCTGAGGCCACGCTCTGGAACAGGTTTTTGTCTCTGTACTTTGCTCTGGTCACCTTTCGTTGTGCCAGTCACTGGTAAAAATATCCCCACAGATGATGTGCCATTTCCAAATCATGTCCATTCAAGTGTTGAATCTTGGTTTTAGTCTTGTTTCTCATGGTCCACATGTGGACTCCAATCAAGCCTTCCCCAGATCTGTGCCTTTGTAGAAATGGCCTTTTCCAAATCATGTCCTTCATCTCAAGGATTATCAATGGGAACAGGATGCACCTGAACTAAATTTCGAGTCTCATAGCAAAGGGTCTGAATACTTATGTAAATAAGGTATTTCTGTTTTGAAATTTGGAAACATTTCTAAAAACCTGTTTTCACTTTGTCATTATGGGATATTGTATGTAGATTGATTAGCAAAAAATAGAATTTAATACATTTTGGAATAAGCCCGTAACATAACAAAATGTGGAAGAAGGCAATGGGTCTGAATAATTTCAGAATGCACTGTATACACACCTAGTTTCTTATAACACCACGACAAATCACATTACAGGACCAATAGGTCTTGATGCAATCAAACCTTCAATAAAACACAAGCTCTTTCTGTCTAGGAGTTCTCACACTAAGGTCAGATGTCTTGCTTTACTGCTCTAAAGCAAAAAATAGTCAAATTAATAAGTACTCAATTGGATTGCTGACTTATATTTTACACCCCTAATCCCACACCTGTCAGGGTTCACACATATGGATGGCGACACATCATGAAAATGTCAGTTAGCTTAGCCATGGGGAGTGGTGAAGGGAGGAGGCATGCAGAGGCTCTTATCATATAAAAATGGCAACTGTGAACTGGCTACGCTACAGAATCAGGCAAACACGAGCCAAAAGCAGCATGCTGTGCTTGTAAAATAAGTCATTTTTCAGTATTGCTTCGGGGGTAGAAGAGAGAAGAACTGTATCAATGAAATACCGTCTGTAAACAGATCTGTTTGTCAAATGTCTTTCACTAAGAAATGCATAGGTCACATTTTTAAGAAATGGCCTATTAAAGTACACTCTTGAATAAAATCAGCCTAATCTAATAAAGTGGAATGCTATAACTTGAATGAAAGAGGGCAACAGTTAATACTGTAGCGACCCGCACAGACAGCTGTGTGTTATGTGTTAGGCTAGGAGGTGGTTGTGTTGTACTGACCAGTACCCGGTGTTCGCGGGGTCCGACCTGTCAATCAACCTGCTATCTGCCAATCACGGGAATGCCTGGAATGTTCTGATGCCGGGCATCCTGGTGGTTGGCGGAGTGGCGTGGAGGGGGGTTGGGCAGGGGGGTGGAGCATTGGAAGTTAAGACCAGGTTCAGCCTTTGTTCTCTCTCTCTTACGTCTGGGTTTCACAAGAGAAGGTCACGATTGGCTTGTGGGTTATCGGTCATCTATTTGGCGTGTGCTACGGCCCAAACAGTAGCCTGTGTAAAGTTAATGTAATAAACCGTCAATTCGTAAACTCAAGCCTCTGTCTGGACAATTGTTCATTTATGATCTAGCCAGGTCATTACATTGGTGTCAGAAGTAAAAAAGTTTATACTAGTTAGCCAGCTAGCCAACTGACTTATGTGGCTAGCTACCGTAGGTGAGAACGGGGATTGAAAATGCTTCGAGGGAATCCGAAAGTGAAGGTGGAGGTAGGGGACGATTATGGCCAAGGAGGTGCGTGTGAATGGACGTCGGGGGCTCTGTCTGAGGAGATCGCCAGGGCGTCGGAGCGCAGAGGCCGCTTGAGGGAGGACGTTAGAGCGATGGCGGCTGAAGCGGGCATGAGTGCTTCGTCGACTGTATTTCGCGCGGATTCTGGTGGGCGGACCGAAGTGGTGACGTCGACGCGGCGTGACGAGGAATCTGGGGCTCAGGATGTAAACAAACATGGCGGCGCCCAGTTCCCGGCTGCGTCCGTATCTGTTAAGACCCGAAGTATTCCGGTAAGGCGGATTGGGAAGCTTTTCATGCTCAGTTTGAACTGTTAGCTCATTTTAGGGGTGGTCGGATGAAGAAAGGGCACTGCAGTTGGCTTTATGCCTCACGGATGAAGCTCTGGCCTGTTTGATATTGATTAGCCCCGAGGACAGGCATGATTATGGGGCTTTAGTGGGAGCACTGAGGAGGCGCTATGGACAGTGTGTACAGCCCGGGCTACTGCGCTCCGAACTGAGTAATAGACGCAGGCAGCCTGGAGAGCCTCTACGGGTGCTAGCTAATGACATTGAGAGCCTCTCTCGGCGGGCATATGCTCACATGCCCCCTCCGTGCAGAGCGAGCTAGCACGGGACCAGTTCATACAGGCGCTCTCTCCTACGGAGCTGCGCATACAGACCCAGCTGGCTCATCCTGAGTCATTGCAGACAGCCTTGGAGATGGCTTTGGAGAGGGAGCTGGTGTGGGCTGGGGCTTCAGCTGGGGCTTTGGTGGGGGTGCAGGGAGACACACCCTCTGTGCGAGCTGGGGGCAGAGCAGCCCGGAGCCGGAAAAGCCTGCTTGGGTGGCCGAAATGACAAAACTAATTCGTGCTGTGTTGCTACAGGCGGAACGAAACACACGCCCTGGTCCCAGGGTCTGCTGGGGTTGTGGCCAGCCAGGCCATCTGCGCCGAGATTGCCCCATGTCCCCCAGAGCTCAGGGAAACGGCTCGGGGTCCGCATAGACCGGGTAGTGCGGACCCCTGGCTTTCTATCCCAACCACCATCATCTTCAGGAGGAGCCCACCGGCGCAGACGGGGAAGCAAGGCTCCACTTCCCCAGAAGCAGACGAGGGCAAGCGGATGGAGCCTGTTGTTGTGGTGGGCCGGACCTGTGTTGGGGACTTTGTCATGTCCCTGTCACTGTGGAGGGGTGCCCTGCTCCGCCCTGGTGGACACTGGGTCCACAGTAACCCTGGTGAGGCCAGATATTGTGCCAGGTTGGACTCAGTGTGAGCCTACAACTGTGCAGCTCCGCACAGTCACAGGTGAGCTGGCACCCATGAAAGGGAAGGGAATAATGACTCTGACAGTAGGGGGCAGGACTGTGCGTCATCCTGTGTGGGTGGCGGCTGTGCAGGACCCTTGTATCCTGGGGTTGGACTTTCTTAGGAGCACAGGCTGCCAGTTAGACCTAAATAGGGGCACACTGAGCTTCCAGGGAGGGACGGAAGTCACCATGGCCCCCCCTAATGTCACATTCACTCAACCCAACAAACCCTTTACTCCAACAGTTAAAACAGCAGAGACTCATGGCTGCGCCCCCTCCCCCACAGCTGTGTGTGACTTTTCCCCAGTCCCCCTGTCACCTACGGCGGTGTGTTACATTCCCCCAGCTACCTCCATGACACAGCCCTCTGTGAGCCCGGGCCGCACCCCCCCAGCCCAGCTACCCCAGATGGGAGAGGAGAGGACACTGTCTGCAGTGAGGGAGATATGGGGGAGGAACTGTGTTGGTCTTGACCCTGAGCAGCAGGAACGGTTGTGGCAGTTGCTGTTTGAATTCAGAGACAGCTTTGCGTTGAGTGAGGAAGAGGTGGGTCAGACTCATCTGGTGCAGCATGAGATCGACACAGGTGATGCTCGACCCATCAAGATGCGTCCCCGCTCGTATCCCGCTGGCACGCCAGGAGGCGGCAGACAAGGCTGTGTTGGAGATGCAGCGGGCAGACTTCATTGAGCCCTCAGACAGCCCCTGGGCGGCGCCAGTCGTCATGGTTCCGAAGAAGGGGGCAAGCTGAGGTTCTGTGCGGACTACAGGCGGCTGAATGAGGTAACCAGGAAGGACTCATACCCCATACCACGTATCGATGAGTCGCTGGACCTGGTTAGGGGTCCTCCTGGTTCTCCTCACTAGACCTCCGCAGTGGCTACTGGCAGGTGCCCCTCTCCCCAGAGGCCAGAGCCAAAACTGCGTTCTCCACTAACAGAGGACACTGGCAGTTCAAGGTCCTGTGCTTTGGCCTGTGCAACGCTCCAGCTACTTTTGAGCGTTTGATGGACAGGGTGCTGGATGGCATCCCCCGACAGCAGTGTCTGGTATACCTCGATGACATCCTGGCCCATGGCAGCTCCTTCCAGTCAGCCCTGGGGGCGCTACGGCGTGTGCTGGAGAGGGTGGCTGCCGCAGGTCTGAAGCTCCACCCCGAGAAGTGCCACTTCATGAGGAGAGAGGTGTCCTTCTTGGGCCACCGAGTGGGGAAGGAGGGGATCAGCACCATGGAGTACAAGGTAGGGGCTGTCAGAGACTGGCCCACCCCCACCGACCAGCGTCAGCTGAAGAGCTTCCTGGGCCTGGCCTCGTACTACAGGAGGTTTGTACGGGGCTTCTCAAGCGTTGCTGCTCCACTGAACCGCCTGCTGCCGAAGGACAAGGCTTTCACTTGGACAGTGGAGTGTGAGGAGGCGTTCAACACCCTCAAACGTGCACTGATCGAGGCCCCCGTGCCCGCCCCCCCTGACCTCACCTTGCCCTTTATCCTGGACACAGACGCGAGCAATGTGGGCATGGGTGGGGTGCTGGCCCAGGTGGGGCCAGAGGGGGAGAGAGTGGTGGCGTACTTCAGCAAAACATTTGACAAACATGAGCGCCGCTACTGTGTCACCCGGCGGGAGCTCTTGGCTGTTGTGGCTTCCGTCAAACACTTCAAGTACTACCTGGGTGGTCTGCCCTTTACTGTAAGGACTGACCACTCTGCTCTCCAGTGGCTCATGTCTTTCAGAGAGCCAGAGGGGCAGGTGGCACGCTGGTTGGAGGAGCTTCAGCCGTATGACTTCACGGTGGTGCACAGGGCAGGGGCACGCCACTCCAACGCCGACGCCATGTCCCGTCGGCCCTGTACTGCAGACGGCTGCCGCCACTGTGAACGGAGAGAGGGACGGGAGAGAGAGCTGCGGGCAGAGGAGGGTGTCTGTGCCACAGTGTGTCGGGCGAGCGGGCCTGTCTGCTGTGAGCTGCAGACTGTCGACGTGGCTGAATGGCGGCAGCAGCAGGGACGGGACACAGACCTACAGCCAGTGCTACAGTGGGTAGAGGCGCAGGTGAGGCCACCATGGGAAGAGGTGACAGCGCTCTCACTCGCGACCAAAGGGTTGTGGTCGAAGTTTGAGAGACTGCGGCTGGCTGATGGCGTGCTACAGCGGGCATGGAAGGAGTCAGCTACGGGAGAGGAGAGGTGGCAGGTGGTGGTCCCAAAAGCATTGCGGGAGGCTGTGCTCCAGAGTACTCATGGGGGGGTGGGGACTGGACACTTTGGGGTCACAAAAACACTGCGCCGTCTCCGTCAGGGCTTCTACTGGGGGCAGCACAAGAGGGATGTGGAGGACTTTAGTCGCCGCTGTGACAACTGCACAGCGAGAAAGGGCCCCCCAGGCTGCTCTCATGCTCAGCTCCAACAGTTCCCAGTGGGGGCTCCCATGGAGAGGGTGGGAGTGGATGTAGTTGGGCCGTTCCCCACCACAGACAGTGGAAACCGCTGGGTGCTCACGGCCATGGACTATTTCACAAAATGGCCCGAGGCCTATGCTCTGCCTGACCAGGAGGCAGAGACCATCGTCGACGCCCTGACAGCGGGGATGTTCAGCAGGTTTGGAGCTGCAGAGTCCATCCACAGCGACCAAGGCAGAAACTTTGAGTCCCGTGTGTTCGCCACCATGTGTGAGAGGCTGGGTATGCACAAGACCCGCACTACTCCTCTCCATCCTCAAAGTGATGGCCTTGTGGAGCGCTTCAACAAAACGCTTGGACAGCAGCTGGCCATCGTCTCTTCCAAACACCAGCGTGACTGGGACAAGCACCTGCCTATGGTCCTCATGGCATGCCGCTCCGCTGTCCAAGACTCCACTTCCTGCACGCCTGCCCTCCTCATGCTGGGGAGAGATCCGCACCCCTGCGGAGATGGCGTTTGGTCGGCCCCTGGATAGCCCTCATGTTCCTCCGGGGCCGGAGTATGCCCGGAGACTCCAGGACCGCCTAGAGACAGCCCACACCTTCGCCAGAGAGCAGCTGGTGAATGCAGGTGTGAGGCAGAAAAGGAACTATGACGTGCACACCCGGGGAAGGCACTTTGTGGCTGGGGAGCTGGTCTGGGTCTACAGCCCCTAAGGAAAAAAGGCAGATGCCCCAAGTTGGACAGTCACTGGGTGGGACCCTGCAGTGTCCTGGAGAGGGTAGGGGAGGTTGTGTACCGGGTGCAGCTTCCTCCCAGGGGAGAAAGGTGGCACTGCACCGGGACAGGTTAGCCCCATACAGAGGGGCCTCTTCTCCCCAAACCCCAGGAACCCCCACAATTCCCCTCTCTGGCAATGACATTCTCCAGGCACCCACCCTCAGGTGCCGCAGACAAGGCTCCAGACAGCCCACTCCCCCTGTCTCCCCCCCTGTGTCACCGCGTGGTTCCCCAGAGCCATGGACTGTATTACCCGTTCCCGCTTCCTTGTCACCCATATCCCTGCCTTCATCCCCTGTGTCCCAGAGGGGCACTCTGCGACCATCACGGCCACGCAGGCAAAGGAGACCTCCGGGTCGCTTCAGAGACTTTGTTTGTTCCCTCGGGGACGAGGGACTTTGTGGTGGGGGGGCTGTGTAGCGACCCGCACAGACAGCTGTGTGTTATGTGTTAGGCTAGGAGGTGGTTGTGTTGTACTGACCAGTACCCGGTGTTCGCGGGGTCCGACCTGTCAATCAACCTGCTATCTGCCAATCACGGGAATGCCTGGAATGTTCTGATGCCGGGCATCCTGGTGGTTGGCGGAGTGGCATGGAGGGGGGTTGGGCAGGGGGGTGGAGCATTGGAAGTTAAGACCAGGTTCAGCCTTTGTTCTCTCTCTCTTACGTCTGGGTTTCACAAGAGAAGGTCACGATTGGCTTGTGGGTTATCGGTCATCTATTTGGCGTGTGCTACGGCCCAAACAGTAGCCTGTGTAAAGTTAATGTAATAAACCGTCAATTCGTAAACTCAAGCCTCTGTCTGGACAATTGTTCATTTATGATCTAGCCAGGTCATTACAATACATTTTGAGTCAGGACTCTGTTTTACTGGAGACTGTGCTTAGGTTTGTCCTTGGAGGATTGAAGGGACCATGGAAATGGCCTCTGAGAAATCCATCTGTCTGATCTCACAAACTTGGTTTAGCAACATAACCGGTAGAGTGAAAACACATTGCTCAACTTCCGGATGTCTTCTCTCATCAGAAGTGACTCTAATTTGCACATTTAGAGATTCTGATTGTCACCAGGACAAACATAATAATCAAATCCAATAATCACAAAGTGCGATATTCTCATTGATGTCAATGTGAAGACATTGGTATTCTGTTCTCCTTCCTAAATTAATTAATAATTAAGTTGTGTTTACACTTGACTCTTACATGCGACTTCTGCAATCACGATACAAAGATCGCATTGAAAAGTTGCTTTCTGGTCTGATTGTGTTCAGATCTGGCTGACCAATTCAGGAGGTGGTCAGGGATGCATTGTGCGTGAGAGTATTTCTCCTCAGTCTGGACTCAATCAGGCTACCGAAAGTACATACAATGGGCAATGTCATCAGTACTCTAGAAAACTTGTGTTTTGGGACCGACATGCAACTTTTCATTAAAACGTTGGAGGAAATACGTTCCTAAGCATGTGAGGAATGTGTTTGCTGGCCTCATAAATGCTAGCCAGCTAGCTAATATTTTGAAAAACTATTTTTTGTTTGGCTAGAGTTATGCTAACCAGTTTTCGATCCCTTTAGCATTGCTTGCTAGCTTGATGGCTAGCTACAGAGGTTAGCTGGCTAGTTAGCTACTGCGCTCGGTTGTTGTGTTATCATATTTAGCCTATTCCACCGTTTGTAGAATGCATACTGGCATTTGAATATAGCGAGGAAAAGGGAATCAGGGCACACTGTGGATATGGTAGACTCGTGATGCGTTCGTCATTCCCATGATCAGAACTTGAATACTAAAGCTGCATGAACTGTCAAATCTAGACACGGCCTTAAACACCTAAGAGCAGTCTATTTTATTTAATCTTGCAACAATCAAGAGAATTGGAAGTTTTGACCCCAGGTTCAGGGCTGTGCAGTGATGTTATTGGGTTATTACTCAATAAGCACACTGAGCCTAAAGGACTGTCATCTTTCATCCAAACACAAATGATTCTAGCTGCTGCTTCGCTGTCAACCTCAGCAGACTTCAAAGTAAACATGCTATAGCTAAAATGAATGTAATTACCACATCACTACACACATATCATGAGTTGGTAAACAACTGATACTATCATGATGCTACAAATGTACTTATGCATATTTTGAAACGGATAATGCAAAGTCTGAATAATGTCTACGACAGTGACTTCAAAAAATAATAATTTGGCATGCACTATATTGGATTTTCAGTGCTTTAGATGGGACTCTATGAAGTTATTAGATTGAGTTATTAGAAGTCCTAGCTCATTTCATTGTATTGTCTTTAAATTATTTATCCTCCTCTGTCTAGCTGTGGTAATCATTGCTTTTACCCACCTCTCTTATTGTGTTGGAATGGTTCTCTTCCCATGATCTAGTCTGTGCCTCCTTCGTTATGAAGACTATTGAATTCATGTCGGTAAAGCCTGGGTTAATGCACTCATCATGAAACACTCTACTCAATGAAACACGAAGACCTTTGAAAAGCACGACCAAAACAAAGTACCTTTAAAAACACAGACAGTTACGTAAGCACTTGGCCATGTTTGGAACCTTACTAAAGTAGGCTGTACTTTCGAGAGCACCCAAGCTGGACTGGACAGTGGAGCTAGTACAAGGCCATTTCTACATAATGACTTCAGAACTTGAAGCACTAGGTGCAAAGTGAAGTGAATGGAAGCAGGTGACTCACTGCTCATTGGATTCGACAGGATTCTTAGACTGCTCCACTGTCCAATCTTATCTCAACTACCGTCCATTCTCTCCCTTGCCTAAAATACAAGCAAACCGATCTGTAATGATGCGTAACTTCAAACTTTAAAAATAGGGATATAGAGTGGTTATGTTGATTTTTGTCTCCTCCTATACTGTGGTCATTCCATGTTTCATGAGCTAAAATAAAAAGATCCCAGAAATGTTCCATATATGCACAAAAAACGTTATTTAAGGTTATTTCTCTCAAATTGCCTGATCATTACACAGGTGCAACTTGTGCTGGGGACAATAAAAGACCACTTTAAAATGTGCAGTTTTGTCACGCAACACAATTCTACAGATGTCTCATGTTTTGAGGGAGCGTGCAATTGGCATGCTGCTGGCAAGAATGTCCACCAGAGCTGTTGCCAGGGAGTTGAATGTTAATTTCCCAAACATAAACCATCTCCAACATAATTTTAGAGAATTTGGCAGGATGTCCAACTGGCCTCACAACCACAGACCGTGTGTATAGTGTCAAGGGGAAACGGTTTGCTGATGTCAACGTTGTGAACAGAGGGCCCTATTGTGGCGGTGGGTTATGGTATGGGCAGGAATAAGCTACGAACAACGAACACAATTGCATTTTATCGATGGCGATTTGAATGCACAGATATAACGTGACGAGATCCTGAGGCCCAATGTCGTGCATTCATCTGTCGTCATCACCTCATGTTTCAGCATGATAATGTGTCGCAAGGATCTGTACACAATTCCTGGAGGCTGAAAATGTCCCAGTTCTTCCATGGTCTACATACTCACTAGACATGTCACCCACTGAGCATGTTTGGGATGCTCTGGATCAACGTGTACGACAGCGCATTCCAGTTCCCAACAATATCCAGCAACTTCACACAGATATTGAAGAGGAGTAGGACAACATTCCACAGGACACAATCAACAACCTCCTCAACTCTTATACGAAGGAGATGTGTTGTGTTGTATGAGGCAAATGGTGGTCACACTGACACAGACTGGTTTTCTGATACACTAGACACTGACTGGTTTTCTAATCCACACCCCAAATTGTTTTAAAGGTATCTGTGACCAACAGATGCACATCTCTATTCCCAGTCATATGAAATCCATAGATTAGGACCTACTGTGTTTATTTCAATAGACAAATTTTCTTATATGAACTGTAACTCAGTAAAATCTTTGAAATTGTTGGGTTTATATTTTGGTTCAGTTCATGATCAGGTCATGTGCAGCTGCACTCCAAATTGATGATTACTTGTGTGCAGCCAGCTGTGGGCACACATCCTTAATTTATGTTGTGTTGCAATCACAACCACAAGTCTCACAAAATATCCTATTTACAATTTGTAGTAAATATTGACAGTAGAATAAATGTTCCTGACTGATATCGATGCTGTTTTCTAAACGAGAAGATGTTTTTTAGGGGCAATTTCTGTTTAACATACCGTTTACACTTGTTCATGTGAGGTATTAGTTGAGTTTAGTGTGGGCGGACTGTACCTCCGACTACACTTAATTGATACTTGTTAAAATGTCCATTCTTTAATGATTTCCTTGTACCTATGTTTGTCCTGTGTAACTGCGAGATTTTATTTAGGTGCGGTACATTCTTCTGGGCTCATCGCGCTATGACACATATTACAGGGATATAAACTAAAGCTTGTGAGATGACGTCCATGAAGGGAATGGGAGTCAACAATGCCAAATGGGAGGGTAGGGAAGCCAACAATTTGTCAGATCCATTGAGGTGTAGCCCAGATGTTTATATTGCGCTTGCCGCCAATACGTCATCAGGCGCAGTTATTTACTGGATGCATCGCATGACATGTAGTTTGTCCAATCCATTAGAGGCCAAAAATGTCCCAACATTCCCCGGCATAGACTTACAATTGCAAACCTCATACAATGTTATTAGAATGTTTAGTGGCTGCCAACCAAAAGCATTACACGAATCCCTCTGGCAACACATCAAGTCCTGAAACCTCACCGAAGTGATACAGCCAGGGCTATTCAATTTTGATTGTAAACTAAGAAATTAAATATGAATCCATGAAAAACGTGCCTGGACTCATCCTTGTAGCCGACTGTCTACGCAACGCAAAAGTTGTCTGTTTAGACTCTCCATTACAAAAACGTATATATCCTATGCTTTCAAATGGGGAAAAATGCACAAAGCTAAAAATATGTTATGACTTCCGAAAACAGCTGTGAAATTGGCAGTCGATAGAGATACAAGTACAACATTCGAACAGGTTATTTGCCTTCCCATTCATTCTAACTGAAAATACAGTTTTGAAAGAAACAATTATAATACAATTTTACCTAAAGATAATGTCTGTCTCTCCATTTTTCCTTCGATTCCTTAAAAAACAAAGTGTTCTTTGGTAACGTTCATGTTCATCGAATAATTTCCTTGTTGTGATTGAGAGGAGGTGGAAAGACAGAGCCGGGCGGATATACTGTATGAGAGATTGACTGCTGAGTTTCACGGAGTCATTCAGGTTTGTTCACCACAAGGGGACCGCGAGAGTCAGTGTATTTGGCAATTTAAGAATATGAATAATTTACTGCCAACACATTGTTCATATTACCAAATGTAATAGGCATACAATAGTGCCCATGGACAAGTTATTAATTATTGTATTTAAACATGATTTGTAATTCAATATAATTCACTTTTTGTAATTGTCCTGTGTGCATTAGACCTTCCCGATGTAGCCTATAGAAAATGCAGGTAAAAACATAAGCTTCCCACTGGGCACAGACGTCAGTTCAACGTCTAGTTTTGATTTACATTTGGTTGCGTTAACAATTAACGTGAATTCAAAGTGAAATCATAAAAAAATGTCACCATGTCATTGTATTTAGGTAAAAATAGAAATAAAACTATTAAATGCCCTTATGGCGATGACTTTTTGCAAATCCAATCAGTTTTCCATGTTGATTCAACGTCATCATATAGATGTTTTTTTTTTTTGGTTGAAATGACGTGACCAACTGTGATTCAACCTGTTTTTGCCCAGTTGTTTCTGGTTTTAAAAGGAGCTCATAATTCTCAGTCATTAGTTTATATGTTCAATTCATGACTCCCATGTGAGCAATCTCTCTTACGTTTAAACAATTTCTTAGATTTTCTCAGTCTGCACTCCAATGCCATAGGGACCAAAGAGTGAAATTAACACATGCCACATAATACCAAACATTTAGCAGTAGGCTATACTGGTATGGAAAGACGTTTTAACATATATTCATTGAATTTGGTAAATAAATCATTGTATTTTGTATATCAATAATATAAACATGTATATCAATCATTTGAATTGCTGATATACATTTTTATTATCGATATCAATATTTAGAATTTTGATATGATCATTTAATTTTTGATATAAAAAAATGTATGATAATGACCTCATGGGGACGGGATTGCATTTGCGTGCTCCTTCATACAGTTACTAGCGAAAGTTCAAACACCCTTTTAATTACAGTCTTCGCATTTTGCTGTCTTAAAATTATTTTAGAAATGAATAAAATATGATTTTTTCCTATAGATCTACACAACTTCCTCCTCTTTTTTAAAAAGAAAGAAAAATTATAGAAATGTGTTTAAATTAATAAGAAATGTAAATGTATTCATTGCTTATGTCTTCACAACCCAGAGTTAATACTTGGTGGAAGCACCTCTGGCAGCCATTACAGCTGTAAATCATTTTGAATAAGAATATATTAACCTTGCACAACTCTTAGGGCAACATATCCATTGTTTTGTCAAAATTACTCAAGCTCAATCATTTTGTTTGGGAGTCATTGATGGACTACAGGATTCAATGCTTGTCACTGATTTTCAAGCAGATTTAGGTCAGGACTGAGACTATTAGACCATTCAGGAACACTCAAAAGCTCTTGGAAAGCCACTTTGGCTTTACAATTTGTGTAATTGTTCCGTTGAAAAATAAAACTATCGCAGAGCTAGGTTTTCAGAATACTTTTAACTTGACCTTTGCTCCTTTCATATTTATTTTGATCCTATAACATTTTCCCCAGTCCCTGCCGGTAACAGTCATATCCATAACATGAGGCTGCCACCACAATACTCATCTTATTCAAAATTCACACCTGTAATGGCTGCCAATGCTGCTTCCACCTAGTTCCCCTATCCTCCTCATGTTGTATACAAATGACTGCATCGGCAGGCACCCCAACAACTACGTGATTAGGTTCTCGGACAACATCGCTGTCCTCTGGCTCTTAAACAAAGGCTCTGACACTAACAGTTACAAGGCAGATATTGAAGGATTCGTCAGATGGTGTGATGAACTGTATAAACTGTATAAACATTAACATTTACCCCTGTCAATAAAACTGCTTAACACCAGAGCAGACATAGCGACGGCAATAATGGACTGGAGCCTGGCCTGTGGGGGTTCATCATGTGGAACTGCCACCTAGTCACAGCCTTGCCTGAAATGTTTACATTTTAGGAGACACTTTTATCTAGAGAGACTTAAAGGAGCAATTAGGGTTAAGTGCCTTGCTCAAGGGCACATTCACAGATCTTTTTACCTGTTGTCTCTGGGATTTGAACCATCAACCTTTCAGTTATTTGCCCAACGCTCTTAACCGCTAGGTTACCTGCCACCTGACGTGAACTTATTAACTTTTTGTGTGGATAGGGAGGGGGTGCATGATGGGATATTATTCTCAATTGATTCTATGTATTTATGTATTTGTGCGGAAGCAACAGCACTCTCTATTGCCCATGTCAAATTTCTCTTCCGGGACAATAGAGTACAGCGCATTCGGAAAGTATTCAGACCCCTTGACCTTTTCCCCAATTTGTTACGTTACAGCCTAATTCAAAAATGGATTCAATAGTTTTTTTTACCCTCATCATTTCACACACAATACCGCATAATGACAAAGCAAAATCAGGTTTTTAGAATTTCATTTACATCAGTATTCAGACCATTTACTCAGTACTTTATTGAAGCAACTTTGACAGTGATTACAGCCTCAATTCTTCTTGGGTATGACGCTACAAGCTTGGCACACCTGTATTTGGGGAGTTTCTCCCATTCTTCTATGCAGATCCTCTCAAGTTCTGTCAGGTTGGATCGAGAGCTATTTTCAGGTCTCTCCAGAGATGTTAGATCAGATTCAAGTCTGGACTCTGGCTGGGCCACTCAATGACATTCAGAGACTTATCCCGAAGCCACTCCTGCATTGTTTTGGCTGAGTGCTTGGGATCAGTGTCCCGTTGGAAGGTGAACCTTCGACTCAGTCTGAGGTCCTGAGTGCTCTGGAGCAGGTTTTCATCAAAGATCTCTCTGTACTTTTCTCCGTTTATCTTTCCCTCGATCCTGACTAGTCTCCCAGTCTCTGGTGCTGATGCTGCCACCACCATGCTTCACAGTAGGGATGGTGCCAGGTTTCCTCCAGACGTGACGCTTGGCATTCAGGCCAAAGAGTTCAATCTTGGTTTCATCAGACCAGAGAATCTTTTTTCTCGTGGTCTGAGAGTCCTTTAATTGCCTTTTGGCAAACTCCAAGCGGACTATCATGTGTCTTTTACTGAGGGGGGGCTTCCGTCTGACCACTCTACCATAAAGACCTAATTGGTGAAGTGCTGCAGAGATGGTTCTCCTTCTGGAAGGTTCTCCCATCTCCACATCGGGTACTTGGTCACCTCCCTGACCAAGGCCCTTCCCCGATTGCTCAGTTTGGCCAGGTGGCCAGCTCTAGGAGGAGTCTTGCAGGTTCCAAACTTCTTACATTTAAGAATGATGGAGGCCACTGTGTTCTTGGGGTCCTTCAATGCTGCAGAAATGTTTTGGGAGCCTTCCCCAGATCTGTGCCTCGACACAATCCGGTCTCGGAGCTCTACGTACAATTCATTCAATTGTGCCTCGACACAATCCTGTCTCGGAGCTCTACGTACAATTAATTCAACCTCATTGCTTGGTTTTTGCTCTGACATGCACTGTCAACTATGGGACCTTATATGGACAGGTGTGTGCTTTTCATGTCCAATCGATTGAATTTACCACAGGTGGACTCCAATGAAGTTGTAGAAACTTCAAGGATGATCAATGTAAAAAGGATGCACCTGAGTTCAATTTCAAGTCTCATAGCTAAATACTTATGTAAATAAGGTTTTTGCTCTGACATGCACTGTCAACTGTGGGACCTTATATAGACAGGTGTCTATATAAGGACTTGGCCACTCAGGAAAATGTTTGGTAAGCAACTCCAGTGTAGATTTGGCCTTGTTTAAGTTCATTGTCCTTGTGAAAGGTGAATTCATCTCCCAGAGTATGGTGGAAAGCAGACTGAACCAGGTTTTCATCTAGAATTTTGCCTGTGCTTAGCTCCATTCTGTTTCATTTTTATCCTGAAAAACTCCCCAGTCCTTAACAATTACAAGAATACCCATAACATGATGCAGCCACCACTATGCTTGTAGATATGGAGAGTGTTACTCAGTAATGTGTTGCATTGGATTTGCCCCAAACATAACATTTTGTATTCAGGACATTTACTGAATTGCTTTGTCACATTTCTTGCAGTATTACTTTAGTGCCTTGTTGTAAACAGGATGCATGTTTTGGAATATTTGTAATCTGTACAGGCTTCCTTCTTTTCCCTCTGTCAATTAGGTTAGTATTATGGAGTAACTACAATGTTTTTATCCCTCCTCAGTTTTCCCCTATCACAGCCATTAAACTCTGTAAAAGTTTTAAAGTCACCATTGGCCTCATGGTGAAATCCCTGAGCGGTTTCCTTCCTCTCTGGCAAAAGAGTTGGTAACAATGCCTGTATCTTTGTTGTGACTGGGTGTATTTATACACCATCCAAAGTGTAATTAATAACTTCCCCATGCTCAAAGGGATATTCAATGTCTGTTTATTTTTTTTAATCATCTACCAATAGGAGCCCTGCTTTGTGAGGCATTGGAAAACCTCCCTGGTCTTTGTGGTTGAATCCCAAGGATGAACCAGACTTGTGGAGGTCTACAATTTGTTTTCTGAGGTCTTGCTGATTTCTTTTGATTTTCCCATGATGTCAAGCAAAGAGGCACTGGGTTTGAAGGTAGGCCTTGAATTACATCCACAGATACACCTCCAATTGTCTCAAATGATGTCAATTAGCGTATCAGAAGCTTCTAAAGCCATGACATCATTTTCTGGAATTTTCCAAGCTGTTTAATGGCACAGTCAACTTAGTGTATGTAAACTTCTGACCCACTGGAATTGTGACACAGTGAATTATAAGTGAAATAATCTGTCTGTAAACAATTGTTGGAACAATTACTTGTGTCATGCACAAAGTAAATGTCCTAACCGACTTGTCAAAACTATAGTTTGTTTACAAGACATTTGTGGAGTGGTTGAAAAACGAGTTTCAATGACTCCAACCTAAGCGTATGTAAACTTCCGACTTCAACTGTACATATCAGTCATTGCACTAATTTCAATCTGATTTGGTTCTTTTTAAATGACATTGGTCTAGACTCACCCAACAATATGTTAACATTCAATCAGGAGATTAAGAGTTGAATCCCTTGGAGGGTTACGCTCAGCCCTCTCTCTTTCTTTTCCCTGTATCAACACACAGTTTTGTTTTTCAAGACCAATTAATCCGGGTCACAGAACCAAGTTTTAGCAGTTGATGTTACTCTTAAATAACACAGACCCCAAGGCAAATAAGGGGGAGGTAAATAGGTGTATTCAAAGAGGACATATCATGGATGTAATGCTGAAAGGTAGATGGTCCATCTCCCCTGTCCTCAGTGATTCTCTCCTCTGTGATTCTCTCCACAGAACAAAGAACAGGATGTAGTTTTATAACCCAACCCTAGCCTGTGGTTGACCAATTACTTCCGACTTCAACTGTAGCTATGAGTCCCGGACTGAACACCTGCAGTGGACTGAACACCTGCAGTGGACTGAACCCCTGCAGTGGACTGAACACCTGCAGTGGACTGAACACCTGCAGTGGACTGAACACCTGCACTGACTCTCCGGACCTTAGCGCACATGCACTCACTCACGCGCACACCCACACAGACATTCACTCATCCACACACACACACATCACAACTGCTGCTACCAGACTCTTATTATTATTGCTAAATACTGCAATTTTTTTTGCTGATCTGGCATAAGGTTCTACCTATACAACATGAATCATTTCCTTGTTGGAAGAAAGGAAAGGTGGGTGGGATGATGGATGTTCGAGGAGACCATCCAGCAGAGGGTACTAAAACTCTTTCTTTAAAATTGGCGAGCTATTATAGTTGGACATTTTTCAAATGAAATCTTAGTATATACAAAGATGATCTATATATAGATAATATTTAGCCTTTTCTTCTCTGATATATGTCAGTACCTAAACACTGTATCTAACCATTCTGCCGTTTGTGTGTCTGTTCTAAATGTGTGCTGTTTCCCTTATTTTCTCAGAGTGACCGGAGATTGGAGATTGCAGAGGCACAGCCTTGTAGATATGTCTCCGGGCCAGAGCCCTCATCTATGTACTTAGTTTGAGGAGTTAGCAAGGTAACTTTGGTTGGCTCTGAGATAGTGGCATTGGTGGAAATCTTTTGATGGCAGGGCCAGCTAAAATGTAGGTGGGCCAAAATTGTTCTATCTGTGATACTACTCTAGAAATGAGAAAATTCATAACACTCTGCGCTTGGGATTCTTGACCAATCATGTTCACATTGTCATGCTGCATCACACAGTTGGTATGGTGGCTGTTTGCAATATCACACACACATCAAACCACACCCCCAAAACAGCTCTCGGTCATTGCTTCTTTGCATTTCTTAATGAGCAAGCTAAAAAGCCAGTCCAAATCAGTGAGTTCTTTAAAGTAGTCAACTGGGTGGGAATTTCTATAAGTTGGGGGCGATCAGCCAATGATCAGAGCATTGTCTTCTTCTTCAAGCATTTCACTGAACTTGAGCATGTGACAAATAAAACTTGAAATAGGGTGCTATGGTTTGTAAATGGCTATAAGCTATATCACCACTGTCTTGTGGCTACAATAAATTAATGGCACACAATATTTGGTTCAGGATTCCAGTCCTGGATGGTATGAAGCTCAGCCCAGTACATACGCACTATATTCTGTAGCGCCTTGTAGTTGGATGCCAAGCAGTTCCATACCAAGCGGGGATGCAGCCAGTCAAGATGCTTTTGATGGTGCAGCTGAATAACGTTTTTAGGATCTGATGGCCCATGCCAAATCTTTTCAGCCTCCAAGGTTGGCAGGGCATCCAACCGGCCTCACAAGCGCAGACCACGTGTAACCACGCCAGCCCAGGGCTTCCACATCCGGGACAGCTGAGGAAACTAAGGAGTATTTCTGTCTGTAATAAAGCCCATTTATGGGGGAAAATTTGTTCTGATTTGCTAGGCCTCCTCCCTAGTGGGTGGGAATGGCTCACCAAATGGGTGGGTCTATGCCGTTCCAAGTTCACAGGCCCACCTATGGCTGCGCGCCTTCCCAGTCATGTGAAATCCATAGATTAGGGCCTTCATTAGGACCTAATGAATTCATTTTATTTGACTGATTTCCTTATATGAATTGTAAATCAGTAAAATGTTAGAAGTTGTTGTGTTTACCTTTTTGCTAAGTATAAATGAAACCACTGATGGAAGTGATCACCTCCTGCACTGTAATTGTTCTCCACCGCCTAGCTCATGCAGCAGCACTGCTCAATGAACAAAGGAATGTTTGTTGAGGGAAAGAGGGGCCAAGCACCGAGAGTTATGCTAATTATCACCATCTACATGGGAGCTGTGAATTGCAGGTTATTATCATTAACAAAGTAAACCATGTTGCAAAGTTGATGCCACATTTATGTCATGTAGGAGTGATTGGAGGAATTGCTTGTCTACATCGGACGAAAGACTTGGAGTGTTCACATGCTCGGGGCTCGGAAGAAATGCAACAATCATTCTCACCATGAACAGCCGAAATCGCGGCATTGTTTTTTGCCCTTTACAGTGGTGCGTGACGTCAGAGTTCCGCATGTGAGAAAGATCGGGGTCCAGAGATCATACCCGACTTTCCTAGTTGTATTTACGAGTTGGAGGGGCATTCACATGCATTTTTCCCAATAGGAAGGTCATACTTGATGTGAACATGGTCTGAACTTGGAACGATGCCTGTGCATTTTGTATACTTATGTGGATGAGTCAACTTATTTGAATTACATTTTCATATGATTTAATACATGTTTTTGTGCGCTCCATTTGAGGTAGAAATCGAAAGTAAGCGTTATTACAAGGAAAAAAACTTTCAGGCCTAATCATTTTGAGACTACAGGAAAAAGGTTGACTGCTATGTTAATTAAACAACTGCAGTCATGGCTGCTTGGATTGTCAACTGCCTTGTGGCTATTGTAGTCTTTTGACTGTGGGCCGGTTAAGGATTTTTGGTGTCTCTGATGGGTCTTTGGCCTGGTTTGCTAACTACCTCTCTCAAAGAGTGCAGTGTATAAAGTCAGAACATCTGCCACTGCCTGTCACCAAGGATGTACCCCAAGGCTCGATGCTAGGCCCCACGCTCTTCTCAATTTACATAAACAACATAGCCCAGGCAATTGGAAGCTCTCTCTTCCATTTATATGCAGATGATACAGTCTTATACTCAGCTGGCCCCTCCCCGGATTTTGTGTTAAACACTCTACAACGAAGCTTTCTTAGTGTCCAACAAACTTTCTCTACCCTTAACCTTGTTCTGAACACTTCCAAAACAAAGGTCATGTGGTTTGGTAAGAAGAATGCCCCTCTCCACACAGTAGTGATTATTACCTCTGAGGGTTTAGAGCTTGAGGTAGTCAAGTACTTTGGTGTATGGCTAGACGGTACACTGTCCTTCTCACAGCACATATCAAAGCTACAGGCTAAAGTTAAATATAGACTTGGTTTCCTCTATCGTAATCGTTCCTCTTTCACCCCAGCTGCCAAACTATACCCTGATTCAGATGACCATCCTACCCATGCTAGATTATGGAGACATAATTTATAGATCAGCAGGTAAGAGTGGTCTCGAGTGGCTAGATGTTCTTTACCATTCAGCCATCAGATTTGACACCAATGCTCCTTATAGAACACATCACTGCACTCTATACTCCTCTGTAAACTGGTCATCTCTGTATACCCGTCTCAAGACCCAGTTGATGCTTATTCATAAAAACCCTCTTAGGCCTCACTCCCCCCTATCTGAGATATCTACTGCAGCCCTCATCCTCCACACACAACACCTGTTCTGCCAGTCACATTCTGTTAAAGGTCCCCAAAGCACACACATCCCTGGGTCACTCGTCTTTTCAGTTCGCTGCAGCTAGAGACCGGAACGAGCTGCAACAAGCACTCAAACTGGACAGTTTTATCTCAATCTCTTAATTCAAATACTTGATCATGGACACTCTTACTGACAGTTGTGGCTGCTTTGCGTGATGTATTGTTGTCTCTACCTTCTTTCCCTTTGTGCTGTTGTCTGTGACCAACAATGTTTGTACCATGTTTTTTTCTGCTACCATGTTGTGTTGCTGCCATGTTATTGTCATGTTGTGTTGCTGCCATGCTATGTTGTCCTCTCAGGTCTCTCTTTATGTAGTGTTGTGCTCTCTCTTGTCATAATGTGTGTTTTGTCCTATATTTTTATTAAATGTATTTTTAATCCCAGCCCCCATCCTCGCAGGAGTTATTTTGCCTTTTGGTGGGCCGTCATTGTAAATAATAATTTGTTCTTAAACTGACTTGCCTAGTTAAATAAAGGTTGAATAAAAAAAATACAAAATAAAACAATAAAAACGGGGACCATTTCTGAAGTTTCCAGACTGGGAATGCAAAGGAACTCGGCCATTAATCGTCACTAGTTATCACAGCCACACGTTCATAAATGGTTAAACTCTGTAACACCTAAATATTTTGCAATTGTTTTAGATGCTATTCCCTCAGGTGTTGCTATGTTATTCAGGAACGTGTCAAGACCTGACCCTCAGAGCCTACCTTCTATTGACCCTGTTGACTCATCAGTAGGAAAGATTTGTTTCTCTTCTATACCTTATGTCATGCCTTATTGGAATGGATTTATTGATAATATCTGTTGGAAAAAAGTTTGGATGTTGCCACACACATACCTACTTGTTAACAAAATTAAGGAAGTTTCCTTTAAAATTATTCATAAATATTATCCTGCCAACCACTATATGAAGAAGTGTAAGGAAAACATCAACTCAAATTGGTCCTTTTGTAATGACCACCCAGAAACAGTTTTGCATCTTTTTTTGCATTGTATGCATGTAAGAAAACTGTGGCAAGACATCAGTAGGTTTATAATTGAACACATTTATGAAGATTTTACACTATTGTGGAGAGATGTACTGTTTGGATTCTTTACATACAATAGAAATAAGCGGAACATTTTTATGTAATTAATTTCATTATTCTTTTGGCCAAATTTCATACACACAAATGTAAATTTACAAACAGAAAACCACATTTTCGTACCCTACAAAAATAAATTGAACTGTATTTTAAGACGGTTAAAAAAATATATATATATATATATATATATATATTTTTAAATGGCTAAACTCCGCCTGTTTCTACAATTTCGGATTTTAAACCTACCCCTAACCTTAATCACACTGCTAACCTTATGCCTAACCTTAATTTAAAGCTAAATAAATGATATAATGCCAATTTCTATTTTGTGTCTGCAGTAACTAGTGACGCAACCCCTCTGGACTCCACCCGCTGAAGACGGCGCCAGCAAGGATTTGAATAACTTAACCTGTGGCTCCAGTCTTGTTTTGTGAAGTCACGTTTCCACCTCCCGCGAGTTTACACGTCATCAGTTTCCTGTTGTTATTTTGTCAATGGTGGACAGTCTAACTAACTCATAAATGTCGGGGAATATGAACACTGTAACCAGGAAAAGACGGGAAGGCGGTTAGCTATTTATTGATAGAAGCTAAAACCAAACTCTCCAAGCCTGTGTCATTAACAAGAGGCGGCAGCTAATTAGTTTAATAGCTGGCAAAAATCTGACAGTAGGCTAGCTACTGTAGCAGTAGCAGCGGCCTTGGTCGGTTTTGGAAAAGTTGCCTGATTTTATGTCCATCATCAAGAAATTACCATCATCACGAGCTATGGGCATCTAGTTTGGAGCGTCACCCGGACCGGTATGTAGCCACGATTGGCATATTTTAGAAGTTGTGCAAAATTACATCTAAACGAAGCCCCAAACTATCGTTAGCGTTCTAACTACAAAGTTAACTAATATTATTGTTAGCGAACATTGCGTTAGTAAAGTTTCATAGCTAGCTAGCTAACTGTGTTAGCCTGCTGTCACTTTCCGCTAGAAACAGGGGATGTTTGCTTGCTAATGTTATCAAGCCCACAGCACAAGCGTCCCCATAGTTACCGAAGAGTTATGATTAAATATAAAATGTTCTATACTATATGTCATGTAAGTCCCCGATTGGCAAATAATTAGTTAGGTAACGTTAACTTACGTTAGCTAGCTACAATTAGTAAACTAGCTAGGCTAACTAACTATACACTTAGATGACTAATAATGTGATGTAGTTGTTCAGCGGCTTCACTGCAAGTATATTGTATGTTTTTAATATTCAATAAAAAACTGGATAGTAAGTTTTTCTAGATTGCTTACAAATGATCACCTCTCATTTGCAGTGACAATGAGAACTACTTGCAGCCGACCGATGTGCTTCAAACTGTAATACGCGACAGTTTCTGTGAATAATTATTCACCAAATGTATCGTGGAGTTGGGTTTAATCGCCTACTAGCTAACTAACCAAGTTGATTTAACTTGGTTGGGAGCCACACCTCAGCTGTTCTGCTTTTGTTGAAAATTATTTGGCAGATTTATAGTAGTAACTGTTTATGACAAAAATTATTTAAACATGTAACGTTAATAACACTGAAACTGTAGCTTGTAGCTGTCATTTTACACTTAGTTTGTGGCTGTCACTGGGTTTTCAGCCAGACTGTCAAAAGTGGTTGCTGCGAGTAGATGGGCTGTAGGCTGGATCTTGAATATTAAAACACCATTTGAAATAGTCATCCATGCCAGCCTGAGCTGTTGTTTATTACATAGAGGACC
This sequence comes from Oncorhynchus keta, assembly GCF_023373465.1. Classification (NCBI taxonomy): domain Eukaryota; kingdom Metazoa; phylum Chordata; class Actinopteri; order Salmoniformes; family Salmonidae; genus Oncorhynchus; species Oncorhynchus keta. The sequence continues at coordinate 23,912,471 of NC_068446.1, read as the reverse complement.
TATTAAACCTAATTATGTCGTTTATTATGAGTAAACTGCAGTGACATGAGAGGAATGCATGGAGTGTGAAATATGAGATTCCAGAAGGCCCTGTTTTTTTTTTTTTTTTTTTTTTTTTTTTTTCCCAAAGAATACATGGACCTTATCAGAATTCCCAATATGCCCTCAGATGAACCATCACAGGCAAAGCGTCAATACAGGACTAAGATTGAATCCTAGAACACCGGCTCTGACACTTGTCGGATGTGACAGGGCTTGCAAACTATTACGGACTACAAAGGGAAAACCTGCCTCAAACTGCCCAGTGACGCGAGACTACCAGACGAGCTAAATGCATTTTATGCTTGCTTCGTGGCAAGCAACACTGCAGCATGCATGAGAGCACCAGCTGTTCCGGACTACTGTGTGATCATGCTCTCCGTAGCCGATGTGAGTAAGACCTTTAAACAGGTTCAACATTCACAAAGCTGCAGGGCCAGACAGATTACCAGGTAGTGTACTCAAATAATGCGCGGACCAACTGGCAAGTGTTTTCACTGACATTTTCAACCTCTCCCAAATCGAGTCTGTAATACCTATATGTTTCAAGCAGACCACCATAGTCCCTGTGCCCAAGAAAGCGAAGGTAACCTGCCTCAATAACTACCGCCCTGTAGCATTCACATCGGTAGCCGTGAAGTGCTTCGAGGCTGGTTGTGGCTCACATCAACACCATCCCGGAAACCCTGGACCCACTCCAATTCGCATACCATCCCAACAGATCCACAGTTGACATAATCTCAATCTCATTCCACACAGCCCTTTTCCACCTGGACAAAAGGAACCCCTATGTGAGAATGCTGTTCATTGACTACAGCTCAGCGTTCAACACCATTGTGCCCACAAAGCTTATCACTAAGCTAAGGGCCCTGGGACTAAACACCTCCCTCTGCAACTGGATCCTGGACTTCCTGACAGGCCGCCCCCAGGTGGTAACGGTACGCAACATCTGCCATGCTGATCCTCAACACTGGGGCCCCTCAGTTGTGCGTGCTTAGTCCCTTCCTGTACTCCCTGTTCACCCACGACTGCGTGGCCAAGCACGACTCCAACATCATCATTAAGTTTGTTAGGCTTAATCCCTGACAACGATGAGACAGCCTACAGGGAGGAGGTCAGATATGGACAACGACCTCTCCCTCAACGTGAGCAAGTCAAAGGAGAGGGGGTTGAACAGGCCCCCATTAACATTGACGTGGCTGTAGTGGAGCGGGTCGAGAGCTTCAAGTTCCTTGGTGTCCACATCACCAACAAACTAACATGGTCCAAGCACACCAAGACAGTTGTGAGGAGGGCACAACAACACCTTTTCCCCTTCAGGAGACTGAAAAGATTTAGCATGGGTCCCCTGATCCTCAAAAAGTTCTACAGCTGCACCATCGAGAGCATCCTGACCGGTTACATCACCGCCTGGTATGGTAACTGTTCGGGTTTCGATTGTAGGGTGCTACAGAGGGTAGTGCGTACGACCCAGTACTTCACTGGGGCCAAGCTTCCTGCCATCCAGGACCTATATACTATACGGTGTCAGAAGAAGGCTCAAACAATTGTCAGACTTGTCACCCAAGTCATAGACTGTTCTCTCTGCTACCACATGGCAAGCAGTACTGGAGCGCCAAGTCTAGGTCCAAAAAGCTCCTTAACAGCTTCTACCCCCAAGCCATAAAACTGCTGAACAATTAATCAAATGGCCGGCCACCTGTACTATTTACATTGACACCCCCTCCTTTGTTTTAACTCTGCTGCTACTTGCTGTTTATCTGTGCGTAGTCACTTTATCCCTACCTAGATGTACTAATGACCTCAACTAACCTGTACCACCGCACATTGACTCGTTACTGGTCCTCCCTGTATATAGCCTTGTTATTTGTTACTTTTTTATTTTTTACTTTATTTCTTGAACTGCGTTGTTGGTTAAGGGCTTGTAAGTAAGCATTTCACAGTAACACCTGTTGTATTCGGCGCATGTGACATACAATTGTGATTTTGATTAATTTAAGCAATTTCAACATTGGAGGGAAATGCATTGCTTCTACTGTCACCCTACGTGAAGACTTTGTGATAAATAATACACCCAAAGTCATGTATTTTTCTTTCCTATGTTCCTGTCCCGTCATAAGGAAACCTTGTTAGGTATTTGCTGTAGAACCGGTTGGAATGGAAATAGAACAGCTCTTTAAATGGAAGTGCAACAGCTCTTGAGTCAGCAGTCTGTCATTAATGATACATTGGTTATTTATTTCCTTCATACATCCATACGTATGTATAATCAATCCTGTTTTGAACCTCTGCAGATGCTGGGTAAAAGGCGCTGGTCCCAGTCACTTAGATTCTTTGCCTGCCTGCAAGTAGCATTAATGCAGTGTTTGGCTTCAATGTGTGTCTGCTCAGGTGGTTTGAACTCTGTTTTCCTGGATAGATGGCAGCATAAACGTACTGCTGCTGACATTAGGTTCCTATTTCTCACATACGGTGCCTTCGGAAAGTATTCAGACCTCTTTGACTTTTTACACATTTTGTTAGGTTACAGCCTTATTCTAAAATTGATTAAATTGTTTTTCCCCCTCATCAATTTACACCCAATACCCAAAGCAATTTTTTTATTTTTTTATGTGAAATTATTACAGACCCTTTACTTAGTACTTTTTTGAAGTACCTTTGGCAGCGATTATAGCCTTGAGTCTTGGATATGACCCTTGGCACACCTGTACTTGGGGAGTTTCTCCCATTGTTCTCTGCAGATCCTCAAGCTCTGTCAGGTTGGATGGGGAGTGTTGCTGCATGGCTATTTTCAGGTCTCTCCAGAGATATACGATTGGGTTCAAGTTTGGGATCTGGCTGGGCCACTCGAGGACATTGAGACTTGTCCCAAAGCCACTTCTAAATCAAATCAAATCAAATTTATTTGTCACATACACATGGTTAGCAGATGTTAATGCGAGTGTAGCGAAATGCTTGTGCTTCTAGTTCCGACAATGCAGTAATAACCAACGAGTAATCTAGCTAACAATTCCAAAACCACTACCTTATACACACAAGTGTAAAGGGATAAAGAATATGTACATAAAGATATATGAATGAGTGATGGTACAGAGCGGCATAGGCAAGATGCAGTAGATGGTATCGAGTACAGTATATACATATGAGATGAGTATGTAAACAAAGTGGCATAATTTAAAGTGGCTAGTGATACATGTATTACATAAAGATGCAGTAGATGATATAGAGTACAGTATATACATATGAGAAATAATGTAGGGTATGTAAACATTATATTCATATTATATATGCTGTATTGGCTGTGTGCTTAGGGTCGTTGTCCTGTTGGAAAGTGAACCTTCTCCCCAGTCTGTGGTCCTGAGCACTCTGGAGCATGTTTTCATCAAGGATCTTTCTGTACTTTTCTCCATTCGTCTTTCCCCTCAATCCTGACTAGTCTCCCACTCCCTGCCACTGAAAAATATCCCCCACAGCATGATCCTGCCATCACCATGCTTCACCGTAGGTATGGTGCCAAGTTTCCTCCAGATGTGACGCTTGGCGCTCAGGCCAGAGTTCAATATTGGTGTCATCAGACCAGAGACTCTTTTTTTTTTTTTTCTCATGGTCCGAGAGTCTTTAGGTGCCTTTTGGCAAACTCCAAACAGGCTGTTGTGCTTTTTACTGAGGAGTGGTTTCAGCCTGGCCACTCCACCATAAAGGCCTGATTGGTGGAGTGCTGCAGAGATGGTTGTCCTTCTGGAAGATTCTCCCATCTCCACAGAGGAGCTCTGTCAGAGTGACCATCGGGTTCTTGGTTACCCCTGAGCAAAACCCTTGCTCAGTTTGACCGGGCGGCCAGCTCTAGGAAGAGTCTTGGTGGTTCCAAACATCTTCCATTTAAGAATGATGGTGGCCACTGTGTTCTCAGGGACCTTCATTGCTGCAGACATTTTTTTTGGTCCCCTTCTGTGCCTCGACACAATCCTGTCTCGGAGCTCTACGGACAATTCCTTCGACCTCATGGCTTGATTTTTCCTCTGACATGCACTGTCAACTCTACAACGTTTATATAGTCAGGTGTGTGCCTTTCCAAATAATGTCCAATCAATTGAATTTACCACAGGTGGCCTCCAAGTTTTAGTTGCATCTCAAGGATGATTAATGGGAACAGGATGCACCTGAGCTCAATTTCGAGTCTCATAGCAAAGGGTCTGAATACTTGTGTAAATTGCTGATTTTTATTTAATTTAGTCAATTTTAGGATAAGGCTGTAATGTGGTCTGAATACTTTCCCAAAGGCACTGTACAGCCACACTGAATTTTAGCAATTTTAATAAAATAAACTTTTCTAATTGAAGGTGAACAGGAGTGATATGGAGCTCCAAGCGGAATGAACCACCACTGACTGTCCCGGCGCAGACTACTGGGCAGGACAGCTTCTTAATGTCTGCAATTTTTTTGATTGAGCCTTTATTTAACTAGGCAAGTAAAGTTAAGAACAAAATCTTATTTACAATGATTGACCTACACCGGCCAAACCCGGATGACGCTGGGCCAATTGTGCGCTGCCCTATGGGACTCCCAATCACGGCCGGTTGTAATACAGCCTGGATTTGAACCAGGGTGTCTGTAGTGACACCTCAAGCACTGAGGTGCAGTGCCTTACCTGACTGCGCCACTCGGGAGCCCATTCTTCTATTAGTGCAACATTCTGTCTGTCACACTGAAGAAATAAGGATGTGGGATACCTCTTCAAGTTACTTCGAATGTCTCTATGGGGCTGCAAAGGCTTTGTTTGCCTTTTTGTGTTGCTGATTTTAAATTAAAACATTTTTTTAATGCCTTTCTCTCCTCAGAGCTGTCAGCTGCATGGAAAAGTCTGAATCAGACCAAAGCTGCTGTAAGTAAACCCATATTAACAATGTTGTTTCACAGTTTTTCTATTTTTGTAGACTCACCACTTAATGCAATGATACATGGGCTGTGGTATTTGAGTTTTTGTTCTGCATTCTTTGTCTGAGTCAGGCGCTTTTGTTTTCCTTGCAGTTGCAGCACATTGAGAACCACCTGGAGGCTTCTCCTGGCTCTGGAGTTCTGCTGGATTCCGTCATGGATACAAAGAAAAGCTCTGGGGGCGCCACCAGGAAAGTGAGCCGCAGAGGTGAGGTACACAATGATATATCTCATCCTTGTAAGCCATGGTTACTATTTATAGAACAAGGTTCTCAAACTGGACTTAGCAGCAGGCATCGTCATTACTTTGCGTTGTTTTGCATTGCAAGGTTACTTTGCAGGAATTCTAACCCTATCTCTCCTGACTCAGATGGGCGGCGCACAGAGGACTGCTCCCAGGCAGGCGGAACCTCCAAGTCCAGAAGGAGGAGTCATCGGAGCCCAGACAAGAGCTCCCGCAGCCCCTTGAGGAACACCACACAGGACAGCAACGTCCACAGGAACAACTGTGTTGAGTTTAAAGAGCCTCTGACCTCTTATAGGTATGCACTGTTAATGAGATGTAAAAACATTTTAAGTGTATTTCTACCATGTTTACTAATGTATGCTGAGGTTGTGCGACGATACAGTGCAAAAGGTTGTTTTTAGTTCTTGACCTACCCTATAAGTCCTGCAGTCAGAGATGGTCGTTAAGTCGCTACTTTTACAGCCACATGTACATGTGTAGATCTTTGCACATAAGGCTGCCATTCAAAGCCATGTGATCTTGACACATCCCATTCAAATAGCCTGAATGCTTAAGTGACCCCCCCCAGGAAGCAACCCCAACACCCCCCCTGACCACCTCCCAGCTGGAGGCCCAGAGTCTGCAGTCGGAGGATGCCACCCCCCCTCCCCCGGACTCCTGTCTCAGCCAGCTGGTCTACCAGAGCGACACGCGAGACCTGCAGATTCGCGGAGACCTGGACAGCACACACTCCTCTGCTCTGGACAGCACTGTGGTGCGCTACCTCAACCACTGTCCCACGCTGGAAGCCCTGCGCCCCCCAGGCCACGCTGCTACAGCCAGAGATGCTAACAAGGGGGGGGCCCCGGAGCACAGGCCCAAAGCACACACCCTGGAGGGCCCGCCCCCACCCCCAGCAGAGACTGTTTCCTCAAGCCCTGGTTCGGCCTCCCAGAGGCTGGAGAACCTGAGGCGGAGGAAGCCTGACGACAAGCTGGAGAAGCTGAAGGAGACGATCCGCAGACAGAGAGAGCACCTGGAGGCTGCTGACAGAGACAGGCTGCTGGAGCAGCCTGTGGGCATCAGTGGAGCTGTGGAGACCACCACCGTACCCACGGCTAAGATACGCAAAGTGGCAGCCGCACCTCCGGCACCTATATACAAAGGTAAAGCCCACTGGATAGAGAAAGTTGGTCTCCAATTGCACTGGATGTAAAAATCTGATTACATCATTCCTTCAAACCAAACAGTCATTTGTTCTTATCAGGTTTCAACAGGAGTGAGACCAAGATCTGCACTCCTGATGGTAAAGTGTGGGGAGAGATCTACGGAGACCTGTCTCGCCAGCTGTCAGGTGAGCACTGAGTGGTAGATGACCAATCAAAGGACACACCCTATGCTATTAGCTATGCTTACATAATGACCCCTGCAGTTAACAGGTCTTATTGACAGATGTGGGGAGTGACTGCCAGCTCATCACCACTCAATAGAATCAATGGGTTGTTGACGTCATAGTGGATTTACAATGGAAAAGGACATCAGATGGACAGCATAGTCCAGGGGTGCTCAAGTACTATTTGAGAAGATCTGATCACACAAATTTCATGGTGGCACAGGTCTGAATGGATATTGTCGTTTATTGGCATAATAACAAACCCCCACCTCGCAACCCATGCGATCCCTTGTTCACACCATTTGTTGGCGGATAATTTTTAGCCGTTTTAATGCTCATTTCCTGCAATTGTACACATTTTCCCATGTATTACATGTTTCTATGACACAGGGGTCAAAGTTTCCCCCAAAATAACTTGGTCGCTGTGTTAGAACATTTATTTTGATTGGCGATTTTGTGCATTTATCAAAAGGATTTGCCCACGTGAACATGAACATTTTGTCTGATACGGCAAAATCGTGGCAAAAGACGGCTAAAATCGTAGTCTGCAAAGTCTTTAAGTGTTTTTCTTTTCGAGCCACATAATCTTTGGGATGGAAGAATGCTTTGTTTTACTTGAACTACTAAAACCGGATGTAAAGTATGTAGAAAAGATGATGGACCTATATAATCTTTGAGAACTAACAATTCTGAGAACTGAATTCGAGACCATTTATTTTATGTTTGAGCATAAGAACACTGCATTAGCCATGGCAAAATGCATAGAATTGCAGGAAATTAACTTTAAAACTGCAAAATCTTCTCCGCTCCATGCAGAATAAGTGGAATCGCATGAAATTTGCTTTAAAATTGCAACATTTTCTCTCCGCTCCATGGAGAAATCTGTAGAATTGCAAGAAATTGGCAAAAAAAAGTAAAACAAATTTCTCTACAATGCCAAGATGGGGGCCAAATATTATTGTCCAGGGCCATTCAGATTAGCTGACCAGACCTATTGCCACTCCCAATACCTAAACTCCCAGTTTGATCTGGGAAAAAAACTGTAATACTAGGCTATAAATATAATTGTTGTTCCGATTTCAAGCTCCTGTGCTTAAATACTGCTCTGCCGTTCAAACTGCCCTGGAAATGAGATGGCATAAAATACACTCCAGTATTTTAAGAAAGACTAAGAGCTATTTTACCTATCCCAGTCAACTGTTTCCTTCAATAAATAAAGCAACTGTCCTATTTCGGACAAGAATGATTTTGAGAGAAAAAAAATTCCACCAAAGAAATGATTGTCCTCTAAATTTAGGATAACTTCATGAATGTGGTGAGGTTTTTGCTGCAGCAGATTTTCCAGGCATTTTGTCACAACCGCAGCACTGCTCGCTACCCTACCATTTTGTATGACTGAAGAAACATTTTTGTATTTTCTTTGTCCTCCCTGGCTCTCTGCTGATTCCTGTGCTTCCTCACAGGTTTTCATGCCAAAGTTCTCTGCTTCGTCCTCTGATACTGTTGCAGTCCACCAGCTTCATATTCAATTACTTTGTTTTGCATTCAGATGTCTTTCAGGGAGGTAGCAACTTTTTAGAAATGTGATAGTTCTGTTATTTTTCCCTCTTTTGTGTTCAAACTGTCATGTCATATCCTTTCTCACCGTCTTAGAGAGCACCAAGGCCAAGCAGCGACCCACAGAGAAGGCTAAGGAAAGGAAGCCGTCCAAGCCTGTGAGGAAAATCCATAAATCAGCTTCTGTTTCCGACCCGGAAACCAAGCTAGGTTGGCTCTCTTTTCATTTATCCCCGTCTCTCTCCATCTCTCTTTTTATTTGTCTCTCGTGCTTACTCATCCTGGGTCTATGCGTTCAATAGAAGATGTGGAAGCTCCTCCAATATTGTGTGTGTAGGTGATAATTAATTACAAAGCCCAGGGGTCTTTCACAAACAGGGGGAATCTCCTCATTTGTTTTGGTTCATTAGTTACTGTGCAGCACGCACACTGAACCTGAGCAGGCGTATCACAGTGAATACATCTGGAAGGCGTGTACCACATTAGGCCTTAACTGTGTGCTCTTAAACAGGCCTCTGTTTGTCAGTGGCACCATTTAAGTCACTTATCCACAAAGAAATGTCCAGAATGTATCGCATGCTGATTGCAAGCAAGCCGCAGTGTAGATGCACACTGTAGTTGGAATGCAGATGCGCCACAGTTCTGCTGGGCTGGGCATACCAGCTCTCTGACAGCCACCCTGTACTGGGCCCACACCAGCCTCCCTCCCTCTTTCTTTGCCTCTCTCTCTCTCTGTCTCTGTCTGTGTGTGTGTGTGTGTGTTCTTCACAGTGCAGTGGAAAGTGAGATGATTGTGGTATAGTGTAGTCTTACCCTGTGTTCCTGCTGCTGGACATCTGCTCCCAGCCCGCTCACCAGAAATAGCCCCCTGAGATCTAAGATCAAGTTCAGCTCCTTTACCAAACAGGAACAGCTGCTGGCCTAACGTCAGCCCCTGCTTTGTAGAGCAAATCGGTAGGCTATATTATTCAAAGTAATGGAAGAATTGAGAAATGGTAATGTTCCATTTGTTGAAAATGAATCCAGCAACACTGCTTTGTGCTAGATCCCTTGAGTTCACTGCAGTGCTGACACCTTTTTATGAAGACATTTTTAAAAATATTTTCAAAGTTGGTTATGCAGATGGTGCATAATTGACCTATACTCATAAAATTTGCATAATGCAGCTCTAAAATAATTTCTCTCCAAAGACTTCATATTAGAGCGAGACGACATCATTATGTCTCTTTTGTGCAAGTGAGTATCACTTCAGTAAAACAGCATTAGGGTTTTTTTGGACACATTTTCAAGGGGCAATAGAAATTAATTAAATGTACCAATTAAATCATGAAGGATATAACTTATAAATACCTCGTGAGTTCAACTGTTGTACCCCATAACCCAATTAAAAGCTAGTTTTACTCCAATGTTTGTAACTATGTAAATGTAAACTAACACTGTATAGCCTCAAAGCATAGTTAACTGTCATTTTGATATCATGGATGGCCAGTCCTTGCATCCATAGCCCTGTCCATTACTGAGTGGCAAAAATTTCAGGTATATCCCTCAGCTTTTTACCAAAACAGAGCAGGGTTGACCACTTTGTTTCAATTAAGGATTCTAAGTTGAAAGTCTTTGCTTTCTGATAAACAGTCCTGCCATAAGTCATTACTGCTGAACTCTACAGCGACCATGACCTTTCTGTGTGTTTTCATGGTGTGCCCCCTCTTGCTGCAGTGATCAGCACCACGTCATGGCGGGAGGGCCAGAAGCTGGTGAAGATGGTACTGGGCCCCGCTCCACGTCTGCCTCAAGACCAAAGGCCAGAGCCCACAGACAGACTGGCCAGGACAGGTGGGTTGGGAGACACACAGTGCCTTTGGAAAGTATTCAGACCCCTTGACTTATTCTTCATTTTGTTACATTACAGCTTTATTCAGAATAAATAAAAAAGAATCCTCAGCAATCTACACATTATCCCATAATGACAAAGCAAAAACAGGTTTTTAGAAATGATTGCATATTTATTAAACATAAACAGATAGCTTATTTACGTAAGTATTCAGACCCTTTGCTATGAGATTCAAAATTAAGCTCCGGTGCACCCTGTTTCCATTGATCATCCGTGAGATGTTTCTACAAAGTACTGAGTAATGGGTCTGAATACTTAGGTATATGTGATATTTCAGTTTATTTTTAAATGTGCGAAATTTTCTAAACCTGTTTTTGCTTTGTCATTATGGGGTATTGTGTGTAGATTGATGGGAAAACCCCCTTAATTGAATCCATTTTAGAATAAGGCTGTAACGTAACAAAGTGGAAAAGGTCAAGGGGTCAGAATACTTTCTTTAGGCACTATCCACTACCCTCACCCATCTCTGCTCTACTTGGCCTTCTCTCCTCTATCCCTCTCACCCCCTCCACTCCCCCTCATCCCCCTCCACTTAATCACACAATAATGTGTACGGCTACATGCACACAATAATGAGATTGTTGTGGATAGTCAGATTCATATAATAGTTTGATTAAAATGTTAACATGCTATGCAAGAAGAACGATTCCCCTAACAATCATGTTTACATGGACACCTAATTGCACTCTCATAAATGCAGAAAATTGCATTTGTGTTACTGTATATGTGGCGTTCATGTTTTTGTTTGTTTATTGCATGTTAAAAGGCGTACAGTGCACGGCTAAAGGAATATCAATAAATAAAGAGTTTGTCGTCTCTTCTAGCGCAGGCAGTCTCCCTACATTAGCCAACTTTGGCTGTCAGTGACCGGAATGAATTAAGATTGACTAGCCGTTTCTGACTGACTGCGCAATTCAGCATGGTCTGGTTTCCATGGGTTGTGCTGGTGGTACTCATATCTGGGGGGTGGGGGAGAAGCATGAGGCTGCTTAAAGGGTTGTACTGCCAGTCTCTCTTTTTTTTTTTTTTTTACTGCTATATTAATTTCTGCATTGTTGGGGTTAGACTTTACAAGAAAGGCATTTCACTGTACTTCTGCAAGTGACATTAACTTGAACTCCACACAGAACATTTACTTAAACAATTGTAGATGTGTTGTCTGGATATAGCTACTAGGGCTGTCAAAACATTACAAACATTTATCAAGTTAATCGCATGGTTTTCTGTAGTTGACTGCGATTAATCTCAAATTTATTGAAGATGTTTCAAATAAAACGCATCACATTGGGTTGTAGGAATAATTTAATTTGCCTATAGGGGAAGAAAACACAAAATTGACTATTTAAGATTGAATTGAATTGAATAATAACAGATCAGTCAAGTCTTGAGTTCATGTAAAATATCATACAGCTATTAGATCTAGCCTAGACTACTTCTTATCCATGTTCTTCAACATGAACTAGTTACACGCTGTTACTACAAGAATTGGAATAATTTGATCATTTATTTTGACCTGAGGACTATTAACAAAAAACAGCTAAATTGAATGGCTGTTCTGTTTTTAAAATCTGAGTTTAATCTAGAGGCATTCTGCCACTACATTCTAAACATTCTCGTTTGGCTAGCTAGCTAACGTTAGCATAACAAGCTAGCTACTTCTGTGCAAATGAAGTGTCTGCTGTTATTTATAGAAACGCCTGAGAAAGTGAATGGTTGAACTTTCTGTACGTTTTCTTTCAGAATTGTTGCTCAAAGCTGCGTGTATAGTTGTTTTAGCACTACAAGAGAGGCAGACCGCTCTGCTGCTGCTGTTGGTAGCAGCTGTTAGTACACCAACAGAACAGTGTTGTGAGGAAACGGACTTGGCTGACAAAAATTAAATGCGTAGCAAAGATTGCCATTTAATTTTAACGCTTTAACTCTGACAGCCCTAATAGTTACCACGATTTTCCCCCTAATCATGCACACAAAACACATGTTCCTTTCAATTCACAATAACATTTAGTCCCAAATCAATCCAATACCCCTTGTCGTTTGCAAATTTTTTCCAGCATCCCATCCTCGGTCAAATTCGGACCCCTGTCTGGAGCTGAATCGTCGGTCCAGACCCAGCAGCTCAGAGAGACCCTGCAGCCGGGACAGGACCACCCAGCCCACCCCAGACCCTTTCTCTGCAGGCCCAGCCGAGGACAGGGCCCTCAACACAGATCTCCTGTCTGTAGACATCCAGGGCATCCTGGACGACCTGCAGCTGGAGCAGAGAGCAGAGGAACGAGCTCCAGTGGAGCCCAGGATGGGTTCAGTGTCCGGGGCCAGAACCACAGCATGGACGGCTGGTTGCTCATCCTTACGGGGCTCCCGCAGTGCCAGCCCCACCAAGCGCAACAAGCCAGAGCCATCAGAACCAGGGCCCAAGAAGAGGCACTACGACGCCGACTCGGTGCGCCAGTACATCACCCGGCAACAAGAGGAGCGTAAAAGACGTCTAGTGGAGGAGCGAAGGGCCCAGAGGGAGGAGGCGGAGAGCAGGAGCCAACGTCTTCAGGAGCTATATAGGAAGCAGAGAGCGGGGGTAGCCAATAAGGGCCCTGCGGTACTGGAGAGTTCAGTACAGAAACGCCTGCAGGAGACCTACACCAAACTACTACTGGAACAGGCTGAGTTAGAAGAGGAGCCTCTGCCTTACCAGACTCAGCCAGCCTCTACCACAGTCATCCACCAGGTAAAGGCATAGTTGAAGCCCTCACTGTCCCCTTACTCACATGGCAAGCTTTAGTGAAAATGTGGGTATAGCATGGTATGTATGGTGTGTCAAATGCATTTTTATATATGTCCTTGTTACATTAAGAGCCAATATGTGAAATGGTGACTTGTCGAATTACCCTCAGTATAACTTTGGACATATAATGCTATTGCTCGTATTTCATGTAGTCAAGTGGCTTGTAGAAAATGACTCATCCTGTGGTGAGTTAAACTCGCTGTGAGTTATTTGTGGTGTGTGTTCTCCTTTAGCAGAGGCCCCTGTACCAGCCATCCGGGGAGTCGGACAAGGAGAACAAGAGGCAGGAGAGACCCCAGAGTGCCTCCTCTAGCAGTGACCTGTCTCTATCTGAGATAGAACCTCATCCACTCTCCAGGTCAGCACACATCTCACTAAAACACTACTTACAGCTTATACAGTGCCTTTCGGAAAGTATTCAGACCCCTTGACTTTTTCCACATTTTGTTAGTTTACAGCCTTATTCTAAAATGTATTTAAATAGTTTTTCCCTCACCAATCTACACACAATACCTCATGACAAAGCAAAAACAGGTTTAGCAAATTTATTATAAGTATAAAACTGAAATCACATTTCTATAAGTATTCAGACCCTTTACTCAGTACTTTGTTGAAGCACCTTTGTCAGCGACTACAGCCTTGAGTCTTCTTGGGTGTGATACTACAAGCTTGGCACACCTGTATTTGGGGAGTTTCTCCATTGTTCTCTGCAGATCCTCTCAAGCTCTGTCAGGTTGGCTCGGGTTCAATTCCGTGCTCTGGCTGGGCCACTCCTGCATTGTCTTGGCTGTGTGCTTAGGGTCATTGTCCTGGAAGGTGAACCTTCATCCCAGTCTGAGGTCCTGAGCTCTATGGAGCAGATTATCATCAAGGATCTCTCTGTACTTTGCTCTGTTCATCTTTTCCTTGATCCTGACAAGTCTCTCAGTCCCTGCTGCTGAAAAACATCCCCACAGCATGATGCTGACACCACCATGCTTCACTGTCGTGATGGTGCCAGGTTTCCTCCAGACGTGTTTTTAATCTTGTTTCTCATGGTCTGAGAGTCTTTAGGTACCTTTTGGCAAACTCCAAGTGGGCTGTCATGTGCCTTTTACTGAGGAGGAGCATCCATTTAGCCACTCGACCATAAAGGCCTGATTGGTGGAGTGCTGCAGAGATGGCTGTCCATGGGATGGGAAGTTTCTCCCATCTCCACACAGGAACTCTGGTGCTCTGTCAGAGTGACCATCGGGTTATTGGTCACCTCCCTGACCAAGGCCCTTCTCCCCGATTGCTCAGTTTGCCCGGGCGACCAGCTCTAGGAAGAGTGTTGGTGGTTCCAAAACTCTTCCATTAGTTCCTCAATCATCTTTCTGAATTACCCTCGAGGCACCAGAACATCAAATTTTAAGAACATTTTGAAGATCGTTCCACAAATAAGGTGCAAGAGAACTAATTTACCTAGTATGCTCGGTTAACCATAAAATAGGGTACTTCTAGTGATAGTTTAGATGCAACAAACTTCAGATACTGTAAATATCTGTCTGGTCCTCACATAGGGTAAACAATATGGATGTAACTGTCATCTGCATATGTTCATAAACTCATGAGTTGCTATGTAGTTCTTGGAATCTTGAGTTGATCCTCGACCCTGAACAATTTTTGCTTATATAACGAACACAAAGGTGGTTCTCAGAAAGTCCTATTTAGACTGTACAAGTCACATATTTGAATGGCTTCATGCATATTTAGATGTCTTAAACCTTTGGCATAGTATCCTATGGACAATGTTGCTCTGTACTAAAAGTATTTAATGGGTCCATATACTAAAGGACTTTGTAAATCCCCAAAACAATATTTTGAGTGTTTCTGAGCCCTTTGTTTAAAAAATGGTATATTTGAATACTAATCCTCCACTCTTTCTCCTTGAGGAATGAGATGGGACTGGGAGTTCCATCGTGGCTGCAGCCTGACCATCTTAGTTCTGCAGTCAGACCCTCCAGTGCTCTGGCTCCCCCCACAGACAAGCTTTTCTCCCTGGGCCTGAAAACGGGAGTGGGCTCTGGGTTGAGGGGAACCAGCCCTCCAGCCAGGCCTCAGCACTCTACTCTCACAGGAGCGGCCAACAAGACCAAGATGAACCGCATTGAGGCCCTGAAAGCCACAGCCGCATCCCTGTCTACCCGCATAGAGAGTGAAGCACGGAAACTGGCCGACACAGGGATCAACTATGGCTGTGCGAGGGACATGGATCTTACCGGTCTGACCCATCTTCAGCCTCAAGACGACGGCTGCTGGGCCAAGCCTGTGAGCCCATCGGTCAGAGAGCGCACTGATGCTGCTGACGAGCTGTCCCTGAGGATCCAGAGGCTCCTGAGTGCTGGCCAGAGCACATACAACGAAGCTCTCCCAGGGGTGGGCGACCTGCACAGCTTCAGAGAACAGAGAGGCGGGGCCTCTGCTTCAGGCAGCAGGCCACAGACATCCCCAGGCATCGGCTCCCATAAGAGGCCGGAGGAGCACCCTGAGGTACCAGGGAAGACCAAGCTCCATGACTCCAGCGGTGACTCCATCAGTGAGGGCCCACTGCTGAGCGAGGGCAGCCTGTCGGAGGGCAACGAGAGCCCCCGCATGCACATAAAGAGGGACCCCAAACCAGCAGAGCGTCTCAGGTCACTGGAATTTTGTGCAGGCCAGAGGGAGGGCATCCAACCCATCTCTCACTTCCAGAGAGCGGCAGAGAAGTACCCAGCCCTCAGCACCCTCCCCTTCTCTCAGCCACGGGACCGCAGCCGAGGCCCATGGGAGGAACTGACCAAGGGAAGTCCTCATAACGTCATCAACATCTTCACGAAGAATCACCTGCACAACCACACCAAGGGTTAGCCAACACATTTACACACCCACCCTATCCATAGAAGTGTTTTGAATGAAGAACGAATGTTTAACCCATCGTCTGTTCCTCTGGCTTCTCCCTGCAGTTGGAGGAGAGGAGCAAGCAGACAGGAGCTCCCCTGCGGTGCATTGTGGCCTGTCTGCAGCCAGCTCGGTAGATGTGGCACCAGCGTATGAGGATGACTTTGTGTCGTCCCGTAGCAGCAGCGGCAGGAGCAGCCAGTCTAAGAAAGGATACAACGGATGCAGGTAAAGTGGTTTATACCACTGTCACATGACTGGGTGTTGCTATCTGAATACCTCTCATGCAATTAAAACATCATTTGAAAATCCTGTAAAAATTATGGGAACCCGACCACAAGGTGGCACTAATGTCACATGGCTGGCTAGGAGTTCAACTCGACAGATGTGAGTTGCTGTTTTAGTAGTCTGTGGTGGTTTGATGCACATGATGTGGGTCTTGAAATATGGCTTATCTCGACGTCTCATTGCAGCATCACCAGTGGGAACAGTCACTATGGCGAGTTCATGAGTCGCAGGTCCCCTTATGACACCCGGACTATAGACCTGCCATCCCATCACTCCTCAGGCTCCACTCCAGTATCTTCACCTCACTCAAAGGGCTCAGTGAAAAGGGGTGAGACTTGCCCCATAAAATAACCACTTCCCTGAAATCAGACAGCCAAGTGACAATTTCTTACTAGTGTAAGTGTCTCCCATCTCTTTAGGCACTGCGTCAGACAAGAGTGATGCCACTCTGGTGGAGGAGCAGAGGAGCCCCTGCTCTCCGGGGTGGGAGAGCCTGTCTAGAGACTCAAGACGAGGAGGCTCAGCCTCTGAGAGAAGCTCCATCCACAGCCTGGTGAAGAGTGTGTACACTGACAGTACACTAGGGGGCGCCTCAGACCACTTACACTGCAGGTAAGGCGTTCCAGCCCAGACCACTTCTGAGGGGCTCAGGGGAATTCCCAGGAGCTTGAATATCCTCCTTGACCTTCAGTGATTACTGGTATTTCCTTCCTTCCTGAGCTTCTTGGTTGTCTTATAATCTCTGAGCACATTTGTGTGGGGATATTATTGCTGGCATATGGGCACAATGCCTCTTTCAATTACATGAGTTTCTGGTCTATTTGTTTCACTGTGCAGTTTCACTTCAGGTATGCAACACAATTTCCTTGTTAGCCAGCAGCCTACTACCCTGCATCCACTGCTGGCTTGCCTCTAAAGCTAAGCAGGGGTGGTCCTGGTCGGTCCCTGGGTGGAAGACCAGATGCTGCTGGAGTGGTGTTCAAGGGCCAGTAGGAGGGCCTCTGGACAAAAAACAAATATCCCAACGCCCCAGAGCAGTGATTGGGGACATTGCCCTGTGTATGGTGCTGTCTTTCGGTTGGGACGTTAAACGGGTGTCCTGATTCTCTGTGTTCACTAAAGATGCCATGGCACTTATCGTAAGAGTTGTGGTGTTAACCCTGGCGTCCTGGCTAAATTCCAAATCTGACCCCACCATCATAGCCACCTAATTATCCCCAGCCTCCAATTGGTTCCTTCATCCCCCCCTCTCCCCTGTAAATATTCCCCAGGTCGTTGCTGTTCTCAGTCAACTTGCCTGGTAAAATAAGGGTGAAATAAATAAATTAAGTGGTCCTTGGCTTCCAAAGACCACCACTTATAATATTTACACATTTCAAGTGACTGGAGAGAATATTAGAGTAAACTTGGACACCACATCAGCTACAGTGTTCTTTCTACAGGGTCTCTTTGCCAACATAAAGATGCATCTCACTCTGTCAGGCGTGAGCAGCGAATGAATGTGGTCTTTTCAGTTCAGTTCCCAATATAATGGGGTGGCCCATTTATATACACTGAGTGTACAAAATATTATGAACACTTTCCACGACAGACTGACCAGGTGAAGGCAGTGATCCCTTATTGATGTCACTTGTTAAATCCACTTTAATCAGTGTAGATAAAGAGGAGGAGACAGGTTAAATAGTTATTTTTTTTAGCCTTGAGACATGGATGTTATGTCTGCCACTCAGTGTTAATGGCCAAGACAAAAAAATCCAACTGCCTTTGAACGGGTTATGGTAGTAGGTGCCAGAGTCACTGGTCTGTCAAGAACTGCAACGCTTCTGGGTTTACATTTACATTTACATTTAAGTCATTTAGCAGACGCTCTTATCCAGAGCGACTTACAAATTGGTGCATACACCTTATGACAACCAGTGGAACAGCCACTTGCATCTAAATCTTGTTGGGGGGGAGAAGGGGGGGGAGAAGGATTACTTACCCTTACTTACCCTATCCTAGGTATTCCTTGAAGAGGTGGGGTTTCAGGTGTCTCCGGAAGGTGGTGATTGACTCCGCTGTCCTGGCGTCGTGAGGGAGTTTGTTCCACCATTGGGGGCCAGAGCAGCGAACAGTTTTGACTGGGCTGAGCGGGAACTGTACTTCCTCAGTGGTAGGGAGGCGAGCAGGCCAGAGGTGGATGAACGCAGTGCCCTTGTTTGGGTGTAGGGCCTGATCAGAGCCTGGAGGTACTGAGGTGCCGTTCCCCTCACAGCTCCGTAGGCGAGCACCATGGTCTTGTAGCGGATGCGAGCTTCAACTGGAAGCCAGTGGAGAGAGCGGAGGAGCGGGGTGACGTGAGAGAACTTGGGAAGGTTGAACACCAGACGGGCTGCGGCGTTCTGGATGAGTTGTAGGGGTTTAATGGCACAGGCAGGGAGCCCAGCCAATAGCGAGTTGCAGTAATCAAGACGGGAGATGACAAGTGCCTGGATTAGGACCTGCGCCGCTTCCTGTGTGAGGCAGGGTCGTACTCTGCGGATGTTGTAGAGCATGAACCTACAGGAACGGGACACCGCCTTGATGTTAGTTGAGAACGTCAGGGTGTTGTCCAGGATCACGCCAAGGTTCTTAGCGCTCTGGGAGGAGGACACAATGGAGTTGTCAACCGTGATGGCGAGATCATGGAACGGGCAGTCCTTCCCCCGGGAGGAAGAGGAGCTCTGTCTTGCTGAGGTTCAGCTTGAGGTGGTGATCCGTCATCCACACTGATATGTCTGCCAGACATGCAGAGATGCGATTCGCCACCTGGTCATCAGAAGGGGGAAAGGAGAAGATTAATTGTGTGTCGTCTGCATAGCAATGATAGGAGAGACCATGTGAGGTTATGACAGAGCCAAGTGACTTGGTGTATAGCGAGAATAAGAGAGGGCCTAGAACAGAGCCCTGGGGGACACCAGTGGTGAGAGCGCGTGGTTTCTCTTGCTCGACAGTTCCCCGCGCGTATCAAGAATGGCCCACCATCCAAAGGACATCAAGCCAACTTGACACAACTGTGGGAAGTATTGGAGTCAACGTGGGCCAGCATAGCATCCCTGTGGAACACTTTCAACACCTTGTAGAGTCTGTCTCCACAACTTGAGTCTGTTTTGAGGGCAAAAGTGGGTGCAACTCAATATTAGGAAGGTGTTCCTCATATTTTGTATACAATTATATTTATTTTTGGGAATAGATTTAGTCATACCCAATGCATTTTATCAAAATTCACTACATCACCAAAAGTATATGGACACACCCCTTCAAATGAGTGGATTTGGCTATTTCAGCCACACCCATTGACAAGGGTGTAAAATCGAGCACACAGCCATGCAATTGCAATAGACAAACGTTGGCAGTAGAATGTCCTTACTGAAGAGCTCAGTGACTTTCAACGTGGCACCGTCATAGGATGCCACCTTTCCAACAAATCCTTTCGGTGAATTACTGCCCTGCTAGAGCTGCCCCGGTCAGGTTTTTGGCTTCATGCTTCTTCTTCGCCATCAAATACATTAAAAAAACTCGGAAACACGTATACAATATAATATGGCTGTGGTTTTCATGACTGATAATGCAAATTTGAGGCTCATTCTTAGCCTACATAACAAGGAATACTGAAGTAAAATTGACGTGCCACTTGCACATCGTATGGCTTTATCTAACTCAACACTCTAGAATGCTTATTTTGCTGTGGCTATAGATCTGGGCATTGAGGCTAAGAACTAATGATTCAAATGTGTTTAGGAAGTCTAGTGCAGAGTGCCAGGGAAAAATAGTATTTTGGCTGTTGCTCTGGTTGCGGCTGAAGGGTCTACAGCAGCCTGCCTCATGGCAGCCTAACACTGACTCTTTTGTTTGGGCAGCGAGGTTGTTAAATCTCCTCACTGCAAAATGGGCATGTTGCCAGGGAGTTTTTTTCTTCTCCTGGGACATTTGAGCCTCCCCAATGGTGTTTATTGTTTTTTTTTTGCCCAGGTGGTAGATTCCCTCCATACCTTTGTCTGCTTGATGTGATAGCGATTACATTCAGGATCAAGTCCTTAATGCTGCAGTTGTTCTCTGGTAAGGTAAAGCACTGAGTACAATGGCAGTTGGAGCAGGAGAGAACTGCTGTCTACCATTCTGTTTCTAGCTAGGAAGCAGAAGCACATTATACTGTATCATCATGATTAGATGTCTTTGGGCATTTTTGTTTGGCTCAAAGCAGCACAATATGTTAATTGAAAGTTATTTTCTTCACTTACTGTATGTCTTAGGATGGCTTTCCTGGGGCCCCCTTTTCTTAATTCTGTTAGTTCCTGGTTCTCCATTTCACCTTGTTAATTTAGTGTTCTGGCAGTATAGCACACATACCTGAACTGAATCAGTTGTTAATGTTCCATCTGTTATGTTTTACGTATACTGTACGGGCCGATGCTCAAAAAAATAAAGGGAACTCTTAAACAACACAATGTAACTCCAAGTCAATCACACTTCTGTGAATTCAAACTGTCCACTTAGGAAGCAACACCGATTTGACAATACATTTAACATGCTGTTGTGCAAATGGAATAGACAACAGGTGGAAATTATAGGCAATTAGCAAGACACCCCCAATAAAGGAGTGGTTCTGCAGGTGGTGACCACAGACCACTTCTCAGTTCCTATGCTTCCTGGCTGATGTTTTGGTCACTTTTGAATGTTGGCGGTGCTTTCACTCTAGTGGTAGCATGAGACGGAGTCTACAACCCACACAAGTGGCTCAGGTAGTGCAGCTCATCCAGGATGGCACATGCGAGCTGTGGCAAGAAGGTTTGCTGTGTCTGTCAGCGTAGTGTCCAGTGCATGGAGGCGCTACCAGGAGACGTGGATGGAGGCCGTAGGACGGCAACAACCCAGCAGCAGTACCGCTACCTCCGCCTTTGTGCAAGGAGGAGCAGGAGGAGCACTGCCAGAGCCCTGCAAAATGACCTCCAGCAGGCCACAAATGTGCATGTGTCTGCTCAAACGGTCAGAAAAAGACTCCATGAGGGTGGTATAAGGGCCCGACGTCCACAGGTGGGGGTTGTGCTTACAGCCCAACACTGTGCAGGACGTTTGGCATTTGCCAGAGAACACCAAGATTGGCAAATTCGCCACTGGCGTCCTGTGCTCTTCACAGATGAAAGCAGGTTCACACTGAGCACACGTGACAGACACTGTGGAGAACGTTCTGCTGCCTGCAACATCCTCCAGCATGACTGGTTTTGCGGTGGGTCAGTGGTGTGGGGTGGCATTTCTTTGGGGGGCCGCACAGCTTTCCATGTGCTCGCCAGAGGTGGCCTGACTGCCATTAGATACCGAGATGAGATCCTCAGACCCCTTGTGAGACCATATGCTGGTGCGGTTGGCCCTGGATTCCTCCTAATGCAAGACAATGCTAGACCTCATGTGGCTGGAGTGTGTCAGCAGTTCCTGCAAGAGGAAGGCATTGATGCTATGGACTGGCCCGCCCGTTCCCCAGACCCGAATCCAATTGAGCACATCTGGGACATCATGTCTCGCTCCATCCACCAACGCCACGTTGCACCACAGACTGTCCAGGAGTTGGCGGATGCTTTAGTCCAGGTCTGGGAGGAGATCCCTCAGGAGACCATCCGCCACCTTATCAGGAGCATGCCCAGGCGTTGTAGGGAGGTCATACAGGCACGTGGAGGCCACACACACTACTGAACTTCATTTTGACTTGTTTTAAGGACATTACATCAAAGTTGGATCAGCCTGTAGTGTGGTTTTCCAATTTAATTTTGAGTGTGACTCCAAATCCAGACCTCCATGGGTTGATACATTTGATTTCCTTTGATAATTTTTGTGTGATTTTGTTGTCAGCACATTCAACTGTAAATAAAAAAAGTATTTAATAAGAATATTTAATTCATTCAGACCTAGGATGTGTTAATTTAGTGTTCCCTTTATTTTTGTTGAGCAGTGTATAAAACACTTTCCATGACAGACAGACCAGGTGAATCCAGGCAAAAGCTATGATCCCTTATTGATGTCACTTGTTTAAAAATGATGTCAATTGACATTAAAATGACCAAAACCTAATCAAAACTGTGTAGGAATGATAATGAACTTATATTTTATAGTCTCATCACTCTATCCAGCTTGTTAAGTCTTTGAATACTCGACAGTCAGGGAGCATCAGAAATTCTAAAAGCGATGGATGTGGGACTATATTTTGCAAATTTGACAGTGACTAAATAATATAAGAAATTTTAAGCGCGGCCCTCCGGACCTTGGTTAAGACTGAATGTAACCCGCGGGGCAAAATATGTTTGACACCCTTGGTTTAAAGCATAATCCACCACTTTTTCAAACGATAATCCAGCCTTCTTTAAGTTGACAGTTACAAATGGGAGTTTGTACGTTTTCAGAAAGCATGCATATGAATCAATTGTTTATTTTTCCTTCTCTTGGTTCCAGTGTGGGCTTGGACAGTAAGAAGTCCCCCAGAAGCCCTAGCCCGTCTCCAGCTGGCTCTCCGACAGACTCTAGTTCCCGTCGTGTGTCTCCAGGCAGCGCCTCCCTAGCCGGGGCAGACATCCTTGGTCTTGGGTCCGGCTGCCCTCACTCCTCAGCCCGCCCCAGCTCGTCCTCATCCCGGTCCGCTACACTGGGGGGCAGAGCAGAGCCCACGGCTGCAGGTATACCACCTAGAAACACCCGCTCAGCCGTTTTGATAAATACTCTATTGCCTATCTACAACTTCCTTTGTTTCTATCCATCTCTCTGTTGTCCAGGTGAGCTCCACTACACCCCAGGGGTGTTGCAGCAGCGTATGTCTGCAGAGCTCCACTACCTGGAGTCTATAGAGGAGTCTGTGCGTCAGCTGGGCGACATGGAGCAGTTAACGGGTGTGTCTCTGGCGCAGCAGGAAAGTGTCTCGCTTGCCCAGATACTCAAGGTGAGGGAGGCCCAACCCAACCAATCAGAGCACCTGAAGAGTGCTCACTTATGTATATGACTGCTTAGTATAGGCACGACTCCACTCTTGAAATGTTAGCGATTGGCATGTAGTCATGTTCTGGTGGTTTTCATTCACCTTTTTCCTCTAACCTTTTCAGGCGCAGCAGCAGCGGCACGAGCGTGACCTTCATGAGTTGAAGGTGAAAGCAGAGCAGGAGGCGCTGGAGACCCAATGGCAGCTGGAGGAGACACGGCAGAAAGCAGCCAGGGTACTGCACACAGCACTGTCATTTACAACGGGCAACTGCAGAATCCACGTACTTCTCACCTAGAGTTAGATCCATGCACCAACTTGGTAGATTGTTGATCCTCTCGAGGGTGGCTTCATATTTGCCAACACCTTAAATATTTATAGAACTCAATCTACCTTCACTGCATGTAGTGTGAGAAAGAAGCTATTTTACTAGACGTGTGTAGGCTGTAATGTGTTTCAGTAACAGAACTGTGTGTGTGTGTCGTTGCAGGCTCACGTGGAGCTGCAGGAGAACATGGCTCAGACCCAGCAGCAGTCTCTGGGAGGCATGCAGGAGGCCAACGCTAAGATGATCAGCCAACAGGCCGAGTCTGTACGCTATACGGCCGTAGCTGCCCACCAGATCAAAGAGGTCTGAACACTCTCGCTCTCCCCCTCCACTCTTGTCCCTACAGCCCGTCACTGGGCTTGGTTTGTTTCCTCACTGTTGCATGTATTTGCAAATGTCTGACTCTTGCTTCTCGACACAGTTTCTTTCAGTTGATATATTGCTGACTTAGTTGCTCTCTCCTCAGATGACGGAGCTGGCCTGTTCTCAGATCGGTGACCCTGCTGCTGCTCCCATCAGCACCCTGTTTGACCAGCAGAGGCAGCATCACCAGAGCTTCATGGGTGAGATGTCTTCTGCCAAGAACAAGACCGAAGAGCCCTTCTCCCTGGACAGCTGCTCTGACTCCACCCCCTCCAGGAGACCCAACATCAGGTACTGGAATTCACACTCTGGTGTTCCTCACAGACAGACACCGGGAGATGTTTCTCCTTGTCAGCATACTTTGCTTGGTCAGGTTAAACTTTATAGGCATGGCTAGATAAGCAATTGGTTTTCTCCCTCGCATGTCCTCTCTGCGTTGTACCCCCCAGTGGTGGAGAAAGCAGCCACTGGAGTCCCTCCCTGGCCTCCTATGAGAAGAGACAGAGGAGGAAGGTGGAGACGGGTAACAGCTCACTGGTGGAGGCTGTGACCCATACAGCAGCTGAAGACTCCATCCCCAGTGACCGTGTTCAGTCCCTACTGGATGAGAAAGGTGAGGCCAGGGGTTCATAGCACTCACTGTGGGGATTGGAAGGGAGACATTATCACAAACAGGCAATGCATAATAATCGTTTGATGCATAAATAGCCTGAAGTCTCTTAGAAAGAGAAAACAATGTTCCTCTCCCCAACAATCTGTCCCCATAAAGACAGCGCCTCAGTGGGTACAGAGTCTCTGAAGTTTGACGAGTCCATGACGGAGGATGAAATTGAGGAGCGTTCGTTTCGCTCGCTGCTGCCCTCCGAGTCTCACCGGCGTGGAGTGTTGGACAAGAATAGAGTTCCTCACGAGGAGTCAGATGATGTTCCCAGTCAGGAGAACCCCGCAGCACAGGACAGCTCCAAGGTTAGTTTGCCACCTCATTTCAATAACTGTAATGCTGGCAAGGTAGCAAGACTACTCAAATACATAATGATTGGCTGAAATCTTAGCACTTTGGGAGGTTTCTCCTTAAAGTCACCAGCGTATAATGCTTATCCACATTTAGCCCGATTTGACCGCAGTAATGGTGAAATTATAGCTTCTGTCTAATATGTTGGCAGCAGCATTTGTCTTCGCTCTTAATGTCAAGCCACAGTGGTAGCTCCCTGCCTCTCTGAAGGGTTCAGTATGCAGGATTGTGCCTAGCCATACTGACGCCTGGAAAGAGCTGCCTGCCTTGTAGGGCTCCACTGGCCATGGCATCAGAAAGCCTGCTCAACTCATTACTACCCTGGGCACAATCAACGTTCTGTGTGCCCCGGCCCCGCTTAACTGGGTTCTGCGAGATTCCCTGCCTGGCTGTATCGTTCCCTCCCTGACCCATACCTGGTCCCCTCAAACACCGCAGGTGGAGGAGAGGTTGCGGTGCGGCTAGGAGAGGTTGCGGTGCGGCTAGGAGAGGTTGCGGTGCGGCTCTGAGAGGTTGCGGTGCGGCTCTGAGAGGTTGCGGTGCGGCTCTGAGAGGTTGCGGTGCGGCTCTGAGAGGTTGCGGTGCGGCTCTGAGAGGTTGCGGTGCGGCTCTGAGAGGTTGCGGTGCGGCTCTGAGAGGTTGCGGTCACACCTGGCTGCCACATGATCTTGTACATACCTTGGCCTTCATTGGCCCCAGGTGTTTTGACAGCGCTCTGGATACACTTCGGCGTTTACAACACTGATTCTATATCGCAACCACCAAGTCCAGCAGCCTCTCCCTCGCCTCAATTTGTTTGCCAGCTGGAGGGAGCATGTAACCAGTGGCCAGAATGATCTTCCATCTACCACTGTTTGCTCTCTGTGTATGCCTGGTTTCCTGACTGATAAGGCTTTGTGATGTGTTAGTGACTCATTGTTCTCGCTCCCGGCAGCAGGACGGCAGCATGCCCTTCTCCAGCGGACAGGACAGCTTCTCCAGGTTCACCATGGACATGGTGCGTCAGTACATGAAGGAGGAGGAGGTGCGCGCCCACCACCAGAGCTCCCTGCTGCGCCTGCGACAGAAGGCCCTTAAGGAGAAGACCAAGGCCGAGCTCGCCTGGCTGGAGCATCAGAAAAGGCACTGGTTTACTTTTATTAGGATCCATGTTTTCTGAATAAATATTGTCTAATTTTTTGTTTTGTTTTCCATCATACGAAAATGTGCGACTGAAATTCAGTAGAACACATTGACCAAAACGAGTAGTCTCGTTTTGGTCAATGTGTTCTGTTGAATTTCTTTCGCATGAGGCACTTCTGTCCTCATTTTACATTCATGTTCTCACTGTTTCTCCTTTCTGACCTCATAGGCGCCTCAGAGACAAGGGTGAGGATGACAAGATGCCACCCATCAGAAAGAAGCAGAGAGGCCTACTGATGAAACTTCAACAGGAACAGGTAACTAACCAACAAAATCACTGCCCAGCTGTAATGCTGAGTGACCATGACCTTTGACCCTGTCTGTGTGTGTTTCCAGGCGGAGATCAAGCGTCTGCAGGAGGCCAACAGGGCAGCCAGGAAGGAGAGGCAGCTGCTTCTTAAACAGCAGGAGGAGATAGCGAGAATGAGATACACCACCCTCAAGCTGAAGGAGCGCCTCAAGTGTGTCGGCCCCGGGGACACCCCACCGGTCAGTACTACCACCTTCTTACATCATATTCATATCTGGGAATGTGTTATTTATGGAGATATTGAGCTAATCCTCAGAAAGAAATGCTTTGTGTTATGCATTTGTCTAAAATAATACTGCATGGTTCCATTTAAGATTTGAAAGGGTCTTGCGCTCTTCTTCGTTTCTGGTGTGTGAGTGTGTAACCATCTATGTCCTCCAGGAGACTCCAGTGTCGGAGCACGTCGAAGGGGCAACCTCCCCCAGTGCTGCGAAGACTGACGGGGACGTGCGCAGCGCCTCTCCTCTCTCAGTGTCTGGCAGTGAGACCAGCAGCATCATGCAGAAGCTCAAGAAGATGCGCTCTCACATGGATAAGAAGTAATTTAAACGTCTATTAACCTATTGACCTTAATGTCTTATTGGAAGTCTTTGTCATGGGCTCTTTTTTTTCTACTTCAGGGCTTATAATAAGATGGACACAATTTATACCAACTTTTAAACAGCTGAAATTACCATATTTGATAGCTTTATCTTTATGGGTGTGATTGTTAACTTGTCTTAGACTGGCGATCTAACAAAACCATATTGGGCATATCAATCACTAAAGATGGTTTCCTTTGTTAATCACAAGGAATTATGTACCAGCTTCAGAGCTTCTGTTATTGAGAATCATTTGATGGAAGTTGCTGTTGCCTTGAGAAAGTGAGGGATTGGCTTGACTAGAAACCTTAATTATTCTGTGGTGTGGATATGAATATAAGCATGCTCCATGTCCTCTCTAGATCAGGGATCATCAACTAGATTCAGCCGCGGGCAGATTGTTTTTGTTTGCGCAGAAAACCTGGGGAGGCCCATTTAAAACCACCTTGCGAACAGCCAGTTGGGGAACCCTGCTATACATACATGTTAGTTATTCAGACTGCATCTTCTCCAAGCTCTGTACTTATTCCAAAATGTACCATATGTAGTGTAAAATGTCTGTCTGGTGTCTCATACAAGCAGCGAGGGCAGGTTTTTAGTCTTTTAACAATGTGTTCATGTGACTGGAGGGGACTCTCACGATGGTTAAACAGCCAGACCTGCACTCCGACTGACCTCATTCTTATGCTTTTGCATTCTGCAGTACAGGTCCTAACAAACGTTCAGTTGTTGTGGTGTTTAAGGATTTGTAACTTTCGTTCAATAGCAACGTGATCAGTACAAATTGTAGGCTGAGAGCAAATGATTCCTTGAATTTAATAATCTACCAAAAAACATGAAGCTGAATGTACCCAATATCACAGCTAAAAGTGGGAGGTCACTGTCAATTTGAGCCTAGACTTTATTTTCTATAGGGAACTAACAAGCTGCTTGTAGACACGCCTCTGTCTGCTTGCATTGGTCGTCTAACAACCTGCCATTTCAATATGTTAACACTCTCTTTTAATAAAGCTCTAGTGTTGTTGTGGATCATAGTGAAGGTTAATGTGTGATTTTGCCAGTGTTTGAGTCTAATAAAGCCTAAATCAGGTTTTAGTTACCAGTACTTAAAAACAATTATCACCCACCACTACATTTGCAACTTTTTGCTAAAATAATCTAATCTCGCAAATTCCTCCACCCAGTGCATTTAATTAAGGAGAAGCACTATGTCCTCTGAGGTGCAACATGAGACAAAGGCCTCTCTTAACCTTTTTTAGGATTATAATTTATCAGTCTCTGGCACTGCCGCACGCTTTCACACATGGCTGCACATTCCTACACACCTGCTCTTTATTGGAGACCAGCTCCAAAGACACACATGCACATCTTGCCATGTCCTGGCCAACTCCTGATGAAAAGGACTGAGTTTTAATACCCCTCTAAGCTCTGCCACCAACACAAAACCCTGGCAGATTAACTACATTACTTCTCTTTGAATGAAACCATGAAACATTCAGTACAATTAAGCACATGCTTAATCACTACTGTATTCTCTCTCTAATTGGCTGTTTTCTCATTCTCCAACTCATATTTTGTGGGGTTTGTCCTGTGTCACATGTCCTTGCTTTGTTTGGTTGTAGACACTGCTCTCCTGTTCACTACTACTTCTCTCCTTTTACGGCCCACCAGTGGGCATCTCACAGTGTCTGTTTCCCCTACCTCCAGCTGTTTATCTACATCCAGTTGGTCAGGTACAGTGCTGCTCTCACCTCTCACTGCTGCCTCTCCTTCTCTGCCCCCCTGTCCCAAGGACCATGCTTGTGTTCAGCTCCCGCCTCCCAATTTCCTTTTTTCCAGGAAGTGTGAAGTGAAAGCTTGAATAACACCCAATGGCATCCTGTTGGCAACACAAACCAGGCATTGCACGTACGTTCACAACCATATGCATGAAGGGGCACAGAAATTAAACAAGAAGTGAAAAAACGAAAGGCATTTTTGCCAGTAACGAAATGACCTCACTTTGGTCTGCTAAGGTCAAAGGTCATATTCCTTTTAGTACAGTTGGCCTGATTTGAACGAGACTCCCATTGAGCAGCGAGAGCTCTCCAATCTCTGTGGTGTTGCTTTGAGGGGCTCATTTAACTCATTCAGAGTGAATGAATCAGGATCTGCATGACTTTCTCATATTCATGTCACTCACTACTTTTGTTGAAGAAATGTCCAATGTCCAGAGTAAATGATAAGATATTAGGCTACACACCGTCCATGCAAAAGAAGCAGTGCCTTTGGCCGGTGCTTTAGCATTGATAGAGGGGTTTAATCTGTTCAATGAGCCCAGTAAATCTTCACCGACGTTCCGGATTAGGTAACTGTTGCTTGTGATGGGCTAATGAGTATGTATTGCAAGTGGGCTTAATAGAATTGGGAGCACAGTCTAACCCAAAGCTGTACTAGTATGCGAAAGAGAGACAAGCAAACACAGTACTGTCTGGCACTTCTACTAATTATAGTCAACATGCAAAATAGCTGATTAACTTGCAGTGCATAATGAACCAGTTATTTTCAATGTACATTATAAATCAAAGCAATGGAGAAACCATTTTGAAAGTATTTTCTTTCCGCAGTATACATGGGAAATGCATATTGACTCTGTGTTGTGTAGAATTCATGTCGACGTTACTCCCATAAACATTTTGACTCTTGTGTTGTGTAGAATTCATGTCGACGTTACTCCCATAGGCATTTTGACTCTTGTGTTGTGTAGAATTCATGTTGACGTTACTCCCATAAACATTTTGACTCTTGTGTTGTGTAGAATTCATGTTGACGTTACTCCCATAAACATTTTGACTCTTGTGTTGTGTAGAATTCATGTTGACGTTACTCCCATAAACATTTTGACTCTTGTGTTGTGTAGAATTCATGTCGACGTTACTCCCATAAACATTTTTACTTACAATCTGCAATGTGTTTTCTTAACCATTGGTGGTCTTTGACTGATGTTTTGTGGGGTGTCCTACAGTGATGTTAAGCCCTGGGGTCAAACCAACTGATTGAACCTAACTACTACTCTTTGTGCCTGTTTTATCCATTTTGATCAAATGTTTGTACTCTGTTGTTGGGGGAAGAGTTTGGATGACTTGTGCACTATGGTGTCAAAATTAAACCATGTCTGAGGTGTGTGGACCGTCCCGGAGGTTTGCAGTGAAGATGGGCAGGGGGGTGGTTGGGTTGACTGGCTGGACTGCTGATGACTCCACTAGCTTCTGCGACGTTGCAATCATTTCACTGCTTCTCACACCAATTGCACCTACCATTCTTTGTGCTTTCTCTCCCTTCCTCCTGTCCTCCCCACCACCAGGTTCCTGACCAAGCGGGAGCAGGGTCTGATGCATCGGCGGAGGCACGCGGAGGAGCTGCTGGAGTGGAAGCAGAGGCTGGATGCTGAGGAGGCTGAGGTGAGGCAGATGGAGAAGCAGGCCCTGGCTGCCTGGGACAGAGAGCGTCCTAGAGACGGAGACCAGAGGTCAGATCACAGAGACTGCTCCAACGCCAGCCCCAATGCCAGCTCTGGCCAGCACGATCCTGAGGGAAAGACTGACAGAGGTGAGAGACCGCTGTTGACAGACACTGAGCTATGGGCCTATTGTATGTGATGAAATTAGCACATGCAGTAGTTTCTGTTTCTTGCCTGTTATCAGGTATGAGTTTGCAGCAAGCTGCATATCCATATTTGAGGCTTCAGGTGTATTCATCTGCTCTTGACCTTTGTGTCTCTCCTCAGACTCTGTGAGTGAGGGTGACTACTCCCCAGTAGTGACTGGCTCCAGCGTGCACACAGAGCTCTCTGGGTCCCAGCAGCCAGACATCCCCTCCACTGATCAGCCTGGCTCTGTCTCTGAGCTGCCCTCCACCCAGCACAGCCCCTCCATCTACACCCAGGACTTAGACTCTCCCCCTGCGAGCAAGAGAGTAAGGCCCTGTGCATGTTGTGGTGTCATGTTATCTATTACTACAGTAGAAATACGTTGATTACATTTGTTTATGAACCCTTCCATAAGATTAGATTGTTTTATTGTCCCCCTCCTACACAAAAAAGCAACATGCACAGGGCCTTACTCTCTTGCTCACAGAGGGGGAGTCTAAGTCCTGGGTGTAGATGGAGGAGCTGTGCAAGGAATTGTATGAGTTACCAGAATCTGTCAACGCGCATGCTCCAAGTATTATCCCTCCTGAGAGCAAAGTGAGACTTTGTTAGCGCTCTTCCCATCAAATTTAATTTGTGACGTGCGCCGAATACAACAAGTCTACACTTTACCGTGAAATGCTTACTTGCGAGTCCTTTCCCAACAATGCAGTAAGAAAATTAACAAATAGATACAAATAAAATATTAACACAATGAAATATATGTCGTATCGGTAACAAATCAGTGTGCTGGAGTATGAGGTAATTGATAGATTGAGGGGGAATTGTAGGTTTGGTTAGGTGATTGAAGCACTATGTACATCTGGGTAGGGGGTGAAAAGGAAAAAAATCCTGAGGGGGTAGAAGCTGTTCAGGAGCCTTTTGGTCCCAGACTTGGCTCTCCGGTAACGCTTGCCGTGTGGTAGCAGAGAGAACCGACTATGACTTGGTTGGCTGGAGTCTTTGATTATTTTTAGGGCTTTCACCTGACCGCCCGGTTAGAAGGTCCTGAATGACAAAGAGCTCGGCTTCAGTGATGTACTGGGCCGCACGTACTACCCTCTGTAGCGCAATACGGTCGGATGCTAAGCAGTTGCCATACCAAGCGGTGATGCAGCCAGTCAAGATGCTCTCAATAGTGCAGCTGTAGAACTGTTAGAGGATCTGGGGGCCCGTGCCAAATCTTTTCAGCCTCCTGAGGGGGAAGAGGCTTTAGGCAGCTCAGTGAATGTCGGCCTTTGTCCAAGGTCCAGACTCAGTTGCTTCTTTCAGGGAATTGTCACTTTCCTTGTGCACAGTTAATGTGTTACTTGATTGTTATTTGAGTGTGACATTAATAATACTCAATTAACTGCCCTATTGGGTAAAGAGGAAAACACCTTAAAAAAATCACTTCTTTCATTCACTCCTGTGAGCTCATCTTATGGAGCTAGATGTCACTATAGTTATTTAAATCGTCTCAGGAATTTAGAAGCCACATGCAAATAGAGATGTAAGCAGAAACACTCAAGTCTAAATGTCACAGAAAGGCATCTGTGCATGTACCGTTAGAGACACAGCCTTTTGAGTGTGTTTGTTTTTGTGTATGTGTGTGAGTTTTGGTGTGTCTTGGTTAGTTAGTTTGGGGCATGCTGTTGTGGTGAATGTGAGACTGTCCTGAATTCCCCTTGGGCCCTATCCTTTTCCTCTGTTGTACAGTCTCCTTCACCAAAAGCCAGCCTCAGCACTAACACACACCCAGAGGGCAGCAGCTGCAAGATGCAGCTCCGCTCCTCCTCCAGGACCTCCAGCCACGACCCCAAGGCCGCTGACACTCCCTCTGGCACACGCTCAGGTGAGTTGGTCCCCTCTCTGGAGCAGTAGGGCCTCCAAAACGGGACATGATTTTTATTTTCTGTTAGAGCTGTTGAAAAGCAGAGTCGAAAGAGGACTGACTGCAGGCATAATGTGATGCCGTAAGAAAAGGATTATGCGTGCAGTTCCCTGACACTCAACCTGCTTAGTTGTGTTATGGGAGTATGGAAGCTTCCCAGCCGTTACTGAGCTGCAGTCATAGTCCTTTAAACTGCCGTTGCTGGTTCTGTTGTGCTATTATAGCGGACATCTCAATCATCAGATTTTTATCACTAGCGTAACATGTGCAGGCATTTTTGGAGTAGCCTATGAATGTCCGTATGGACAAACCGCAAATAAATAAATATTTACTCCCCCTTCCGAGAATTTGAGTTCAGTAGTTCTAAGTTGGATTACTTTATACTAATCAGTCTGGCATGGATTTCGCATTCTAACCGTACTTATTGTGTCACACAGAGCCTATGTCAGATCAGAGCGACATTGAGAGCCGTATCCGTGCCCTCAAAGAGGAGCTGCGCAAACGCAAGTCTGTGGTGTACCAGCTGAAGAAGGAGCAGAAGAAGAGGCACAAAGAGCGTCTGAAAGCCCAGGAGGCCAGCCTACTGAAGCAGCTAGAGGTCAGTGTATATCAGAGAATCCTAGCCTGCCCTGCTCCATTCAATGAGCAATAACAAGAACAGTGACCTACTTTGGGCTTTGTTTGTTTCCTTATGTCTAGTCCTACAATTATTTCATTGAGAAGACGGAGACTGAGTTGAGTAAGGAACCGGACTCGACACCTGCTGCCAAGCCTCAGATCCTGGCCCCCACCTCAGCCACAGAGAAGCCCAAGATTAAACCACCACCTCCTTACAGGTACACCAACATACTAACTATGTGTATGTTGCACAAACTGATGAATTGGTCCATCTTCATCTAAACATGTTTTTTTTCCTCTCCAGACCTGAAACCGACTGGAAGGTTGTCTCTGACTCAGAGAAAGCTGAGAAGACACTTCCACATTCTCCAGTTGAACAAGGTGGGTTGTGCATTGTCAAGAAGTGTATTTCTCCATGTTGACATTTGTACCCATACTGTGATAACACAAGTTGTTCCATGTTTTGTTGTCAGATGACCTCGCAACATCCGGGCTCAGTAAATATTCAGCATGGCATGAGGAGTCCTCAGACGAGGACCCCCCTACTGTCACCCCTACTCCAGTGTATGGGAGTCCAGAGCACACCAACACTCTGAGGGGCCTGCTGTCCCCAGAGCCTCTCCCCAGGCAGCCCTCTGAGGGGGCACTCCCCCTGAGGGAGCCAGCCAGGCCACAGGCTACCGACTCCGGGTATGAGCGTGTCGTCTCTAGCCACCAGTCAGAGGTCATGGAGGAGCTGGACTCTGTGAAGTCTGAAGGAACTGAGCACACTCAGTCACGCTCTGAAGACCATCACTTTGACCATCTACTCAAACTTGACCTAGAGCACAGCCCAAGTTCCCAGCAGCACCATTCTCTGTCAGAACATGTTTCCTCAGAGAAAGGAGAACAAGGGATTTCCCTGATAAGCAGTCTTGATGTTGATGAGATATCTGCTAAGTCACCATCCCCCATCAAAGAGCAAGCCTACACCCCTGAGTCTGATGTCTTGTCATCAAAGGGTAACTTTTCAACTAAGGGTAAGGATGCCTCTCCTCCTTCAGCTGATGGTTATCATGAAGACTTTGAAATCTCAGTGGAGTCGTCACTCAGGGAGGAAAACCAAGGCTCCAAACCTACCTCACCATCCCGCCAAGAGACCAGAGAAGCTCCCCACAGCAGGTCCCCCTTCTACAGTAGTGAGGAGGAGATTGGTGAGGAGCCAAGTAGAAGATCTGGAGCTCCTGGTGGCAGTCCTCACTCTGAAAGACTTCTTGACCTGCAGAGCCAAACCAAGGATTCCCAGGTCATTAGTTCAAACTGCTCCCCAACTATCTCCCCTTCCCAGGCCCCACCTTCACCAGCACTGGATGAAATGCCTAACTTCGTCATTGGAGACAGGGTTTTAGTGAGCAACGTCCAGCCTGGTACGCTTAGATTCAAGGGCCACACCAGCTTTGCCAATGGCTTCTGGGCTGGAGTGGAGCTGGACAAGTCTGAAGGAAGCAACAATGGCACCTACGATGGGGTGGTGTACTTTGAGTGTGAGGAGGATCATGGCATCTTCGCTCCTCCGGACAAGATCTTCTGTATGCCAGAGAGGTTTGAGATCTATGTGGACAACACAGAGGGCGAGGACTCGTTCCTTGACCACCAATCTGAAAACGAGCCAAAGAAATGCAACTTTGAGGAGGAAATGCATGAAAGCAATCTGCAAAATATAAGCGGGGGTGTATCTCAGCGTAATCGTTCTGGAGACAACGGACCTACTGATGTGAATGATGATTCAGCTGAACACCAGAAAAACTTGATCAACTTACATGAGTTCAAAGAGGGCGAATATTCAATGTCCAATAAAAGAACCAAGACCATCATTCTGGACCTTGAAGATGTACCTAGCAGTCTCTTCATCACTGACATAGACCGTAAGATATCTCTTGATGAGACCTCTACCATCATTGAGAGGAATGGCCTAGATGCCCATCAGAAATCTACTCCAGAGCAGACCGTGGGGAAAGACACCCTCTGTGCTTTTGCAGATAAGCTTCTCAACAACTTCATGAAAGACGCTGTGAAGCAATTCGCACAGATCAGAAAGGCCAAAGAAGAGAAGATATCAGCTGTTAATCAAATGAAAGATGACCTTTTTAATGAAGCGGGTAGGGAAACGGTCTCCCAAGCTCACGTTGTGGCACAGAGAGATGGTCTGCCCTTCTTCCTAGATGGAGACCAAGAGGAGCAAGTGTCGTCTCCAGAACTCTGTAACCGACCGGTGAGTTTTGATCCCATTTTGAGACGGTTAGAGAGTAAATGTTCGAATTGTTAAAATATACAGGATTTTCTTCAGATAATGTGATAACCTGCAATCACATCATGTGTAATGCATTTCATTTATGATATTTTCAGCTAAAGTACTTCAAAGAGCTGATTCGTCTTAGTAAATGATTAAACAGAACTGATTACATTGCTGTAGGGGAATGGATCAATAATTTAGCTTAGCAGCACTGTTGATAACCATCGAGTTTTTGTGGATTTGTTTGAGTCCAAAGGTCAAACAACAACTTTGACCAATGTGCTTATCTACGCTGAGTGTATAAAACATTATGAAAACCTGCACTTTCCATGACAGACTGACCAGGTGAATCCCAGTGAAGGCTATAATCCCTTATTGATGTCACTTCTTTAATGTAGATGAAGGGGAGGATATGGGTTAAAGAAGTATTTTTAAGCCTTTAGACAATTGAGACATTGTGTATGTGTGCCATGGGGTGTACTCTCATAACACAGGGTGTATGGGAAAGACAAAATATTTAAGTGCCTTTTGAAGGGTTGTGGTAGTAGGTGCCAGGCGCACTGGTTTGTATCAAGAACTGCAACGCTACTGGATTTTCCGAGCTCAACAGTTTCCCGTGTGTATCAAGAATGGTCCACCACCCAAGGGACATCCAGCCAACTTGACACAACTGTGGGAAGCATTGGAGTCGACATGGGCCAAAATCCCTGTGGAACACTTTCGACACATTGTAGAGTCTATGCCCTGACGAATTGAGGCTGTTCTGAGGACAAAAGGTTGTGCAACTCAATATTAGGAAGGTGTTCTTAATGTTTTGTACACTCTGTGTATATCCATTTCAATTTGGTGCTCTGTTTTCTTTTGTTATGTAAATATTTATGCCAGTAGAAGTAAAAAATTCATCTTAGATTTTCTTAGGGTTTTCACTTAGTGACTCTTGTCCTTACTCTGTATCCATAGGAGAGTCCAGTGTTGGGGGCTAGTGGTCAGGAAGAGTTGACCAAGCGCCTGGCAGAGCTGGAGTTGAACCGGGAGCTGCTGGATGAACTGGGGGACGAGCAAGACTGGTTCGATGAGGATTATGGCCTCAGCTCTCGTAGAGAGCAGCAAAAACGTAAACAACAGCAGGAGGAGGGGGGGTTGTCAGTAAACCTGGCTGACCAGGTGAAGACCCCACCCAGACCAGAGCTGCCCCGGCAGCCCAAGCTCCCTGAGCAGCCTGCCATGGTGGTGCCCCACTCCGCCCCGAAGGTGGAGAAGCTGGTCGACGCTGCCACCCAGGAGATCTGGAACCAATCTAAACTGGGCCAGGGCACACAGACTCTCACTGGGCTCCAAGTCCCTAAGCCTTCAGAGGAGTTCCTGGGATGCGATGGCAAGGATCAAGAAAGTCAATGTGTTCGCAGCTACAGACAGGTAAGGACACATTGAAAAGAGATGACCCATGTCATGTATTGAAATGTATCCACTGACATTTGCTTATTATCTGCAGGCTGTATATGACTTAACGTGGGAGATCATCCAGGAGATCTTTGCAGAGGATCCTAACGCCCATCAGCCTCAGTGGGTCAAGCCTCGACGCATGAACTCCTCCTACTTCCATAGAGTAAAGAGCCCTGGCGACATCACCAGAGTTCAGGTGTGTATGTGAAACCGACGTTAGTGTGCTGCTAACAGTATAGCTTCCTCCACTGTCCCTGTTCCATACCAGGCTCAAACGAGTGGTGTTCTGCTCGCAAACCCATGTGACTGCCCTCCTTGACAACGTACCAAGCAATTGAGCTATAGAAAAAGCTCTGTATCGATGGCTCCATTGGCAACATTTCAAGCTAGCTGTGGAGTGATCTTACGCCACGTTCTTAACTCTTGTTACATATGCCATGCTTATGGTGCCATCTAAAGTAAAATCTCGTCTTCCAGGCGTTCATCACCACAGAGGTGTTGAAACTGTATAGCCTGAAGAAAGACCTCAACCAGAAAACAGATTGGCAGAAGATGCTGAAATTCGGAAGGAAAAAACGGGATCGAGTAGATCATATTCTGGTAAGAGCATTAAACAGTGAAGCTTTAGGGGTGACTCGTTCTGAATTCAAGAAGTCCTTTATTTTATGAATTACCCAACTAATGTCAAGTGTATTTTCTGGTAGTGAGATGTCTTGTGTGAATTTTCAGGTCCAGGAGCTTCATGAGGAAGAGTCTCTGTGGGTGAACTATGATGAGGATGAGCTCTATGTCAAGATGCAGTTGGCTGACGGTATCTTTGATTCGTTGATAAAAGACACGGTAGAAGTTCTCACACAAATTCAGGAGAAGAGATTGAAAAGAGCCCTTTCCTGAGCTTTTAAGCCCCCATTGTAAACCCATCTTCCACCAGACAGTCCCTCCCACAGCCAATGTGCCAATGATCTCCAGATGCCTTCAGTTCAGTCAAACTGGTACCCCTCTGCAACACAGCTTTGGACTAGCTAATTGTGGATCTACCACATGTCTTACACCAAACATCTTTGATCCAGCCTTCAACCAACATGTAAAGCCTCCCATGCTGGCTGCCCTGTTCATGTCCAGTCAAAGATGGAGTGGATCTGGTTTCCCATTAAATTCATCAATGCTGCTAAATTGACTGTTCCATGGCTCATGAACTCAAGACAGTATTGAGGAGCAGTCTGGGTCATCTAATAGGTGATGATGAGAAGATTTCTATGTCAAGTGTGGAAGTCATTGGGGTTATCAGGTTGTATAAAAATGAAATATTTTGCCTTTTGTATTGTGCTATTTATTGTATGGAAAATATTTAGATTATGGTTTTGTTGTTAAAAGCAAACTTGCTGTTAACAGGTTTTCGAAACAAATTACTTCAGCATTTTGTAAAAGAATGATGAATAACAAAGCACAAAAAGAAATGTGAATGTAGAAATGGCAATACATTGTATAGGGAGAGAGTGAAAAATAAATTAAAATCTACCTTTTTTGTATTTAATATTTAAGAATCCAAATATTAGTAATTGATGGGTTTAAACACGGTCCTTTTTCTAACATGTTTTTGCCTCGTAACTAGTGTATTGGCAAGGAGAACAGATGCCTAGAGGTTCTACCTGGTTAGATTGGAAACCAGCCTGTCACGCTGGATTCAAGCCTTAAAATTGGCCTTTTACCTGATTCAGTTAGTGTCTCCTTTTTTTGTTCTGTATGATTATGGATTGCCACACTCAAAAGCAACAACACAATTTACAGGCCTTAGTTGATGTCTACTCTTATGTACCTCCTTTATTTGAATGATATTTACATATACAGTACATACCTTTTCATAAATACCTAAAGGAAAAGTATTTTTCCAACTGGGTTAAACTTCAGCCTCTGCCTTGTTCAGTGTTTACCTAAGCATAGTTCTAACCAGAGAACACCCTTTGAAATCCCCCATTTGCCTTTTGCTCACAGACTCGGTATTGCATTTTCTAATGGTTCTAAGGTAGCATGAATGGCATATATATATATATGACTCAAATGCCATTTATGGTAGGGTAAATGTATTATTCCTTTGGGTGTCACTGATGATGCACTTCTGACTTACTGCAATGGAACCTAATGTTCTCTCCGTTCGTCACGTACACAATGGCTTTAGCAGCATGGTAGCAAGTGTGAGTCATTGATTAATTTGTTTGGGTCCTAGCATTCAACAACAATGTTCAAGGGCTTATTCTGTCCTCTCATCAGTAGATACTTTAGTCCAAGAATGCTGTGATGTACAAATTAATTTAGCATGCACGGTGATGCTTGTCAATTGTCATTTTGGTTAGACAAGTGACCTTAATGGTGGGAATGAAAGTAGTTTCCATGCCAATTTGCATTTTACCTCTGCTGTTATTTTACCAGAAGGAGTAGATAAACTGTTAACTGTCTATTGTGAGACGTTGAACTGTACATTTCCCTTTAATACCCATTTCTCCATGATATGCCCCATGTTGTGTGGTATGACAAAATAGTGATGTGATTTAATACATAGTAAATTAATTTCCACAGGGCTGAATTGCAACCCCCCCCTGTGGAATGGTGAGAATAATCTGAATTGATTGTAGCTGTGGATAAATATGACTTGATTGTAGCTGGTGGATGTAATGTCCCATTTATAACTATGCAGTATTTGTTGGTTGGGTACATTGTCTTATGTTTGGATCATACAAGCCAGCTTTGTAGTCTTGTGGAAAAACATTGAATTGCAATGTAACCAATATGCCTCCAGACAGTTTTCAAACTGCTGTCTGTAGTAGGTTTGTGTTGGCCCTTGCTGTGAAGATGGGTATTCTAACTCCAAAGCAAAAATGTATATTAGGCTAAAATGGTTTGATAATGAAATTGAGTACACTAGAGATCTTTTTGCATCTTTTAAAGTGTATGAATATTTAGAATGTACTACTGTCAGAGACGCAGCTACACTAGACTTGTCAATTGTTTTATGGGGTGTAAATATACTAGAACAGTTCCCTATTGGATCTGACTCACTATTGAACCTGGAAGATTTTTGTCAAACATTGTTCACATTGCAGATATGTATATAGTATATATATATTTTAACTAAATTGAACGTTGAAGTTGTAAATAAAGCTTTATTTCCAAATATTAAATGTCTGCTATAACCTGCAAAAATCATCCCTAGCACAGTGCCTCAAGTACGTTTGGCCAAATGTGGTTTTCCTTTTAATTTTTTTTGCCCAATTTGAGTGATTTTCGTAAGTGTATTATTATAAACAAAGCTGCAGGACTTCCTCACTGTTTCCTGTTGCACCCTGAGTTATACCACACACGTTATCACAATGCAGACTCATCACCTTAGCCTTTGATTGTCACTAGCTTGTGGAAGTAGAATATGACAAGCATTAAAGTACAGTAAAGCTCATACATTGAAAATGTA
This sequence comes from Oncorhynchus keta, assembly GCF_023373465.1. NCBI lineage: Eukaryota > Metazoa > Chordata > Actinopteri > Salmoniformes > Salmonidae > Oncorhynchus > Oncorhynchus keta. The sequence goes on along the minus strand of NC_068446.1, from coordinate 23,872,377 downwards.
ACCCATACAATTTACTTTTATAACTATACAGAACAAAAATATAACTCAATATTACTGAGTTACTGTGTATAAGGAGATCAGTCAATTGAAATAAATTCATGTTAAATCTAATCTATAGATTTAACATGATTGGGCATGGTGTGGGCCTGGGAGGGCTTAGACCCACCCACGGGGGAGCCAGGCTCAGCCAATTAGAATGAGTTTTTACCCACAAATGGGCTTTGTTACAGACAAATACTCCTCGGCACCCCCTCCCTCCAGATGATCCCGCAGGTGAAGAAGCCGGATGTGGAAGTCCTGGGTTGGTGTGGTTACACGTGGTCTGCCGGTGTTCGGCCGGTTGGACATACTACAAAATGATCTAAAATGCCGTTGGAGGTGGCTTATGGTAGAGAAATGAACATTACATTCTCTGGCAACTGCTATGGTGGACATTCCTGCAGTCAACATGCCAATTGCACGCTCTCTCAATCTGTGGCGTTGTGTAACAAAACAGTACATTTAAGTGGCCTTTTATTGTCCCCAGCACAAGGTGCAGCTGTGTAATGATCATGCTATTTAATCAGCTTCTTGATATGCCAAACCTGTCCGGTAAAGGAGAAATGCTCACAAACAGGGATGTAAACAAATTTGTGCACAACATTTGAGAGAAATAAGCTTTTTGTGGGAATTGAACATTTCTGTGATCTGGGGTTACAAATTGGATGTTCAAATCCTGGATTGGAAAAAACACTTTCTGATATGTCAAGTCAAGAGATAAAGACAGATGCAGCTGGTAATGGTTGATTGGCCAGACAGTATGGAATAGCCACAAAGTAAATATTTAACAAGAGGGTGATTCTTGATTGAAAACAGAACTAGCAAGTCAGGCTGTATCAACTGAACATGATGTGGGAGGTTACAAATGAATACATTGTATCAGATATAGGCCAATGGATAGACTTTGGACACAACAATTCTTGGGGATGTTACCATGTATATCTATCTACTGTTTGTGGACAAAAATTGCTTGTTTGCATCCTCCAAAATCAGGATGCTGATTAAACTAAATTGCGTTCCATAATCGAGGTTCAAGTACAACTATAGTCAATGGAATTACTCTGTCTTACTTTATGAATTTAGCCAAATGACTATGATTAAGCCCTGCTTCGGCTGGCGGTGAGCGGTTGGGGGAGGGAGTTGGACGAGTGACAAACGTGAAAAAGTTTATCACTTTCTTTTACAGTGGTTGCCTTTCTGAGTTGCTGGCTGTCAGAAAGAAAACACTCGAAGATGGCGCGGCGCTGCTGCCGTGCCACGTCTCGGTTTACAGGGGAAATACATACAAATTTCAGAGAGTCATTCATATCTACGATTGTCCTATTTGTGTGTTTAACTTTTCCTTTTACCACCGAAGCTGGCTTGTACACCGCTTCTGATCAGATAGTAATCTTAACCCCGGATAATGTGGACAGCGTTTTGGTCAATTCCACCGCCGCACTGGTGGTTGAGTTTTACGCCTCTTGGTGCGGGCATTGTATTGCATTTTCTCCCGAATGGAAACGTCTCGCAAGAGATATTAAAGGTTGGTATGCATTTTAACGTAATAAACATTTTCAATGTAAATTGAACGGGTTGTTAGTAAACCAATCACAATTAACGGGTCGTGGTATGCATGGGTTAAAACAATACATATGTTCTTGCCATGGGGATCCCTAAATTTGTCTTCATTTTGCAGAGTAGGCCTATGCATGTTTTCTTGTATGCCCATCGAACTTCAGTGCAAATTAAGGCACTGTGTAGTAACCCGTTCAATTGATTATGTAGACTTAAAATTGATTATAGACTTTTTAAATAAAATAATTATGAATAATTATTTTAATTTATTCCTGTATTCCACTTTAACATGTAAAAAAAAGCTGTGTGATTCTGACTGGGGAATTGAGAACACACCTTGTTGTTTCCCACAGTACAGCACAGACCGTTTCTCAGCCCTCCCTTCCCCCTTCCAGAAAGCAACCTCTACATATGATTATTGGAGCATATGATGTGATTTTAGGAGTTCACATTATGTCCATGTCTCATTGCTACTCTTGTTCAAACACCATCCTTTGGAATCTCAAATGAGAATACTATCTGACATTTCAGGCCTCAGTCTATAAGCAGGATCCAGTTAACTATAACAGGAAAAGAATTCCATACAATTAGTTTGAAATTGACATCGTTTCCTATTGGCAGCAGGCCTGAACACAGAAAGGTTTTAAGGCCTCAGATCTAGAGAGCGCATGACCCACCAGCCTCTGGCCTGCTTTCAAGCTGACCATACAGAATACTTGTAAATGCTTAGGAGCGGTAATAATAGGAGGAATATTTTTTTACACAGATCAAAAGCTGTTTTGCCTTCTGAATTCCTGCAGATAACCCTTACTGTGTAGAGTAATGCACTTTTGGTGCATTGACTTTGACACTAATTATCTCTCTCCCCAGAGTGGAAACCTGCTGTGGATTTAGCTGCCATAGACTGTGCTAATGGAGATAATGGGCCGATTTGTTCCCGTTTTGGTGTCAAGGGGTACCCCACACTGAAGGTACTTCAACTGTTATATTCCACAAGCCTTGTGGATTTTCAGTCTTACCTCACCGAAACATATATCCAATGTTTAAAAATGAACCGTATCTCACAATGATCGTGAGTCATTATCAGCCATTTTTACTCTGAAACGTTTCCATATATAAACTCATAACCTCTAACAGTGTTACATTTCAGTCAGCAATGCACTCACTTTAGATTAGTCAGCAATACATCTGTTATTTTTCTTCCTTTCTGTCATCCGGTGAAAGTCAAATGAAAGAGATCATTTGTCTGAATGAATGAGGGAGCTGAAACATCTGCAGTTGATTTCAAGTATGAAGGGGTTGTGGGGGAAGGGGTGTCCCCAGTTCCTCCCAGTGGTCAACATGCGGTCACCTGTCATCTGATCCTCTCTTTCTCTCTCTCTGACAGTTCTTCCACGCTTACTCCAAACCTGACTCCAAGGGACAAGGTTTCAGAGGTAATGCAAATGTTCCGATAATTCATAGGGCAAATGGTAATGATATGAATGGTTAGTATGAGAAGTTAAAACACACAAAACTTGATCCATATCCTCTTATTAATCCTGTGTACCTGAATCCTCCCAGACGGTCCTCGTGATGTGAGGGGCTTACGCCATAAGATCATCGAGAAGATGGAGACCCATGAGGAGCCTTGGCCCCCTGCCTGCCCCCCTCTGGAGACCGCTAGGTGTGAGGCAGCCTCTTCTGATCATTTCAAACACCCAGGAGCTCACACGTACAGACAGTACCGGTCTCCAGCAGCTCAATCGCGAGATCCAAGTAGCTAGCAGACCCCCTATGAGTAGCTCGCCAAACAATTCTAAAAGTAGATGCACATGTTCCACTGCACACTGTCATAAATATATCTCACAAGTATCAGACACAGTAAACTCCCAGCTACTACCTAATCCACGCAACACTGGCATTATATGCCACCGCTGGTTAGACACTATACTGCTTGAAAAGCCAAATCTAACACAATAACTGGCAATGCATTTCCAGCAATATTGCCCCCTTTGTGATGTGGGCGTTTGTCTATCACTTTGTGTGTAGCCAGAAGTCATTGCTTGACTTAGGTGCCGATTGAAATAGGTGTCGGTACTCATTTTGGGTGCCGGTACTGTTTATATTCAGGTGCTGGAGCTCCACAATACTTCTTAGCTAATATTCTATAAGAGGAACAGGAGCTCAAGCAGTGGAACATTTGAGGTGCTGGTACTCTGCTCCCAGGAGCTCCTGCCCAAGTCGAGCACTTATCGTGAAATGTGAGTTCAGGTGATGGTTTGGAGCAGATCTGTGCCATAAATCCTAAAAGGTTAGCGTTTGAAACAATGGCCAGGTAAACAAAATCAAAGCATAGATACCTTGTCCATAGACTGCGTACAGGGTAAGGAAACCAACATGTCATTTTGTAATTTGGGAGAACTATCCCTTTAAGGCCCTACCCCATGTGTCCTTTGTGTTGTGTCAATGCCCAGATTGTGCTGCTATTCACTTTATAATCTTAATAGAAATGGATTTGATGTTTCAAACGTCAGCTTTTATGGAAATGTTGTAGTCACTCTGTAGAATGTATTTTTCTCTTCTCTCCACAGCAAAGCAGAGATTGACAACTTCTTTGAGACTAACGGTGTGGAACACCTGGCCTTGATCTTTGAGACCTCTAACTCATATGTGGGCAGAGAGGTCAGACTTTATTATCATCAGTCAAGCTACATGCTCCTCGGAGGGAAATGGAGGAGAAAAAATCCTGGGTGTGATCAAATAGAAAGTGTTTTTAATGGACATGTGTACTGTGTATAAAGCTACACAGTGGAGGAGTCATAATACCCATAAAGCCTAGCGGTCAAACAGGGAAATGTTTCAATCATTTTTCCACAAATTCATTTTTCCCATTGGTGATTTTAAAAACACTTAAAATAAGGGCTGTGCTTGGTAACACTTTACTTGACAGCCAGTGTCATGGACATAATCATGTCATAATGTCATAATAGCTGACAACTTGTTATAATATGATCATAACACTGTCATGACATATCTTTAGACCTGTTGTGACATATGTTACCTTGTTTTATGACTGGTTATGGACACTTACATAATGGTCAAATCCCACAAAACCTACCACACAAGGCAAAACATTCCATTAACCCCATAGCCTACGTGTCAACAGTATGTTTGTGATATTATTTTTTGATTGGCCATGTTATCATTGTAACATGAAATAGTTAATCCAGAGATTTTTACCTTTGCCTCGATTCGGCAGGCCCGTCCAGATCATGGCATTTCTTGTTCCTTATAATAGCCACATTAGCAGCTAATTAGCATTTCATTTTTGTTGGGTAAATACAGGCAAATATATTGATAAAAGTCACCTAGTCCAAGAGAGATTTACATGGTTATCAAAACCTCACTCCAGGGTAAGCCTATGCGAAGCACATCCTTTATTTTAAGTGCTTCTAAAATCCCCAATGGGATAAATGAATAGTGGAAAAACAATTGGAACCATTTCCCTGTTTGACCGCTAGGTTTTATGTGTGTTATGACTCATACTGTGGTGCTCTATAGTACCATGCAGAAAATATGTTGACTGTGGGACTGTATCAACAAGAGTGTGTCACTCAGTGTGCCAACAGTGTACTTGCATGCTTAGTACAACCCATTGTAAACAACATACAGACAGTGGATCATTACTGTGTTGGTTTGTTCTTCCTCAACAGGTGACTCTGGACCTACTGCAGTATGAGAACATAGCCGTGCGGAGGGTCCTGAGGACTGAGGAAGCCCTGGTGGCTAAACTGGGTGTGACTGACTTCCCGTCCTGTTACCTGTACTATCCTAGTGGGAACTTCACCAGGCTCCATGTGTGAGTGGCTGTTTGAATACCATCACAATATATGACAGAACTGCGGATCACTTTAGCCATCTTCAGTCTGGATCCTAATGTACCAACTCGTCAAGGGTTTTTCTTCTTCTTCAGTTTTCACGGTTCAATGCGCAACAATCTTTTTGTGAAAGGCTTTATTTCAGTTGTGTTATCCACAGCTATGATAGGATGCCTTTTAACATCTGGCCTCTTAATGGGATCATGGAATTAAAATAAGTCATTATTCAATATCATAGTACTTTGTATGATGATTGCTCACCCCGTGAATTAATCTGTGTTGTCTTTCGCTTTGTTTTGCTTATTTCAATAACTTGGCACGCAAGAGGAGTCTTTTTAGTTGACAAATGCAAAAAGGAAATTATTTATTACTAATTTATTTATCCCCCCTCTTCCCGAGCATACAGAGGGGGTTTTTAATTTCTTGCATGAAAACAATGGCGTTCCTTTCCTGCGGTTCACCTGCCAAGCCACCCCAGCCTCGCCTCGCGCTGCGACAGATGGTCGCCCATCACAGCTGAATGCGCGATTGATCCAGGAGGGGTGGGGAAATGCAGTCGCACATCCGTCATGCGTGTGCCTCTCCCAGGTGAACGCTGCCCCTCCTCTCTTCGATGCGTGCCTCTGTGCTCTGGGGAACCCACTCTGTGCTCTGGGGTGGGCTGGATGAGCTCAGGCCTGGAGCAGCATCCTCCTCCTGCTCTCATGGGGGGGTTGGCTGGCTGATGGGGACAGTGGGAGGGGTAGCAGTGTTTTTGTTCCATTGCCAGGGTTAGTGGAGAGGGAAATGATCAGCTATGGTATCTCAGCACCATCTGTTCAGCAGAGGAGAGAGGAGGCCATAAGGGCGTAGTGAGGGGACCAGGGGCCCACCCGTGGCTCCAGTTCCACACACTACTGTGGTCTGATGAGGGCAGGCCCTGGCAGAGGCAACCACTTGTATCCTATTCCTAGACAGATAAGCTAAAAATGCTTATACTTCCACTGTAGCTAGAATATAATGTGAGGTTTGTGTTCCAGTGGGAAGGATTTTTCACCTGTTTCCATGGTTAAAATCATCCAGTTGCTGGATGCCAGTTCAATGGAAATGCATCAGTCCTACCTGTGAAACTGTCTGCTTGGCTGTCTTCCAGACAAAATGAGGCCCGGACCTTCTACACCTACGCCCTGCAGAGGCTTCCTGGGGTACTGCGGGCCGGAAATACACCACCAGTGACCTCTGACCTCTTGAAAAACACAACAGAGGACCAATGGAGACCGTTCAACGGGTAAACCTCTTTAACTAGACAAAGCAGTAAAAAAAGTTCCTTTTGGGGGGGGTGTATAAGCCTTACAAATGTAACCCCAGTGATTCCATGACAAAAATGTTAAATTCTGTGTGTCAGGTCTCGTGTGTATATGGCAGACCTGGAGTCTACTCTGCATTACTCTCTGCGCTTGGAGCTGGCAGCTCACCCTGTCATCAAAGGAGAGGCTCTGATCACTCTACAGCGTTACATCTCAGTACTGGCCAAGGTGATTGGGCAGGTCTACTCACCCCCTGAGACAAACCCTACCCATACTGAACACTAACCTCACATACGTTCATCCTCTGTTCATATTGAACACCCTGAGGAAAGGGCTGTGTAGTTAGGGTGACACGCCACTAGAGGGAGAGTGAGACAGTGCTTTGGAGTTGTCGGATATCAGTTGGGAAATGCACATTTTTCTGCATGATTTAGCTGTACAGTTCTAAAATGTAACTTCGCTTTGAAAAATATAGCTGAAAATATGGTCCCTATAATGCATCATAATCATTTACAATTGCTCTCTTAGTAGATACATGTATACAATATTCATAATGGTACAACTATGTAGTAACTACAATGTTACATATTTATTACAGAAGAAGACATTCACAATTATTTGGGCACAGTATCACAGTAGGAATGACACCCTCAATGTCAATTCCAAAATTGGAGGCCATAAACCTGACAGGACACAAAAGGCTGTCTTGGGTATCATTTAAATACTTAATTTGCTTCCCTGGTGAATAGAGCGTGCCAATACCCCCCTACTCATTTCTTTGTACGCAGACATACCATGATTAAGATTTCTTTGGACTGGGTCCCATCTTCTCTCCTCTCCTCCCTTCCCAGCGCTTAGCGTACCCAGACGTGTGCCAGGGATCCTTTTGATTAAGACCAGGACGATGGTATGTCACAACAAACTAAGATCCTTAACTTCCAGAGTGACTGTAATTGGATCATCCTGAGAATGAGTTACTGTGTACAGAACCTACAGCTGGTGTCACACCGATGACACACCTTGACACACTCCGTTGTCAATAGAATCTGTGGTGTGCTGTGCAGTGCTGCACCCACATCACAGTGTATCTCCGTCCCAGACAGGATGTAAACAAGTTATATTTTCCTGCGCCGTAATATTACTAGATATACTGTCTTAACAACCAGAATCCGGATTTATTAATCCTTATATGTATATGAGGATTTAAAAAAGTGGATCTGGGACGCATGAGAGCATTACAAAGAGGTTCTAGGATTACCGTTTCTATCCTGCTTTCTTGAAAGAAGCCTCCAGCAGCAATGGAGGGAGGGCCAGGGAATTAGGGGGACTTGAGCCCAAATCCAGCTGTCCTCCATCGCTCTCCCGTGGCGCGTCGCTCAGTGTGCCCATGCTAAGGTTAGCAGTTAGCGGAGGTGCATGGTGGTGGAATGTGGCTGTGGCAGCTGCTTGACATCAGTGATACTGTATAGGTAGCCCACCAACTCCACAGTAGAACAAAGGTCTTTGTTTGTCAGGCTTTGGCTGGGCTGTGGGTATGACAGATACAGTGGGGCAAAAAAGTATTTAGTCAGCCACCAATTGTGCAAGTTCTCCCACTTAAAAAGATGAGAGAGGCCTGTAATTTCATCATATGTACACTTCAACTATGACAGACAAAATTAGGAAGAAAATCCAGAAAATCACATTGTAGGATATTTAATGAATTTATTTGCAAATTATGGTGGAAAATAAGTATTTGGTCACCTACAAACAAGCAAGATTTCTGGCTCTCACAGACCTGTAACTTCTTCTTTAAGAGGCTCCTCTGCCCTCCACAAGTTACCTGTATTAATGGCACCTGTTTGAACTTGTTATCAGTATAAAAGACACCTGTCCACAACCTCAAACAGTCACACTCCAAACTCCACTATGGAAAAGACCAAAGAGCTGTCAAAGGACACCAGAAACAAAATTGTAGACCTGCACCAGGCTGGGAAGACTGAATCTGCAATAGGTAAGCAGCTTGGTTTGAAGAAATCAACTGTGGGAGCAATTATTAGGAAATGGAAGACATACAAGACCACTGATAATCTCCCTCGATCTGGGGCTCCACGCAAGATCTCACCCCGTGGGGTCAAAATTAATCACAAGAACGGTGAGCAAAAATCCCAGAATCACACGGGGGGACCTAGTGAATGACCTGCAGAGAGCTGGGACCAAAGTAACAAAGCCTACCATCAGTAACACACTACGCCGCCAGGGACTCAAATCCTGCAGTGCCAAACGTGTCTCCCTGCTTAAGCCAGTACATGTCCAGGCCCGTCTGAAGTTTGCTAGAGAGCATTTGGATGATCCAGAAGAAGATTGGGAGAATGTCATATGGTCATATGAAACCAAAATATAAATTGTTGGTAAAAACTCAACTCGTCGTGTTTAGAGGACAAAGAATGCTGAGTTGCATCCAAAGAACACCATACCTACTGTGAAGCATGGGGTGGAAACATCATGCTTTGGGGCTGTTTTTCTGCAAAGGGACCAGGACGACTGATCCGTGTAAAGGAAATAATGAATGGGGCCATGTATCGTGAGATTTTGAGTGAAAACCTCCTTCCATCAACAAGGGCATTGAAGATGAAATGTGGCTGGGTCTTTCAGCATGACAATGATCCCAAATACACCGCCCGGGCAACGAAGGAGTGGCTTCATAAGAAGCATTTCAAGGTCCTGGAGTGGCCTAGCCAGTCTCCAGATCTCAACCCCATAGAAAATCTTTGGAGGGAGTTGAAAGTCCGTGTTGCCCAGCAACAGCCCCAAAACATCACTGCTCTTGAGGAGATCTGCCAAAATACCAGGAACAGTGTGTGAAAATCTTGTGAAGACTTACAGAAAAGGTTTGGCCTCTGTCATTGCCAACAAAGGGTATATAACAAAGTATTGAGATCAACTTTTGTTATTGACCAAATACTTATTTTCCACCATAATTTGCAAATAAATTCATTAAAAATCCTACAATGTGATTTTCTGATTTTTTTTTTCTTCCATTTTGTCTGTCATAGTTGAAGTGTACCTATGATGAAAATTACAGGCCTCTCTCATCTTTTTAAGTGGGAGAACTTGCACAATTGGTGGCCCACAATTTTTGCCCCACTGTAGGTCCACTTGTCTGATGCCACAGTGGGAGCAGGGGAGCAGTTAGGCAGATTTTACTCAGTGGCATGTATATTGGTCCCGGAGGTCGAATGGGGCAGGATTAAAAGGGCTTCCCCGGGCCAGGCCGACAGATGCATTCTCTTTTAAACGTCTCTCAGTGGAGACTGCGGTTTCTCAAGTGCTGATACTAATCGGATTTAAGATGACATATTGCCGTGGTGAAGTGAATTGTCATGGTCCTCGGAGAGATGGGGGAAGGGGGAGTGTAAGGTGGGGGCTCTGATAGTGGTTGGAGGTACACTACCAGAGAAGAGGTCACTTAGAGAGATCCTTCATAATGGTGATATTGTAACGTTGGTTCATCTCACTTGATATGTTCATGTAACTTCTGCCCATCAGTGACCTCTGCCAATACTTCAGACAATGTACTACTGATTTTCCAAGCCAAATATGTTGGCCTTTGCTTATGATTCGGGAAATAGACACACAGGTGGAAAGCAGAACATGCTAAACGTTTGGCTCTGGTGAGCAAAGCGCATTAGTATCTCCATCCCCAATTGCATCCCTCTTAGATTCAAATGTGTGTTAATGAGCTTTTCACCCTGGTTAATGCCCAGTTGTCCCCAGACCTGAGCGTCTGGGCCGGATGGTCGCTAAACCAATTGTCCTCCTCCTAGTAGCAGCAGCAGCCGGGGGACCTCCTTTTGAATCTTGTTAAAACCCCACCTGTAGTACGTGATTGGGTATCTGTGTCTGTGAATACCCAAACGCCATATTTTTGGCTGAATGTCTAAGATTAAGGGGAGCAAATCAAAGCCTGTGTGGGGCGCAGGGGTTAAGTACATCTCCAGGAGCCTTTTTAAGTGGGCCTGGTGTAATGGAGATCCAGTTAGAGTGATGAATAGAATCCTGCGCCAGGCACCCAAACGCTGCTGAACAGATGGCCGGGGCAAATTGAAAAGACTCTGCAGCACAAATCAAAAAAGGTGCACTTCTGGGATGCTGGCGCCCCGGCCGGGCTGAACCAGGCCCCTGCCTCTGTGTCTCACTGATGGGTTTGTGCCCCTGTGCCGCCCAAGGAATCAAAAGGTCAGCACAGGCCCACTTTCAGGTTCACACGGCTGGATGTTACTACACTGACTGTTTCTGTCCTCGTGTGCTCTATGCAACTGTGGGCGTGTGTGTGCATGTGATTTCATTGTTATACATTGTCTCCTCATAAGTAGTCACTTTTTCATGACTCAATGCCAGAAAATGCTCATGAACTTAAATGGTCCTTCGTGACTGAGACATCTTACCTCTGTTTTGAATGGGATGAGGTTGCCATGACCACCTGCTGTTTATTTGGTCGTCTCTCAGACGTTAGGGTGAAATCCAGGCCGACCTGTAGGATCTAGTCTTCATAGTATAATAGTGTGTCCTCCAGGGTGGCCGTTTTAGGAATTCTTTAAGGATAGGAAGTGACTTTACACCTCCATTCAGCTGACACTCTTCTGTCACCACCATCTGAAACACAAGGCACTGGGATTTCCTCCCTGCCTTCCATAGTGGCCCACTGTTGGTTGCAGTGTCATTTCTACACACGCCATGTTGTCTTGACAACTACAGAGGTTGGAGAATGGAAACAAACAGTACGAGAGACAATCCTGAAAAATCCAACAGTGACTTTATTACACGTTAAGAACTGCAAAATCAGTTTTAGGTTAAACTTCGACCCTCCGACAGATGACATAACAGATGGATTTGGAACTCCTAGTGATTATAACCTATTACCACACGGTCAAAAATATGCTGTTGAAGAGTCTATTGTATTAAATGTGAGGAGAGTTAATGATGATACTTAACTGTAATGTTGTCTTGGGCAGTACTTCCCTGGCCGACCTGTGGTGAGGAACCTGCTGAAGTCAGTGGACACGTGGCTGAAGGGTCAGAACGACACAGAGCTCTCTTACAGCTCTCTGAGGGACGCCCTGGACAACACGGCAGAGGTGAGGGGTCAACCCAAAGCCACCAGCCAATCAGCCAATCCTGAGGCAGAACCACCCACCATATTGTCTGAGCCAGAGTTTTTATAATAATGACTGAAATATTACAGGCATACTGCACACAGGGAAGTAGGTTTATGTAATGCTGTGTATTCAGATATATCTCGATATGAATCTTTGCTCACTGTCTTGTGCAGGCATGTGTATAACTGGAAAATGTACGTGAAGTTGTCTTTGGATGGAAGCTTGCATGCCTATAGGTTCACAAATTGGACCAGTCACTTAGTGGCATCATTAGCTTTTAGCAGCCAAATCAATGAATCAATGAGGAGGTATGAACCAGCTCCCCTAAGGAAATGGACTGATGTCTAACAGTAATATACACACTGAATCTTTACTATTGACTTCAGAGTAATTCTGTCAATCATAGACTCAGCAATCCTGGCCAGTGGCAGGGAGGGAACGACTATATGTCAGGAGAAATATGCTGTTGGATCAAACCACGTTTAACCAGTGTTTCCTCCTGCTGACCTGAATACACTCTCTCCATTGAGGCGATCCATTACCTGGAATTGACATGATATGGAATGAGAATAGTATGGCCCAGAATGCTCTACCACTTAACATGAAATGTTGCAGTAAAGTAGATTGCAGATGAATTCTCCTCCATGTACATGCTGATCTTGTTGTTTACATGAATGTAACCAACCTCTAAGAATCCTCAGATAAATCTGTTTTCCATGTAACCTGCTCTGTGAGAAGAGTGATCAATGTGGCCATATCTTGGGCAGTGTTTAAGTGTCAATACATGTATGTGTTTGTGTGTGATCAGGTACCTAATGCTGCGCTGCCTGAGGGGGTGAGGTGGGTGGGCTGCCAGGGCTCCAAGCCCCACTTCAGAAGGTACCCCTGTGGCATGTGGACCCTTTTCCATGTCCTCACTGTACAGGCCGAGGAAGCTGCTGGCAAAGGTAAAAAAAAATATTTTAAAAATGTTTAAATAATCACTAAGCAACGGCTGTTTATGTCTTTATCATAACACTATCACTAAACTGTTCATTCAGTATGAATGTTCCTGGGACAATGGTAATACGTGAGAAAGTGTTGCTAGATTCTAAAACAAACCCTCCTGCCTTGTTAGCCTGTTGCTGTGGCCTGTAGAGCCCATCGTCTGGTAGGAAATTGGCCAGAAGTCAGCAGCCATCCAGTCTTGGAGGAGTGAGTGTGCCCAGGCGATGAACCATGACACAAGTGTTTCCAGTCTGTTAGAACTCCTATGGCTCCCTGGGGACAAATCCTCGTAGTGCATTGAGCCAGTCAGAAGCGTGTGCAGCATTAATACAGGGGCTGCGGCTTTCAATGCAGGGATATGGGGCAGCTAGGGGATGGCAGCAGGGGAGGAGGGGGGCAACTGGGGACAAGTGCTTTGTAAACAAATTTGCCTGGAATGTTTTGCATTCACCTGATGTGACTGCACACACTTGCACAAGCACAACATTTAGACACACACACAAGTACGTTCAGTGTTATATTCCATTAGTAGCCTATACAAAGCACTATTCTTTTTTTGGTTTGTTATTAGTTTTGTTTTCTTGACACACCACCAGCTGAAACAGTCCCTATTTGTGGGTAAAAAGGGATTTCTTTAGATTAGTGGTTAGAAAAAGAGGCAGCTGACCAGCACTCCTCTCCTGGAGGGGTTAATCCCAGGGCTTATGGGTTGGGGAGGAGGGTTCACATAACCTGCAGATGGGCCACCAGGGGACCAGGGGTGTTCATCTGGATTAGAGCTCCACCCCTCCACCACGGCTCATCTTTGAGCAAAATAAGGTTTTACTTTAGCAGGGCATGAAACACAACTCAACCTGCATCAACAATATCTGCTCTGGTACGATGCTGTTACTGACAGTGACATCTGCAGACTTGGTTGTTCTCACAGCGCGTTGCCTAAATACTGTTATTCATGGTACGTACACATCACAGCACCGTAAGAATGCAAAGGAGACTCTGTTTGTGGCCTTATTTCCCTGTTATTAACCACCCATGGTTTAATACTGGAAAAGCCCTCACTCCATTGTAAAAAAAAAATGTTTTTACCTTAACGCCTGCACCTTTTAATACAACGGGCAACAAAATGTAAGGGACATTTTTTCGTGTGCCAAACCAATATGGCCGTAGCCCATACTAAATGTATATTTAAAAAAACTATATACAGACATTGCTTGTTGCGATTTTATAATGTACAATATCAGACTACTTTTCAATAGTAGACATCACTCTGAAGTGCATAACAAGTATGGTTAATCTTGTTGTTGACTTCCTCCTCCTGTGTGATCTTTTCCCCAGACCCCCAGGAGGTGCTACAGGCAATGAGGTCCTACGTCCACAGTTTTTTTGGCTGTCGGGCGTGTGCCACCCACTTTGAGAACATGGCCAAGGATAGCATGTCCCATGTGGGGACGCTGTCCACCGCCATGCTGTGGCTCTGGTCCCGCCATAACCACGTCAACAACAGACTGGCAGGTAAAGGACACATGACAAATGTTACTGTTACTTCCATAGAGGATGATTGATCAGCTGTTTATAAGACTGAACCTCCAACACATACGTCATAATACGCTAATTATATCAGTATAGGATATGCATATAATACCATTTTAATATATGAAATATCTAGAAGAAAAATAGAAACGTCTCCCTTAGTGGTCACCATTGTCCATACAGGAGATAAATGTGGCCCTCACAGGCCACTACTTCTCCCTCTCCCACTTCCCCCCCTAGAGGATCTCTTTCAGCCTCTCACTCCTTTACACAGGTCTCATAAGGACCACACCTTACTTTTTTTGGTGGATTCCTCCCCCAAGTGTCCCGACCCTGCTCCTCGCCCCTAAATCCCTATAATAGACCCGGAGATCCTCTGAGCAGACACCAGCTGTCCCCCGTCGCTTCTCTCCCCTGTCTCTTCCTCCACTGAGATTAGCCCTCCTTCCAGGAGACTGAGATTCCCTGCCCCAGCCTGTCTACGGCTCATTACAGGTCAGCAGTAAATACTCAATCTGTGCGCTTAACAGTAGTGCTAAAGACAACAAAACAGCAAAGACTACAGTCTTGTTTATTCAATTTTGGCAATTATTTGTTTATATCCTTTGTCAATGTTTTAATGTCAAATATTTTCCATTCATATTTTGTGAAGATGGTCAAGCCCATCTGTGGTACTTAACGTTTTGACGTGTGTGTCATTTTAATGAGAGCTATGTGGCTGCTGCGTTGGCCTCCCTCTGGTAGGGCCATTATTTGAGTTTATTAGGCACAAGCCTGTCATTACCACCTCACTTTGTTTAGTCGCTTTGTTGTCTTTTCTCTATAGTGGTGGTGGTGGGAGTGGCTCCCCCATCTTCAATCTCCTGGACAGCCTGTGTCCTGAATAACAGGGTGCGTCCCCTTCTGGGCCTGTCCCTGGTTCTCAGACACTCCTCCCTATTAGGACTGACTGTCTGTCCCTCCCCAGAGAGTCATATCCTCCGCTTGACAACTGATATGGCAACAATCTCCCAGAATGGGGACCACCAGCCCAGGAGGAGCCCAGAGGCCCCGCCTCAATTCCCAAGATGCTTGTGACAGCTGGTGGCACACGCCATGTCACCGGCATCACGCCTCCCTCTGTTTTGTAATCCCTCACCAGGGTGGTTCAAGTTGTGGGGTTTTGGGGGCAAGTACCTCAGGGGGTGGGGCGGGCTGAGCTGTGGGGGGAGAGGAGAGGAGGGGAGGGTGCAGGAGTGTTGGTAGCAATGCGTAGCAGTACCTCCTCTGTCGGCCCACCCCCCTCACTGACCCCTCACGCCTCTGCTTCGCATCCCAGTCTTCCCCAGGGGGGAACATCCTCTCCTTCCCCTCCTCCCTAAAGTGGGGCTTTTTAGCAGCTCCCCCCACCGTCCTTTCAGAGGCAGCCATGCATGAAGTAGGCCCAATTTGTAAAGCAGCAACACAATTCATTTAGCTGGCACAAAAGGTCCCCGAGCCAAGCCCGGCGCAACAGCAGACCTGTCCTGTTGTCAACAGGGTGAGCTAGAGACTCATGTCTAAAGACTGCAGAGCCACAGGCCTGCCAGGGCTTGGAGATGCTGTATGGAGGATCTCACAGTAGTGCTGCTGGAGACTGGAGCAGCTCATACTGTACTATAGGGCGGCAGGTAGCCTAGCGGTTAAGAACGTTGGGCCGCTAACCAAACGATTGCTGGTCGAATCCCAGAGCCGACTAGGTGAAAAATCAAAGTCCTCTTAGTCACTCTGGATAAGAGCATGTGCTAAATGACTGGTGTGTGTCTGATGGCAGTGTATTCCAGACATGGGAAGCTCTCAGAGAAAGCATATTTACTAAAGGTGCTTTTCCTTAAGGGATCTATACAGTCACCTCTCATGGCAGACCTTGTGGCTCTGTAAGTTACTCTGGATAAGAGTGTGGGCTGAATGCTTGAAATGTACTGTGTTCTTCAGAGCATCACGATGCTGATCTACCAGTCCATCTACACTGCCACTGCTCCTTCATGTCCTGTAGTGTAGATCTCCACATTCACAATTAGTGGCGAAGAAGCTAGTTTAAACTGTATTTATTTATGCTCTTGAGTATTTATGCAGCGCTATGAATGACATTGAATGACAAGCCTTTGTTTCAGTAACGGTACTATTGCTAAAGTCACCTCTGAAAATGAAAGGCAAGGTGATGAGAGTAGACACATCAGAGGCATGTCATCACAAGGGGATGGGAAATGAAAGCTGTCACGCTGGTAGAATGTATACAAAAGGTCCCAATCCCAGCAGGACAGGATAAAATTGATGTATCTTTTATGTAAAGTGTTTTGTATGCAGATTACATGCACACATGCATATGACTGAGATGAATCTGGGGGAGAGACGGTGGATGTAAATTGACACCGCTGTAAAGTGACAGAAGTGCTGCAGCTTTGACTTTCCTCCCGCATGGGCGTCGCCAAGCAATTTATTAGCAGATGCCTCCATTTGGGGGGCTAAAGGAAACATGTAAAGCAAAACAATTGTAATTCGTTAAAAGGAGAGCTCCCCTCTGGAGGTGCCTGCTTTCATATTCAATTTAGAGATTGGGCCATCTTCAAAGGGGTGTGGAGGGTAAGGGATTGGGGGTCTGGGAGAGGTTCGGGGGGAGGGGGAGCTGTCCGCATGGACCACATCTATTATCTGGCCTCTGGGACATCCCAGAAGCCCATTGATCATTGTTAGACCCTGTCACACTGTCACATACTCACACACCTAGACATCACACACACACACACACTGCACTTACTGCTTATTATGAGCCATGTGGGGGGAATGGATCTAATGTATTCAAGCAGCAACACAGATTCTGCATATAAAAATATGTATTGGTATCAGTTTGGTTTCATTGTGGGCGATCCAGTATGTCATCATTATGTCCTTATAGGGAACCAATCTGTTTTACCTAATACATTTCAATTTTCACCAAAACAGTTTGTCCTCACAACATGACTGGGTTATCTGTAATATTATATCATATGAGTAATCACACACACCCATCCTAACTGTCATATTCCTTCTGACCAGGTGCTCTGAGTGAGGATCCCCACTTCCCTAAGATCCAGTGGCCATCCCCAGAGCTGTGTCCCAGCTGCCATGGGGTTAAGAAGAGTGGAGAACACACCTGGAACCAGGAAGAGCTGCTCACCTTTCTCCGATCCCACTTCTCCTCTGAACACCTCCTCTCTGACTACCTGGAGAAGGAGGCCCAGCTCCTCAGCAGGCAGAAGGAGAGCCTGGTCGCCAGGCAGCAGGAGAAGGAGCAGGAGACCAAGAGAGGAGCAGAGAGGAGGGCCAGGGAGGCCTTGGCCGAACCACCTCCAGGCCAGGAAGAAGAGGAGGAGGAGGAGGAGGAAGATGAGGAAGAGGCTCAAGAAGAGCCAGCAGGAGAAGAGGAAGTGGATCAGAGGGCAAGAGGAGAGCATCTGGGGGGTAAGACCTTTGAACCCCCCACCTGGGTAAAGCCCGAGGCAGACGTGTCCCGCCAGTCCCAGCGCAGGCCCAGCATTGTGGGGCTGAAGCTCAGGCCACCCCAGGAGGAGATTCTGGACCTGGACTCCTTCGTCAACCAGCACTACAAAGCCAAGGCCCTCCGCGCTGCAGCCGCAGGGTCCTCCCGCGTCAAACGCAGGACCCTGCAGAGGCAGGAGGAGCCGCAGCCTGGAGCCGGTCTGGAAAAGGGGCCGGGGCTGGGGCTGGGGGTGCAGCCCGTGGAGCCGGAGGACTTGTTGGGGCAGCGCAACACTCTGCAGAAAAGGATCCTGACGGGCCAGTACACTGGGTCAGAGGAGGAGGGGGCTCTGGAGATGTACCCCCACCCTAACAAGAGGCGCTGGATGTCCTTCCTGAGTGTGGGCTTCTCCAGACTGGACATCAGCCTGTGTGTGCTCCTCTACTTCCTGTCCTCCATGTGTCTGCTGGCCATGTACCTCTTCTTCAAGAACCGCCTGCGGCTGCGCCGGGCCAAGGTGGCTCTGCCCTGAGTCAACTCTGCCTTGCTGTGCTACTGTAGATTTACCCATACATGTGACAGTGATGCTGTGGTCAGTTTTTAAACCATCCAAGAGAAGGATCCGTAATGTTCCACATTAATGGATTGCTTTGTGGTGCATGCTTCCGGGATAATAATTTATGACGATTTATGCATTTTATTTGTGCCTTTTTTGACCACTTGTGAAGGATTAATTAAAACTCGAGGAAATTAATGTGATTTTGGTGATTTTTTTTTTTTTGTGAATACAACACAAGGGTTGTTGTTGATATTTATTGTAATTTTTAGGCTAAATATGTATAAAGCCATATTATAAATGAATTCATGTGAAAAGGAATCACTACATAGTTTTATGGATAGTAATTCAGTATAAAAGACAAAGCTCTTTCTCTTACTGTTACTTCCACCTCTTCCAAAGAGTTCAATAAGCTATGTACTCTCATAACTGTAGAGAACCATTTCATATTCTTAGAACGAAATCAATCTTCTATTCGAAAATGTGATTTTTACAATGAGAAATGTGCCTCGAATGAAATGTTGGATTAACAGTGCCTGAAAGATGATTATCCATATTAATTTTAGCATTAAGCAAGTGAATGTTTCCAAATAAACAGATAGTCTGTGGTCAGAATTGTAGTGCTCAGTGTTCACACTATAGAATTAGCTCTAATTCTATGGTTCACACACATTCTGTTCCACAGTGATCTGTGTTGACTGACCATGCTATGCTATTGGCTAGGACATCTTACATTTAGCTTTTTTAAATTAAATGTTTTGGAGCAGCACTAGTTAACAGGATACAAAATAAGGAGGATTGGGGTTTTGGCTTGTGCCCATTACATAAAACTTACTGGTCTCAATCAACTTGAGACACTGTGTTTTGCTTTGCTTATCTCAATCAATAAAATTATTTTTGCTAAAATTGTGCATTGTTGTCACGATTGGTCACTTGTTGACTTTGACAATTCTCTTTAGGGCAAGGGACACTGTTTCAGTGTATATTCTAACTGCTGTTCTGGGGTTCTACATCTATAGATGAATGGAAACATTTACATTTATCATCAATATCCAAAGTACCTGAGATGTCAGATAATGCTTTCTCTGTGCCTCTACATTTTACCACTTGATGTTTTGCATCAGCTCAGATGAATAACATTCAGATGTTTTGTTTTTCGTAAGGTAGCGGGGTAAGGAGTGGTGGTTGTGGGGGTGGCTGTAGGTTAAAGGAAAAAGCCTGTTGCCATCTGGTCTGTTGCTCTAGCTAAATCCTAACAATTTCATTGGGATTATAGCAAGTGAGTAATCCAGCTTTCCTTTGGACTGTAGGAGATTACCGTGAGGATTAGCTCCCACCCGATAATAAACTTTATTAAAACGCAATCGGCTTTCATGGTCTCTTCCTTCACACTTGGAAGTGAGCTCCGTTGGGGGTGTTTTTTCAACCGTGTGTGTGGGGGGGGGCAGATGGGTACCTTGGGGGATAGGACAGTTTTGATGTGGTCCAGGTTACAAGCTCATTTGAAGGACACTAACTCTTGAGCTTTGTGTTTTCCTGGAACATTGAACTCAATCGATCCCATGTCGCTGCCCCCTCTACACCAAGACCCTCCCTGTCTCCTGACTTTCACATTGGCTGAGCAGAGCAGGGCATGGTGGCAGCAGTAACAGTAGCCAGCAGTGTGGTGGTGGAGCTCTCAATTCTCCACAAAAACACAACATGATTAATGGTCCTACATTAAAGGAGTGAAGCACCAAGCCTGAGCAGCTGTGATCTCGGACTAAATCAAACCTTTCAGAAATGTGAATTAAGCCAAATGACAGTTTATGATCTGTAGAATGGACTGAGAAAAGCATAGTTTGTCATGGTGAAGTTACTGCAAGGCTTAGACATTTTACTGATTGCCTCCGATGTATCATCTATAAAACTCATTTCGGAGAGGTGTATCTCTCTGATCGAGGGCTCTTTCTTTGGCTCGTCAAACTGTAATAACAATGATGACATACAGTACTTATTTACTTGCTTCATCACTTGCTTTGATCCAACTTACCTACTTATCCTTCTCAATTGACTAGTTTATTTGTTTACATGCATTGCTATTGGATTGTGAGCAGTAAAGGTGCTTTTTGACCCCTTCCCTGCTGCTCATGGCAACCCTCCGGTGCTCTGAGCCCTGAAGCCCAGGGTATTATGTGGGTTGAGACTAATGCAAGTTAATGAGGAAGTTGGCTGCAGTGCAATATACGTCTTTGGCTTTGCCAATATGGGAGGTGAAAAGTGCGCACTGAGGACAAGGGTTTCTAATCCAATCGTAGACTCTCAGTCATTCACTTGATATCCCTGCTCATGAATTGAGATCACACAGGGACACTCTTCTACTACTTCAACATCTTTTAGAAACTGAGAAATCCTTGCTCCTTGCACTGATCCTAAAATGTGGAGAGACTCAGGCAGGGAGGTCTGGGTCTGTAGTTGCCTGGCTACCCAAACTTGGTCCGGCCAAATGCTACGCCACTCCCACGGACGTTAGATTTCTTCTCTGCAATTTAGCCTCTGCCGAGTCCCCAAATACCGGATGTTCCAGTTTTCAGGGGAAATGGAAAAATAATGACTTCTGCTGAACTCCATCTTAACGCCTCCTCCACATTTACTGGATTCGTTGAACAGTGCAGATGAGAACCTCCCCCTGATTTTTTTTTAAATTCTCATGAAGACCAGTATTTATTTTACGCCCTCTGCGATAGGTAACCACAATAAGTCTGAATCTGAGTGCCTCCCTGACAATTTCTAGAACTCAAACACATTCTAACCGTTCTGATTGGCCCCAGAGACAGATGGGTTGGGCCAGAGCCAGTACACACTTGGTGGGTAAAGCGGCTTTATATTTTTTGGGGGCATTGGCTTTGATACTCTGATTGGTTAGAGATTATCCAATCGCCGATGACTTTGCTTTGTACAACACCCCTCATTATGACGTCACCACAAACGACTTCAATGGTGGCAGTTCCAGACTGAAGTATGTAGTGAACGATAGAGCAGTGGAAGAACTCCGTTTGAGTCGTCAGGCAATGACTATAGCGCGATACCAGAATGTAACATGTAATGTTATGGAAGCTGGAAACTCAAGGGCAGAAAAATCACCTTGCTGCTCTGTATGGTGTTGTCTTCCATAAATTAGACAATGCACCGTTTTATTGTCAGCCTCTCCTGTATTCACAGCCTGCATGTTTACTACCAATGTGTTGATGTGTTAGAATGAAGGACAGGTCTGATACATTTTCTGTCATCTCTATCTGACCTTAACAATACTATGAAGCTTTCCCCCTATAGAGCTCCAGCAGGTGAAAACAGTGAATAATTTAAAATGGAGAGAAAAAAAGGAGGTTCGTACAGTTGAAGTCGGAAGTTTACATACACTTAGGTTGGAGTCATTAAAACTCCTTTTTCAATTTGTGTATGACAAGTGATTTTTCCAACAATTGTTTACAGACAGATTGTTTCACTGTATCAAAATTCCAGTGGGTCAGAAGTTTACATACACTAAGTTGACGGTGCCTTTAAACAGCTTGGAAATTTCCAGAAAATGATGTCATGGCTTTAGAAGCTTCTGATATGCTAATTGACATAATTTGAGTCATTTGGAGGTGTACCTGTGGATGTATTTCAAGACCTACCTTCAAACTCAGTGTCTCTTTGCATGACATCATGGGAAAATCAGCCAAGACCTCCACAAGTCTGGTTCATCCTTGGGAGCAATTTCCAAACGCCTGAAGGTACCACGTTCATCTGTACAAACAATAGTACACAAGTATAGACACCATGGGACCACGCAGCCGTCATTCCACTCAGGAAGGAGACGCGTTCTGTCTCCTAGAGATGAACATACTTTGGTGCGAAAAGTGCAAATCAACCCCAGAACAACAGCAAAGGACCTTGTGAAGATGCTGGAGGAAACATGTACAAAAGTATCTATATCCACAGTAAAACGAGTCCTATATCAACATAACCTGAAACGCCGCTCAGCAAGGAAGAAGCCACTGCTCCAAAACCGACAAAAAAAGCCAGACTACGGTTTACAACTGCACATGGTGACAAAGATCGTACTTTTTGGAGAAATGTCCTCTGGTCTGATGAAACAAAAATATGACATTTTGGCCATAATGACCATATTTATGTTTGGAGGGAAAAGGGGGAGGCTTGCAAGACAAAGAACACCATCCCAACCGTGAAGTACGGGTGTGGCAGCATCATGTGGGGGTGCTTCACAAAATAGATGGCATCATGAGGTAAGAAAATTATGTGGATATATTGAAGCAACATCTCAAGACATCAGTCAGGAAGTTAAAGCCTGGTCACAAATGGGGTCTTCCAAATGGACAATGACCCCAAGCATACTTCCAACGTTGTGGCAAAATGGCTTAAGGACAACAAAGTCAAGGTATTGGAGTGGCCATCACAAAGCCCTGACCTCAATCCGATAGAACATTTGTGGGCAGAACTGAAAAAGTGTGTGCGAGCAAGGAGGCTTGCAAACCCGAGTCAGTTACACCAGCTCTGTCAGGAGGAATGGGCCAAAATTCACCCAACTTATTGTGGGAAGCTTGTGGAAGGCTACCTGAAACGTTTGACCCAAGTTTTTTTTAACGTTTTTTTTATTTATTTCACCTTTATTTAACCAGGTAGGCTAGTTGAGAACAAGTTCTCATTTGCAACTGCGACCTGACCAAGATAAAGCAAAGCAGTGTGACACAGACAACAACACAGGGTTACACATGGAGTAAACAATAAACAAGCCAATAACACAAACAAGTCAATGACACAGTAGAGAAAAGAAAGTCTATATAAAGTGTGTGGAAAAGGCATGAGGAGGTAGGCAATAAATAGGCCATAGGAGCGAATAATTACAATTTAGAAGATTAACATTGGAGTGATAAATGAGCAGATGATGATGTGCAAGTAGAGATACTGGTGTGCAAAATAGCAGAAAAGTAAATAAAATAAAAAACAGTATGGGGATGAGGTAGGTAGATTGGGTGGGCTATTTACAGATGGACTATGTACAGCTGCAGTGATCGGTTAGCTGCTCAGATAGTTGATGTTTAAAGTTGGTGAGGGAAATAAAAGTCTCCAACTTCAGCAATTTTTGCAATTCGTTCCAGTCACTGGCAGCAGAGAACTGGAAAGAAAGGCGGCCAAATGAGGTGTTGGCTTTGGGGATGATCAGTGAGATATACCTGCTGGAATGTGTGCTTCGGGTGGGTGTTGTTATCCTGACCAGTGAACTGAGATAAGGCGGAGCTTTACCTAGCATAGACTTATAGATGACCTGGAGCCAGTGGGTCTGGCGACGAATATGTAGCGACGGCCAGCCGACTAGAGCATACAGGTCGCAGGGGTGGGTGGTATAAGGTGATTTGGTAACAAAACGGATGGCACTGTGATAGACTCCATCCAGTTTGCTCAGTAGAGTGTTGGAAGCTATTTTGTAGATGACATCGCCGAAGTCGAGGATCAGTAGGATAGTCAGTTTTACTAGGGTAAGTTTGGCGGCGTGAGTGAAGGAGGCTTTGTTGCGAAATAGAAAGCTGATTCTAAGTTAAACCATTTAAAGGCAATGCTACCAAATACTAATTGAGTGTCTGTAAACATCTGACCCACTGGGAATGTGATGAAAGAAATCAAATCTGAAATAAATTATTCTCTCTACTATTATTCTGACATTTCACATTCTTGAAATAAAGTGGTGATCCTAACTGACCTTAGACAGGGAATTTTTACTAGGATTAAATGTCAGGAATTGTGAAAAACTGAGTTTAAATGTATTTGGCTAAGGTGTATGAACACTTCTATCTTCAATTGTATATGATACCCTTATCACATCTCATTCACCCATTTACTCCTTTTTTACATTTGCCCTGAAAATAGCAGGGTCAGATTCATCTCCTTTTACTGCTGTGACTCCACCCCCTCCTCTTGGACCCATCTCTGACTCATCTTCACCATCCCATCCCCACCATAGCCACCGGATCATCCCAGGAGCAGGCACAGCAGAAGATACATACCTCCATGAGAGTACAGAAGATATCACAGATTGAGCTATAGCAGTCAAAATAGTGTACCCATGCATACTTGGGAGGAAGGACTATACATACACAGCAGAATCCATTTTACAATAATTCCACTTGTTCCTCACGTGAATATTATTGAGTGTAATTATTCAGTATTGCATGATAAAGAGTTGCTTGAAGATGTGTAGATATATACTTTATACCTGCATGCATATATCTCAGTCCACAGCCCTCTGACTGGAGTTCTACTGTTTGCACTCAGACTCTCCTGTGACTGTTATTTATGGGGATGCTGGTCAGTGTGTGGGTTTTTCTTAACCCAGGGGAGCAGGTTGATTGACAGAATAGAAGCAGGGAATAAGGTTTTTTTTTCTTTTGCTGTACAGCTCTACTTGTGTTTAGCCAGAGAAGACTATGTCAGGAGCAGTTGCTTTATATTTCTCAGTCCATCTCCAGTGTACCTTAGTGGGCTGCTGTTTGATAAAGGAGTGGGCTGCTGTTTGATAAAGGAGTGGGCTGCTGTTTGATAAAGGAGTGGGCTGCTGTTTGATAAAGGAGTGGGCTGGGTTGGGGTGAGTGGAGTGGAGGAACAATTGATCAATACATTTCAGAATCTAATCAGGCCCTGGTACTGTTCTCTACGTTTTGGAGTTTAAATAGGGACCATGTCAACTTGAAAGAACAGAAAGTTTCGTAACCCTCCGTGTCTGCCTAACATCGGGTACATGGATGATAAACTTGGACAAATTCCCGGATGTGTCAATCACATTGGTTTAATAATGCACTCAAACACCCATGCCTTGTCACTCATCAGGGAATATTTTCTGTTTCCCAAGTATTCCGCCGTTATTACAAGATGTACTGTAGATCATCAGTGTCAAAGCTACTTGTTCTCATTTGTCAACAAGGAAATTCTGATTATCCTATAGCATTTAAACAAAATATAAGCTTTTTAATGTTTTAAAATTAAACGTAGGCCTGTTATTAAATGGGGAGGTGGATAGCCATTATTGCAAAATAAACATTTGTGAGGTTTATTTTTTAAGTATTCAGTTTGGTAATTTTAAAGACCTAAGTGCAATGGTGTCGACAGTATTTGTAACTAGGTTACATATTCTGAAAAATTGCACAAATAAAATATGTAATGGCACCATTCACATTACATTTTTAAAACGCGTCATCAAACATTACAACACAGATGATCAGTTATTGTATGAGGACTTCTTTTTACGTATGGAACCATACATAGCCTACCTCTTGTTGTGGTCTAATGATAACGACTAAGCTATTTGATTACATTAGCCAACAGATAACGAAATCAAATGGAAAATATAACTTACTAAGCAACAGAATAGTAGTCAATCAGATCGCTGTGGAATACAACTCGTTTGTTCAAACAATCTCTTCTACTAATTACCTAAATGGACAGGACCTGTCAGGAGACTATTCCCTAATAGAATTTGCTCACAAGTGCAATTAAATGTTCTCCCTGCCCTCGCCTGAGGTCCCCTATCTTCCTTTTTCTGGCAAAGAAATGGGGAGCGCGTTCTGACATGATGCCTCGGCCACCGTGGTTCTCTATTTATGTTTCTATTTTTAGTGAAACGGAAGATTTTTTGTTGTTGTTGCAAAATGCTACTGCTTTCTCCTTGTGCTTACAGAAGAACCTAGCTGGAGTAAACAAGAAGACCACCCTGCCCCGCTTCCGCCAGGTTGAGCGCTGATCAGAAGGAGTGGTGCTGAAATGAACATGACGCCTGAAATCCACCTGAGTAGGTATGTTTGAATGACGTTGTTCGTGTTTTGTCAAAACGATGGGCAGTAATGATGCTCCCTGTGGTTATTATGCCTCTTAAAGAGAAAATCCACTCCAAAACGGTATTTGTTTAATTAGGCCACAATTGAAACTGGCCCAAAATGTGTTGCATGTCACAGCAGTCACGGTTTCAAAATATTAGATATTAGAAGCAAAGTGTCACCCGCCACATAATTTCCCCTTTAAATGTAGGAAGTTCATTCATTAAATGTGATGTTCAAACCTGTACATATAGTCAGTGTTGTATGTGTCTCGGTCCACATATTGAGTGTATCGGTCTTGTCTCGGTATCGGATACATTTGTACTCGGTCTTGACTAGGTCTTAGACAGTGAGGACTCGTAATTTCTTCCCGAGACCAACCGAGACCAGCGGAGTAAAACTCGAATAATTAGCAGCTTCCATTCAGTCAGCGCAAAAAAACGATTCACCAGGCCAAATATATACACTCCTTTCTTGAAAACAAAAATATGAACAGCCTTTATATCTATTATAGACATGTTTGCGCAGTGGCGAATTTATAGGCCTTCAATGTCACAGATTTGTGGACAGCAACCATGATACCAGCGCGCTCATGTAGAGAGTGCACTTTTTGTAAAACACAAAGGGCCAGCGGTGTAGTAAAGGTTATACGCAGGTATAAATCGTGTACCCACTTTTTTTTCAGTAGCCATTGCGTATACTCACTTCTTAATCCCTACGGATGCGTATCAAAGTAGTGTAGTGGTATAGGATTTAACAATTATGTAGTACAGTAGAGAAATCATGAAAAGTAGCCTACACAATCGCAAAATAAATTAAATATATTCACGTACGCTCCGCACACAACCTAGTTTCAGCGGAATATCACCTGCAGGCAGCAAGAGTGTGGAGCTCTCAACTGGTTTTGGCATGGAGCAGCTCACAGATTAATGACTTCGGTTGCCATTAGGGTAGGAAAGACGTTTCAATGTATGATATCTACCAGTAAATGTTATATAAGGTAACAATGGGTATGCAAACCAGGTGTTGGAAATGTTTAGTCCAAAGTGTTGGTTAATAGGCTATTTGTGATATGCAATTGTCATCATGTGTTGTTTCCATCAGGGGTGTAGACATGGATGGGCTTGGGTGGACAGAGGCCCACCCACTGGGGAGCCAGGCCCTGACAGCCCACCCAATCAGATTGATGTGGTTTAAGCATTGTTGTGGACTTAGACCATCAAATCTTTGTATTTTTTCTATATAAACAAAAAGTGTGGGCCTCCCGAGTGGCGCAGCGGTCTAAGGCACTGCATCGCTACAGATCCGGGCTCGATCCCGGGCTGTGTTGCAGCTGATCGCAACAGGGAGACTCATGAGGTGGCGCACAAACCCTCCTGGTAGTCCAAATTATTACTTAAGTAGTACTTTCAAGTCTTTTTACTAAAGTACTGAAAACATCTATTGGTAAATATAGGATTTTTCACACAGGGTGCCTTTCCTTCACTGGGTGGGCCATTTGGGAACTTTTTTGCAAAAATAGAGTATACCCATTTCTCCAGGCACGACTACACCACTGCATAGGGCTGATGGAAAGACAGCAGTCACACATAGCATGATGTTAAAGGATATGCAGTCCATAAACTCAGACATAATACGCAAGTAGGTCCCAATCATAAGAATACAAAAACAAAACCATTAAACATTTCCCAATCGAAATTTGCAATTGCAAAAAATCTTTCACGTTTAGCACACAAAGTAACCAGTGACCTAAAGTTTAAAGTTGAACTGACATCATTTTGAACTACTTTGCAGATATGAAGGAACCAGGCAATCAGAATATCCGTCAAATGCAGTTCAATGCATGACTAATTTAATTCACCAATACATTTCCTGGTAGTCCAAAAAATATTGCTATCAGGTTGTAAATCACAGCTGGCCTGGTACATAGTTTGCTGCCTCCATTCGGAGGCACTGTTTCAGTTTCAATAACTTTATTCTGGACAAAAACAGACACATGTATCTAATGCTGGGAATATCAATACAATCAAACTAGAGAGGGGCAATGATCACAAGTCAGCCATAACGTGGCTAATAGGCTAGCATATCTATTTATGTAGCAAGCTAAACACACAGAGCCTAACCTTCGCTAAATAGCTAGCTAGCTAGTTAGCTAGCTAGTTAGCTGCTAGGATGATGTCATGTCATGCCATTGGAGCAGTCAGTGAGTGACTGACTTTTCCTCCTCATATCTTTTTTCTGCGGCTATAAACAGCTAGAGATGCAGGTGTCATTTGGTTAGCTAGCAAGAACCTGAACAACTGTTATCCAGTTAGCATATCTCTGCGTTTGAAAATTCACTCTGGCTAACTTTGATTTCAGAGCACTCTCGACCGAGTGTGCCAGAGCGCAGAACAACTGATGAATGTACAAATGCATAACACCCGCTGAATATGACTGGTGTTTGTAAACGTAGGGGGAAAATACAATACTTAGTCAAGAATGCTCTAGATAACATGTAAACAGCCAAACAAGCTCTGCTAAGGTGAGTAAAATGCTCAGAATGAGATGTTCTGTCATTTGTGTCTGGAAGTAGCTAGCTAGCAATCTAGCCAACTTTAGCTAGTTAGCTTGGGTGCTTGGTTGGGACAAGCATGCATTGGCAGGCAAGCTGCAGAAGGACGAGGAGGCTACAATTCCTCATCGTTTATCAGTGTAATTTTGAATGCCAACTAGCTGAAAGAGTTTGAGAGGGTTTATCTAATGTTCCTTTGTTAGATTTGAGCTCATCTTTCTCTGGCTAGTATTAGTTGTTATATTGTTGTTGTTGATGTGCATAACTGAGGAAGAGAGAGCCTACCCTTTACCTTTTCATGGTTGTTTAATCAATAGGACTGTAAAGTTCCCGAATGTAAGAGGACTCCCGTGGTGTTTCCATGTTTGCAGAAATCCATTCCTGTGTATTTTGTGGCTTTTGGCGAATGCGTTCTAATGATCTAATGTCGGCTATAGCAATTGCCTGTAAAATACACAGTAAGGTTCAAAGTGAATGACAGGCCTGTGTGGCATATGTGTCATATTCTATCATGTTGCTAAAATGCTGTCAGTTCCACTTTAAATGCAACAATGTTTCACACACAAGTTATTTTCAAAGAGATGGCTAACAACAGCAAGCGCTCTGCAACAAATAACAGTTCCAATCACCAGATGATGATCATTTGAAACTGAACTACTTGTTGAAAGTTATTATTGAAAAGGGAGAAGCTAAAAAAAATTAGCAAATACAGCCTCTTTAATAACACCTCCTGCATGCAGCTGCTGCAAACTAGCCGACAACAAAATCTAGCTAGCTAGACCTTGGGAAACTACTGCTCGCTATTGTGCAATGATCTGTTTTGCCTTCAAGAAGGCCGGAGTTTCAGTTAGTTTTTGTAAAAACGGTCCCACCCACTAAGTTAAAATGTGATTAGTCGATTCCACTGTCACTCCAAAAGTGTGCCCTAATAAGTTTGAATGGCAGAGATCTTCATCTAGCTTCTGATGGCCTAGCCAATGGCTGACTAGCCAACTAGATGTATCTCCCCAGAGACCAGCATATATATATTTTCGCTTCGGTTTTAACCCTTTCCTCTCCAACAAAAACGGTAGAGAATAAATCAGAACATATTTTAAAATAATAATATAATAATCATTATCATTATATTATTATAATCAATATTTTTTAAATCCTTAGCCCTTCTCTGAAGGTGTAGAAGGCCCATTTGTCCCCACTGTGTTTGGATTAGTAATAATTTGTAGAGTGGCTCTATTTTCCCTCGGCGTGCATTTTTTCACCTTTCTGAAAGTCTAAAGAATCCATATGTTGTTCTGAAATATGAACACAGAAATACTGGACATTTTGAACTCTTATTATGGTGGTGATTTGACAAAATTACAGTCAAATCAAATCTAATTAAATGTCATTAGTCACATGCACCGAATACAACAGGTTTAGACCTTACAGTGAAACGCTTACTTACAAGCACTCAACCAACAATGCAGTTTTAAAAATATGAATACGAATAAGAAATAAAAGGAACAAGTAATTAAAGAGCAGCAGTAAAATAACAATAGTGAGACTATATACAGGGGGTTCGGGTACAGAGTCACCGGTTAGTTGAAGTAATTGAGGTAATATGTACATGTAGGTAGAGTTATTAAAGTGTCTGTGCATATAGATAATAACAGAGAGTAGCAGCGGTGTAAAAGAGGGGGGGAATAGTCTGGGTAGGACATTTTTTTTAAATGAACTGGGGGTAGAAGCTGTTCAGAAGCCTCTTGGACCTAAACTTGGCACTCCAGTACCTCTTAGCAGAGAGAACAGTCTATGACCAGGGTGGTTGGAGTCTTTGACCATTTTTAGGACCTTCCTCTGACACCTCCTGGTATAGAGGTCCTGGATGGCAGGAAGCTTGGCCCCAGTGATGTACTGGGCCGTACTCACTACCCTCTGTAGCCCCTTGTGGTCAGAGGCCGAGCAATTGCCATACCAGGCAGTGATGCAACCTGTCAGGATGTTCTCGATGGTGCAGCTGTAGAACCTTTTAAGGATCTGAGGAACCATGACAAATATTTTCATTCTCCTGAGGGGGAATAGGTTTTGTCGTGCCCTCTTCACGACTGTCTTGGTGTGCTTGGACCATGTTAGTTTGTTGGTGATGTGGACACCAAGGAACTTGAAGCTCTCAACCTCCTGCACTACAGCCCCGTCAATGAGAATGGGGGCGTGCTCGGTCCTCCTTTTCCTACCACAATCATCTCCTTTGTCTTGATCACGTTGAGGGAGAGGTTGTTGGTCTTCAATAGGACTTGCATTTTTCTTGTCTCGGGCTTGACTTGGTCCATTCATTGCGATTTCCGTGTCTGTGTCAAGAAGCCTACGTAGGCTTATCAAACGTAACTCGATAAGTAGAAGATAGCGATTTTGCGATTTCTCCTAAAACAGTGCTTTGTTCCAGGTTCAATACGAGTGACGTGTATCACTATAATAGCCTAAATTCCAAATTTACAAATGTATTAAAAGTATAAATTCATTACAATTTCCAACAGATAAAATAGTATTGCTCCTTGTATTTGGATTATTACTCATTATTTACCAGGATATTATTGCTATTTTATGAAGAAGATACAATAGAGAGCATAAATGGACCATAGAATTTTCTAGTTTAATTTTGAATCATGTTTTTCCCAATCACAATTGACTGTTTTCGTGTGCATATTGGCTGCCTATAGTGATGGTTATAGTGATGGTAAAGCCTACACTGTACAGTTCTGCCCTCTCAGCCATGTGTGCGTGAGCGTGTTTAGTTACTGATCTACTGGCTTACGGGAAAACCTATGTGTATTTAAATTATGTGTATAACCCCTGGATGACAAACAGGGGGAGCAGTAATGAAGACATCAAGCAGCCATCTTGGTACTCCTCCTCCCAAAATATGTTTCAATCAATAGAAATTAATTTATAAATGTCATCATCTACGTTTTGACACGCTTATTGTATTACAGACACCTTAATGCATGCTTTTAAATTATAATATGTGAGCTAAACATATTTTTTTTCAAATAAATAATACATTTAAACATTTCCCTTAAATTCTTTTTTAGAGAGTACTAATGTTACTGTCCCCACTACAACAACAAAAATACTTAAATATAGGTTATTTTTTTCCTAGAAACATTTAATTGAAATACTGTATAATTCCATTCGTTCCTATGGAGGACTGCTCCTACTCGGTAGTCCCAATATGGTCGACCGGTGGCTTCAACGCCTCTCAATGGTCAATTACATAGTAACTGCAATCCAGGGTTTATATACATCTACGGTGCATTTAGGTTAGGTTAGGTTCAGCCTGTTCTTGTTTTATGCGTCAGGTAATTAATTCCCATGAAATGATTGGATGGAAACCTGGTTAATGACCCACAACTATCAACTGTATTTCAAGTAAGATAATAGGCTATATCCTCAAGTTATTTGTTCTCCTTGTAAATCACCAAACCACTTCCCTTAGTGTGTCTTGGTTTTAATAATAAGCATCGATGACGCTTAATTTCGTTAAAGGTAATCATGATGTCTCGCTAGCCTTTTGGGTGCAAACGTTGTAACATCTACAAGAAGGCCTGGTTAGCCTATGAACAATAGCGGTCCAGTGGTGAGAATTAATGGTTGTATTCTGAGACCTCTTGGTCCTTGTGCGTTACCAATAAGGTGGATTTGTGAATCGCAGATGTCAATGAACTCGTACACTGAAATATTATATCTAATTAGAGGTGACTGGGTCAACAGCGGTGGCAGAAAAATCGCCATTTACTTGAGTTATAGGTTCCTCTTCACTCATTGTATTTGGAGGATACGTTCTAGCAGGGGATCAACCACTCGTTTACGCAAATTCCACAGTTTATACTATTTCAATAGTTATACTTCACTTGAGATATTTTGATCTGCTTTATTATTTATTATTCTGCCAGTTTTTTACTTTCATTACTAGGCAATGTATATGAATAAAATAAATAACATCCTACTTGTGTCACCCAGTTTCTATCGAATGTGCATGTATCCTCTGTAGGCCTACATATATCAATTAATCTAATTGTATGACCTAATGTTGACAGTCTTAAGTAAAAACATTTTCTCCACACTGTATTTAAAATTCAAATGCGTGTTTTCGAACCACTCGACAATCAGAGTAATTGAATAATCTTGGGGGGAAAAGTGTAATGAAAATGAAAGTGTTCGACGGGATGATTCCCTTGCCACACCCGCCTGGGTGAGAGGAGGGATGAAGGGGGTGGGTATAACTGGGACACCTGGCATAAAGACGGGTTTAGCGCTTGTGGGGCTGGTGTGGGGTGTAGCCTATTCCCAGAATATCCCTGCTGCTCCCATTTAATCAATTTGATGAGTGTTTTCATTTGACTAAACTACATTTCAAACGTTAAACACACAACGGCGAATGTGGTTTGTAGGCCATACAGCATTACAACGTGAAACAATGGAATCATCCGCTAAATTTTAAATATCCTATAGCTTTATCTGAAATATCATATCACCATTATGCAAATGTAACAGAATATATTCTCTTTTTTAGACATGGGTTCACCTATAACCTAGTAGGCCTATATTGTCAGTCTGCAAATGATAGGCCAACTAGATTGAGTCATGTGGGTAGGAGGCTAGTATTTTTTTTACAGCTGCAAAAACGAGTTTGTAGTTGTACAAAAACAGAAAAACAGAGAAAATATCCGAGACAGGTATGTAGAAACGCGTGACTGTTCGTGTACCTTTAGGGGCAGGATAGTGTTAAGTTAACCAACAATAGCTGTATAAGCCTCCTTGGCGGTCGACAAAATACCCTCTGGAATTGACTCCCTTTATATCCATACATTGTAAGTGTGTTTAAATCCAATAAAGATGGATGTTTTAGTTGATTTTTAGATAAACCCCAAAGGTGGTTAATGGTTAAAGAATTTTTTTTTTTGGGGGGGGGGGGTGTCTTAGTCCATTTGAAGTGAATATCCACCAAGTAACGAGATAACGATGGCAGTAATTTAGTTGTAATTAGATATAACGTTTTGTCAGTTTCATTCCGATTCACTCGAAATGACACAGGTGGACGCAAGGTGAACAGAAAAAAACATATATTCCTTATGCCCCAAATGTCTGTTATAATCGTATGTAATTGTTGTATCGGGACAAAATATTCTACAGTTATTGTGTTCATTATCAAAATGATGTTGATTTTTATAGGCTATTATTCATATTCATATTGTTGTTATTATTATTGTAATTGCCTAATTCTATTATGATTAATAGGCTAAATGTATTATTTTAATGTTAGAAATGTTCATGATCATTGTTGTAAACACTTGTTGTTAGCAATGGTGGTACGGGTTAGTGTAATAGCAGACATAAGCCTGCCTACATGCTAGGTATTTTGTATTCAGATATTCCGAGATTCAGATGGTCGGCTGCTTGTACAATTTCGTTCAACCTGAGTGAAATAGGACTGCATGCTATTGTTTATCTGAACGCGTGGGATGCAGACCGAGCAAAATGTGCATTTCATTTTATGCTTGAAGAAAATTGGAAGCGAAGATTGAGTTCATCTAGCTTGAACTACGAACTCTCCGGAGGGAATATTTTATCCGAGAGCAGTCTCTCAAACGCGGAATTGAAATTAACACTGTCAGAAGGATTGTGCTTGGACTTCGAATACCTGTCAAGGCTCTCTGACAACAGGTCTTCATTACAGTCAGGTTACATCCTATTCATAGAGATCAGACACAAATATTGTGATTTTGTCCAATCAACAAAATGTAATTCAAATGTTGTTTTAGCCTACACACCAACGATGCTTTTTTTGTATGCTATCGGCAACCAGATTCAATAACTCGTATAACCCTAAGAAATAGGACTTACTTTGCCTGAAGGTTTAGAGCAGAAAAAAGCATTTACCCACATGCAATTTATAGATAGCATAATTGTGAAATCGTTGACAATACGAGGAAACTGATTCATTTCATATCTTTTTCATATCAGAGCAGGAAGGCTATGGATTCGACTGTACAGACTAGTTAGCCTATAGGCTAACGGTTGCTCAATGTCACATTTCACGTCTCTGAAGAGTGATTTGGCATACCGGACTAGAGCAAAGTCTATCAAAGCATATTGTCATTTTCAATTGACCAACGTTTTACCCTTTCAGTTATACTGACAGAGACAATGCTACGAGCAAAGCAAGCCTGTATTTATTGATACTATCCTAAAGAAGGTCCCGCATTTCTGGTGGCATTCTGGCTCGTCACTACTTCTTCCTTCTTCTCACCTGTTCTCACAAGCAGAATTCTTCCGCCCATTTGAGGCTAGTCCGAGGATCCTATTGGTCCCGGGCGGTGCCCATGCTATGGTGACGTCACGGTTGCCCCTGCAGTGTGAATGAATCAAGCAGCCTGTATGATCACACCAAAAGAGCACAGCGAAATCCGGCAAGCACAGGACAATATTCCAGAATAATAAAACAAACCGGACTTTAACGGGACAGCTAGATCTACAGAAGGGTCCATACCCAGTTTCTATTTGATATATTCTACCCTTTTCACTAAATAGACGGGAGCTTCAGCCCACCGTGTATATGTGTGTGTTTATTCCCGGTTTTGGATCACAATGATGCAAAGTGCGGCTGTTCTACCAACAGAGAGTCCTGTGAAGGGTCTACCGGAGATACTCGGAGTGCCAATGCAACGTAAGGCTTTTCCATTTCCTTTTCTATTGATTATATCATAAGGACATTGGCAGGTGAGCTTTGAAATGCTGCAGAGCACTGCTGTAGAACAGATGCAGCGGTTAATTACACACAGGGTTGAGGGACAGACAGGCTAATGAAGACAGTGATATGTATTCATACTATTGTAGCTCTTACTCCACTGACTCATATTTGACGTGTGTTTTATATTATTATTTGAAGTGAGGATATTAGTTGCATCTCATTTTGATCTTCTGGTCCTCATATGGCATTTTGTGGAATGCTGTATAGATAGAGATTCTTTATCACAAGTATGTATTGTTTAAACTGCTCACGGTGTTGTTTATAAACTTCAGCCCTTTGCACGAGTTGTACGTGCGGGTTTTACTCTATTTTAGAAGCCCCACGTGCATGGGCCTAGGTTTTGACGTGTCATAATACTTTACTCATCAAGACATAGACACACTTTAAGATATTTTTTTACATTTCTTATTAGCACATGAATATTTATATTTTCTACCTCCTGTATTCTATTCCCTCGAGCTGTATGAGAGGGTTGCCTCTGCTTTACAATCAGAGAGACATGCTAGACAGCTGTTTATTTGCAAACGAGTCTGGCCACGTACGAGAGATCAGACGTTGTCATCACCTACTCTCTTTACCCAGCTGGTTTGACTGACAGCTATTACTGAGTCATATCTGAATGATTCAGGCTATATATGTTAATGTATGCTTTAATGTTTCTGTTAAAGCTGTGTTTTTGCACTATTGTAGGCTACATAATTGTACAATTATGTCTGTCTTATTATTGTTTGACACATACATGATATTATAGCCTACTAAAACAGGTGGTTTTGTCGTCATTTCTATTAAAACATGAAAAACATTAAATATTTCACTATATTGTGTGTGCAATAACTAGCCTACCTCAGCATCAAAGCAACGAATTGCGTATCTTCGCATCTGCTCTTTATCGTCGTCATGTTAATCTTCAAGCCTATATAATCTGATCATGCTATCAAGATAGAACTGGGATAGGATAAATTCCTGACCTAATTATTCATGTGCGAGCCACTGAAATGTACAGATGGACCTATTATGGTTTTACCTCTAATGTTGCTCTTAATCCACAATGAAATACTCCTTTATATCGCAGATCCAAACGAGCCATTGCTTCTTTCAGCGCTGGAGAGTATAAACAAAACATATATATATATATATATATATATATATATATCATGATTATTTTTGTTAAAAATCTAGACTAATTTCTTACGATTTATTACATGATTGTATTCCGTTTTTTTATAGCGTGCACAACAGTTAACCCATTTAACTCTTTAAAAGAGAGACTGTCAAAAACTGTCTCTTGTATTAGTAAATACGCCCTTCATTTAGGCTACCATACATTATTGATAAAGGTAGTGAAACATAATGCATAATGCACAAAGTGAAACAACGCAGAATTGTGAAATATAATTTGTTTAACCTGTACAAATAGCCTGTATATTGGCGGCGTATGCTCTTTAATTTTGTAAATCGAGGGAGATTAAAAGATTGGGTAAAGATCTTGCCACTCAACCCCCCTTGGTGCATACATGCTGTATTTAATACCGGATTACTCTACGAATAAAAATAGTTTAGTATTATGTATCTAAACATTATTATCATGATGAATATGGCTGTTCGCATGCTCTTACGAATAAGGGTAATTATTCTTAAACGGTTTTTGGCACAAAGCACAAAGCAAGAAGAAGAAGATTACTTCCTGAATAGAGTTTACAGTCTGCTTGCTTTGAAGTGTAGGTCATGCAATCTACAAAACATATCAACTATAGGCCTATGAGCTCCATAGGCTATGAGCTCGTTCCCTAATACTATAGGCTTCGTATAAAGGTGTTACAGTACAGTCATTCCGATGCTGTAGCTAATAAGCACATGACTTGGTTGATATGAAACACTTTTTAAGTCCTGTTAAAAAAAAAAAGTTAGTGTCCCTATCAGACTGGTGAGAAATGAACATCTATCGAAATACAGCCGCCTAAAAGAGGAAAGGAAGCGTATAGGATCACATTTTCTTAGATTTGAGGACCCCTCTTGAGGCACACCAGAGATCTTAAGTGGTATAATCGTGTGATTTATAAGTCAAGCAGAGAGAGAGAGAGAGGGGAAGTGTAGAGGCTATTAGACATCGAGCGTGAATAGGCCTACTGCCAAGATTGGCTGCATACTGGAGGCCCTTGAGCTATCCTTTCAGCACCACCACTGCCGCCAAAATCTAATGAACAAAAGCACCACAAATCAGAGGAATAATTTCATATTTTGTGGATGTAAAATACACCTATCTTTAATTCAGTTTTGTATGAACTCGTATTGAAAATACATGTACTCCATAGTTAAGTTGATTGGGAAATACCTGTTATGTAAATGACTGTAGGCATAATGCCACATCACAATAGTAAAAATACAAGATATTGAGCTTTGCAGCATCTTTTCATTTACTTGGGCCTACACCTTTATAAGTGGAATGTTACACGTATACCTCTATTCTTTGTTAATGCGGCTTATGTATGAATGTTGCTGATTGAGCAGCCTTCCAGAAACAATAAATATGAAAAGTGTACTCCTCCAAAATGTCTCCCAACGTACAGAATGAAGAAGCACATGTAGTATTACTTCTCGTGACCTCTAAAGCGCACGTTTAAACAGCTTGGTATGGGTGTGATTAGATTAATGATTAGACAGTGTGATTTCATGTGTAATTTATTTAAAACAACAACTAGTTTGGGATAGGCTAATTGCAGACCTTAGATACAGTGAAAATATTAAACTCCTCGAGCACAGAACAAAATCACCTGGATAATGATTTTGCGCACAGAATGCTGCTTATCCCTACTGCATCAATTTGAATGAGTTTGAGGGGTCCGTTCTAATTTCGATTTCCTTATGTTCTTGCCACTATTCTAAGATATTGAAAATACTATTTTTTTTAATGAGATACCTCTTCACCTGGCCATTGTTCACATGGTTAACATAAGCTACCAATGCAGGGAAATTACTTCCCGAGGTTTCATATTCATATCAAAGGAAAAAAATAAGGCTGTATAATAATAATATGTATTGTTATATCACATTGTAATATTTATCTCTATATATATTTATAAATCTAATAATACATCTGATTATTAGTTTTTTTGCATAGCCTAATCTTATCACAGCAATAGTGACGCTGCTCTGGTGACGTTGATGGTGATAATTAATGGTGTATTGTGGTGATAATGGTGTATGGTTTTTAGTACTATTAGTGCTCCTACTTATAACCTAGTTTTCTTAATTCATGCCATTATTACTCGGTTTAAGAGAAGAAAAATCGAATCAGTGGGGTCCAATCAAGTCCACTTCAAGGCTAAATATTGTGTCACTGGCACAGGCACTTGATTTAAAAAAGCAGAGTAAAGGAATGGGATCAATCTCAAATCGAATGAATGTCATGGTGACACAATTTGCTCTGTCAGACTATGTTTTTATCGAGGTCGAATATAATGATGAGGAATTGCATTACTGTTTTATTTTGTATTTTTTAAAATATAATTTTATCCGGCTCTGATCTTGTAAACCGGCCTCGGCAATGTTCTGCTCACCTGTCTCCTTGCAGTATTCCAGGACCAGGATATTGTTTTAACGCATGCTGTGTATTCTATCTCTCTCTCTCCCTCCAGAAATCCCCCAGTGTGCGGGCTGTAGTCAACACATCCTCGACAAGTTCATCCTGAAGGTGCTGGACCGCCACTGGCACTCCAAGTGCCTCAAGTGCGCGGATTGTCAAGCGTTGCTGGCAGACAAGTGTTTCTCGCGGGCGGGAAATGTGTACTGCAAAGAGGACTTTTTCAAGTGAGTATAACTTCATTTATAAACGTATTGAATGGGAATTTCGAACATTTGATTAGAGCAAGCTTAATGGAATTATATGTAAAAGTAATGTACTTTTAAGCAAAGCTAGCATTATATTTAATTGCCTACATTCAAGTGAGCTAAAAAATGCCAACATGATTGCACTGGCTTTGACTTGTGAAATCACTCAAATCATCATACAATTATTAAATTAGCCTATCCTATAGTCACATTTAATTGATCGCACAAAACAAACCATTTTACGTGATTTGGCATTACAAACCAAATAGTCTTGTAGGCCTACGCAAATCCATGACTCTTGCATTTAACATGAGACTCACATAGATCTATCTACACATAACACACCACTGGCCTATAATTAACAGACTATGAGACTAGAACAGAATGCCATGATATAACAGTAATATTCACAATGGGCATCCATAGCTTATAGAGAGAGGTCTCCAACCTTTTCTTTGTCGAGATCACTTTATGATTCAAAATGCAATCCGAGTGCAATTCTCTGCTGGACACGGGAGATCAAGTGCTCCTACAATATATTGTGTGATATCAATTACATTATCAATAGCATATAGGGCCTAACTATAGTGCATGGGCGGGGAACACAGGGCAAAGTTCTACTTCCAATTCAATTAAATTCCTAAAAATGACTGGAAATAACTATTGCTTCGTGCATTTGCCTATTTTCATATATAATAAGAGAGGTCTGTGTTTCTCAATGTAGTCCTACCCCTTATTATAAATAACGTAGTCCCTTATATTTCAAAACTCGAGTCTCAAGCTAGGCTACCTGATAACACTGGCAATGGGTCAGTTGTTGTAGCCAATTACTTGTGAGGTACATCAGAGCATACATTGAAATAACTCGTTTTTTTTTATTTCACTGGACTGATGGTGACGTCTCATCGGAGGGTGGGAGAGAGTGCGAGTCGAAGTGGAGAAGCGTTTTTCATGATTTCTAAAAGTGTTGAATAAAAACAGCGCTCGATTAGATCAATGCAATCAATGACTGATATAGAGGGGGACTGGAGGCCCTTCATGTCGAAAACACTGATGTCAAATAACTTGGCAAATGCTTCAACATCCTCTTCTATACACGGTATCTTGAATTTTTTTTTTTAGCTTTGTTTGGCCATTTTACTTGAGTCTTAGCTAGCTAGCTGACCGTGAGCAGCCTGCGGTGAGTAGCCTCTACACAGCGATAGCTACTGTTTTCTTCACATGGTATCCGTGCGAAATGACACGTGCCAGAACCACCCATTATTTTGAGTTATTATTTGTTTTATTCGTATTTCATTCTTTTCCAGGTAAATAATCAAGCATAATTCAAATGAATTACATAGGTCTAAATAAAATGTATTTTACGCATAGCACTAGATTTGATGTAAGATGTCCTTGAGTGTCCTGAAGGCATCTGCCAAATAAAATGTATTATTATTATTGTCTATATATCCCTTTCGTTTTCCCACCCCGTACTGCGTACTATGAATTTCATCTGATGGCGTGGCGTATGTATGTTTAGACCTGGATTGAAATAGGTGCCGGTACTCATTTTAGGTGAAGGTACCATTTATATTTAGGTGCAGGAACTCCTCAATTCTTTTGAGGTAATATTCTATAGGAACTCGAGCAGAAGAAAAATTGAGGTGCCAGTACACAGTTCCAGTGAGCTCCTGCCCAAGTCAAGTACTGTGATTAGGTAAAAAGACAAATAATGTCCTGTTTGAAACACTGACAATCGGATTGGGTGGGCTTGGAATGCGCCCACCCAGGCACACCTGTGCCTATGCCCCTGGTCAGTGAGGACTTTCCTCTTTGCATAGTTAACTTTCATAATGTTAGAGAAAAGGCTTGTGTCAAGACTTAGTGACATGACCAACACAATGAGGTTAATCAAGCTGAACATCCTACAACATCCTCATGCCTTTCTGGCCATGTTGAATACTTATGTTGGATAAGACAGAACACATAACACTCAAACTTTCAACTCCAAAGACACTCTATACAAATTCAATTTATTACTGCTCTACCAGCCCTAGCTGGACACACAAAACAGCAACTTTGAATTTCTTCTCTTCCCTCTTTCTCCCCCTTTTGCTTCCATCTTTGTACGATTGAATTTCTGAGGCATTAAAGAAGAAAATTAAGTTTGACTTTTATCCAAAACAGGATCCGTACAGGCTTTTACTAAATCATGTTTGAGAGGTTTTAATGTCAGAAGCTTCAATGAGACCTAAAAAGCGTGCAAGTCAGAGAGTGGAGGCTAACTTTATTAGGTGGCCCTGGGGACAATAGGGGGGATTTTTTTAAATGTTAAAACTGCAGTGGTGCTGTGCACTAGAGGGACGGGAGAGAGGAAGAGGAGAGGGAGGATGAGGATGGGAATGCGGCTGAGGCGGGGGCTTGGTACTGGAGTATAGTGCTGTATTCCCAGCAGTGATGAAGAAACTTCACCTTGGTCTGAAGGAAGGGTTTATTTCTCTGTATATGCTGTGTGATTTACAGCCCCTCCTGAGTCGGTGCTTTATTGGTTCTCTTCAGTGTGTTTACTCAGAGCTCTCTCTATTGGATCTCTCAGCCCCCACTATACCACTACATTGATCCATGCCATTTGTCAACCTGAGGACCAGCCTACCACCAACACAAATGCATTCCACCACGGATACTTTCCCCCTCTACAACTTATACAGCTACTATTACTATTATTAGTGTAAATAGAGGCGAAAACGATGCATGCTATGTCATAACTATGTTATAGACCTTCTTTGTTATCATCCGCCTCT
This sequence comes from Oncorhynchus keta, assembly GCF_023373465.1. NCBI lineage: Eukaryota > Metazoa > Chordata > Actinopteri > Salmoniformes > Salmonidae > Oncorhynchus > Oncorhynchus keta. Next base: position 23,830,147 of record NC_068446.1, on the reverse strand, counting down.
GTCTGAGCTGACTAGGGCTGGATCTACCTGTTCCGGATGGGGCTTGAGTATCTGACGACAGGTGTGTATGTGTGTGTGTTTACTTGCAGGCGGTTTGGAACAAAGTGTGCATCATGCCAACAGGGGATACCGCCGACCCAGGTGGTGCGGAAGGCCCAGGACTTTGTGTACCACCTGCACTGCTTCGCCTGTGTCATGTGCAGCCGGCAGCTGGCCACTGGGGATGAGTTCTACCTCATGGAAGACGGCAGGCTGGTGTGCAAGGAGGACTACGAGACGGCCAAACAGAATGGTAGGTGTCTGACTGGGTCATCCTCCTATTGCTTTGGCCAGTGTTTTGTGGGAGTAATATTTTGTGTGAATAATTCAGTCTTGTCTCCTTGGTAACCTGTTCTATTTAGAACATTCTCACCAAATAGACTTGAGACTAGCAGCCTCAAGCTGGTTCACCCATGTGGCATGGTGCTCTAAATCTCTGCTGGCTTCTTTAGGGGAGCTGTGGAGAAAGGTGCAGGAATTAGGAGACAGTTAGTTCAGCAGACAGCAAGGTGCAGTTAACCAACCTGGATTCATGGGTAGATGTAACATAATCAACGAAAATCCGTGAAACTCAAATTAGTATGATATGTTATCTTTGGTATGGTATGTATTCATTTGTAGATTTTCATCATCCATTTCAAATGATATGTTACGAATTACAATTTGTATGTTAGGAATTACAATTTGTATGGTATGTTACGAAATACAATTTGTATGATATGTTGCGTATTACAATTTGTATAATATGTTACGCAGTTGCCATACCTTTGATATGTTACGAATTCCAATTTGTTGTGGCTAACATTAGCTAAGTGGCTAATGCTAATGTTAGCTAGGTGGCTAACGTTAGCTAGGTGGCTAACGTTAGCTATGCTAGGTGTAGCTAAAAAGTAGTAAGTAGTTGTTATACGCCTACCCATTCACCTTGAACGAACAATCACCCTCCTTTCATTTCTGCCTTAATTAAGTAACCTTCTGTCTTATATATCCATACCAAACATAACATATCATACTCATTTGAGTGTCCCACATTTTCATTTACTATGTTACGTCAAGTCTATGAGACCAGCCTGCATTAACTCCTTTATGTACAATAATACTGAAGAATTGAGAGATCACAAGAGGCAAGGGGATAGTGAAGACGGGGTCCCAGTGGGTGTCTCTCAGTGTCCTGCCTGGGCATTAAATCTCCAGTTTCTGTGACCTTTTATGGATCTGATTTTGAAAGCTCTGCCTGTGCCACCAATAACTCCCTTCTTCTGGAATTCTCCTGGGAGATGTATGTCCCTTACAGCTAGAGTTGGACAGTTTCAGAAGGGTATCAACTTGCCATACATGGCACCTCAGTCCATTCAAGCAAGTTCTTCACCTGTATTTACTAGTCGATATACAAAATCAAAAACCCACAGGTTAATTACAATAAAAAATGCTAGTCACAAATATAGCTAAATATCTAAAGGGTATTTTATAATCCTTGCATGTCTTTCTCAGATGATTCAGAGGCAGGTGCAAAGCGACCACGAACCACCATCACAGCCAAACAGCTGGAGACCCTTAAAATCGCCTACAAGAACTCTCCCAAGCCAGCGCGCCACGTCCGCGAGCAGCTCTCCTCAGAGACGGGGCTGGACATGAGAGTAGTGCAGGTGTGTGCCTCACAACAGGATCTCTATTACCAAGCGGAGCAGTTTTCTAGTTTGGACTAGTTTAAGAAAACATCCCAGTGATAATATGTAGATATGAACACAAATTAGAAGAGTAAAACCCTCTCTTCTGTATTTACTGAGAAATGTCTCTCATCCTCCAATGGCAGGTGTGGTTCCAGAATCGTCGTGCAAAAGAGAAGCGTCTGAAGAAGGACGCAGGGCGGCACCGCTGGGGTCAGTTTTACAAAAGTGTCAAACGTAACCGAGGGGGCAACAAAGTGGAGAAGGAGAGTTCAGCAGATGATGCGGGACTGAGCGACAGTGAGCTCAGCTTCAGAGGTCAGTGTGGCTAACCCAACCCCAAACCTCTTTCTTCTCGCTCTCTCTCTCTTCCTCAACTCCCACTCCTCTTCTTGTCTTCCTTTTCACATATCTCCATGGGAGCCTACATGAAAAGAGAAGCGTTGGCCATGCAAATGACATTTTACACATCCCCATGTTTTTATGATTATTTGATGTTTGTGAGCCCGTTTTGGGGACTCATAAAAGTCTCAAGCCACTTTTAAAAGGAGGCTGTTTTTACGAGAAATGAAAACACCGTAGCAGAAACTCTATAAAGTAGGTGAAGCTTTTAGTCAATTAGAGGGAAAGTGCTCTGGGGTATTGTTGTTATTGAAACAGCACTGGAGGGACTGTCAGAGACAAATATTTTGTATTGCATGAACAGACCCCCTTTGTTTGAGCTTAAGATACATCATGACTCTGTCGTCTCTTACTAAGCGCTGGGGGAACACTATTAAGTACTACACACCTATGCCATTTACCTAGATGAAATCCAGATTATGTTGCCTCAATAAAATGGTTTCATAAAGGCACTTAATTCTATTTAAAGATAACAGCTGTATAATGTTGATATAGTTGATGACAACTCCATAGAAGTGTTAAAACACCACTGTGTGGCTAATTGATAGTTGCTAACTCCCTCCTCTCTTCGACCAGACGACCAGATCCTGTCAGACCTGGGCCACACCAACGGTCTGTATGGGAGTGTGGGCGACGTGGCCAACGGAGGCTTGTTGAACGGAGGCTTCTCTCTGGACGCTGCTGGACAACCCTATCATGACATTCGGCCGGGCAGTCCCTACGGCCTCCCCCAGTCGCCGTCGTCCATCGCCTCGCTGTCCGGCCACACCCCGCTGCTCAACAACCTGGGCTTCACCATGGACAGCATCATGATCCAGGGGGGGCAGGGTGGCGTGGGACAGGCTCTCAGGGCCATGGCAGGAGGCCCCACCTCTGACCTCTCCACAGGGAGCAGCACGGGCTACCCAGACTTCCCCACCAGCCCTGCCTCATGGCTGGACGAGATGGACCACTCCCAGTTCTGAGCTCCACCATGAACACAGCAGACTTGACTGGGGAACAGAGACAGACGAAGCAGGCTTTTTACATTTCTATTTCCCTGAAACTTGATATAGTTTGTTGTCCAATAATGGATGTGGAAGTGGTAGACATGCAACACGTCAGCTACCCTCCCACCACAACAGAGTAAAGGAAGTATGGCGACCCACCACTGACCAGAGCAGAGCAGTGGCGCCACACAGAACAGAACGGATGGACGAAACACTACTGAATGTTGAACTTACACTGTATTCTACTTTTTTTATGGATGGATTTTTTTTCATTCTTTGGAAAAACTGGATTTGAAATTTCCAGCATGAGTCTGTGCATTGGGATGGTGTTTGTCATTAAACCCTGAGGCAAGCCCAAACAGCTATCAGCAATGTTCAGTGGTTAGCTAGCTTAGAGGAAGTATTTAGTGTTGTGCGCATTGCGTCTATGCACTTAGCTAGCTCCCGTACCATAGCTTACATTGCATATGAAGTGTGACTGGCTCATCCGTGGATGTATGGAGAAAATTACTTATTTATTCTTTTTTTCGGGCGGGGGGGACTCCCCCACATGTTTCGTGCACTCTGATTGGCTCAAAGTCAAGTTATTGGCCATTGACGAGCATTGCGATTCTACAAGTAGAAACGGTAGGTTATTCACTACCGGGTCAGCACGCAGCAGGTGCCGCTTTTGTTCTAGCAAGAGAAGGAACGGCCTCCCACTCCTATCAACAGGGAGATTCTCTGTGAGTTTCATGCTTTAGGGCCATGGAATCTAAATGGAATCCCTAAAAAAGAAGCTTCCTGCATGCTTCTGAATGAGGAGGATCACTGTTGAAAAGCATTTTACATTGGCAATGCACTTTACACTTCTCTTTGTACATGGACAGCAACAAACAGAAAAGCGATGAATGCACAATTACAACCCAGCAGTGTTTCCATATTAGATACTTTTTTTCAAACAGTGTCACAATTCCCATGCTAAGTTCTTTTAATGTAATTCTGAAACTAACAGCACTGGGTTTTTAGGAATTACTCCATGTTGGTCCAGCTGTCTGTACAATGCGAGAGCCACAGATTCTTCTGTGTGCAAAATGGGGAAGTTGAGAGGGGATAGTTGCTTGCTAAAAACCCATTCTCTTCTGTAATGTAGGTGCTTGACTTGTTCTCGTCTGTGAATGATCTCCAGTCCTGGGGATTTTGTCAGTATTTATTTCTCCGTTGTCCATACTCCCAGGATATGCTCTCTGCTAATAGTGGATAGCCTCTCTCCTCAAAGTCATTGTCATCAAATGACAGTAGGGTAGAGAGAAGTGCAAAGTCAATTCAACAAGAATGTGGGAATTCACATTTGATATCCTCTTTTACTGGTGCAGCTGACAACATGGGGATTCCTATCTCATTATGACAGATACGGGAACAGAATAATGGTTTTACTAAATGTTTCATTGATACAGTATATTTATTTATCTAAAAAAAAAAAAACACACACCAACCTTATCTTGACTGAGGATCATTCACTGTTAATGCTGAAAAGCCAGTACTGATCCTGCTTAGAAGCTGCTCTTCTCTGTCAACAGCTGTGGCATCACTCCTCAAAGTAAACACAAGCAAAAGCGATTATCAAACGTAATACTTAGAGCCACTGTAAAGCAGCTGATGGCCTGATTGTCATGGTATCGGAGTAATGCTGTGGTGTCGTGCATCTTACATGACCCCCACTGGGTGAGATTAGTTGATTATTTTTTTAACAAAATCCGTCTTGTCTGATGGTGTTGGCTTCAAGGCTTTCGTGTGGTGTCTAAAGGCCACTAGAGTAACTGTACAAGGAGGCACTTCTTTCAGAAAAAATAAATGATCAAAGATACCATGAAATAAACTGAGGTAACAAAATGAGATGCTGACGGAACAATTCCTGTAAAAAAAAAAATCTCAATGTCTGTTCATTTATATTTATTTTTGTGTCAATTGCCAAATGTGGAACCAGCTGAAAAGAGCATACATTATGCCAACCGGAATGCAAATCAACAAACAGTAAAACAACACATGTAAATGTACACACACACCAATATCATTTTTGTTCAATCTATGTTGCCTCAGAACTTTGCTTCTTAATTGTTGTACATTTTGTACAGTTTCAAAAGGTGTTGACAGGCTTATTTCACGAGCTCTATTTATTTCCATGTGTCTTTGAAAAAGATGAAACAGAGAGCACTGAATCTATTCATATAAGCCTTCTGTGCGATGGTATGAACTGTGTACAGTAAAAACTATACGAGGAAATAAAGCTGAATTGTCTTTGGATTAAAGTGCTGTATTTCTCTTTAATGTTTACATTAACTTTCTCGTTATAAATCAAATAGCAGATACAGTTAGAGGAGACATGTCTTCTGACTGAAGAAGAAAACGAGCAACAGGCGGTACAGTAGATATGGCTCGCCACTTAGGAGCCAGGAGAGAAGAGGAGGGACCATGATTAGTGTTTCCTTCACACAGGGAAAGGTGCATCAGACAGGCAAAGCAAAGCCCTAGGGATTGTTCACACAAATTCCATCATTTGTCAATCTTGTTCTTACCTTGGAAGTAGCATATGGGCCAGGAGTGACTGCCATCTATGATTCATCTGTTATTTCTTAGCTATGGCCATGCAGCCTTGTACCAGACTGATTAACACAGATTCTGTGGTAGCAAACCATTCATGCAAGCTTGCGAGAACAGGCTGGCTCGTGAAGCTAATGGCCATGCACCACTGCATAAGAATAGCATCAATTTACCAAATATCACTCACTTCAGTATAGTAATCCCATAGGATTGTAGCTATGTGTTCACTGAAAATGTAGAGACTATTATTTTCACTATAATCTTACTTTGAATGAACTATCCCTTTAAGGATGAACCGATACAAATATTACACATTCAATTATGGAGATCGAGTCAGTCAATCAAACAGACTGTCGTAACCATGGTTTTCTGTATCTTTATTCGTAAACCAATACACTAACCCCCGTCCCACCCATAGGAGAGAAAAACAGGACAAAGCAGCACATCTGCTCAGTTGCAGCGAACACTGATCCCTCTGCTACTAAAGACTGCACCAGATTGCAGTTTTGCACAGTCAAATCTTTCCTTAATCCCTGCACTGTTAACTAATTGTAAACTGCCTTGTGAAATATGGATAAATATGATTTGTGGTCAGGCAAGATAGCAGAGCAGCGTTAATACAGGAGTGTATACAACCACACATCATAGTAAATGAACCAAATACGACAATTCAGCATGACTATAACCCATGCGCTAAAGAAGTGTTGTTGGATAGACATCTGAAATTAGGCCTAGACTGGCTACATATTCATAGCAAAATGAAAACAAATGTAAAACTCAATAATATTCAACACAGCCGTTATCCAGACCTTTTCTGAGTCTTACCAGGTCCGTCCTAAACTTAAGAATTATCGATTTGGTTGTGTTTAAGCTCCTGTTGTGTAAGAAGAAGAAAAGATCAGTCTAGCAGAACAAGCACGTTTGCATAAAACGCCACAAAACAAGCTGATTTTATTCAGCCGATGACAAGCTATGATGACCATTAATGGATACCCTTTAATAGTGCTGCCGTACAAAGATAAACAGCAACAAAGACAGTTTGGATAATTTACACGGCACTTACAGCACTAGTATACAAATAAATCTGGGAAATTCCTGCACTGTTACTTTTGCAAAGATGACAAACACAAGCACAAATGCCATCATCATCGATCTGAGGCGTCTATTACAACCTTCCTGAAGGCAACAATTCTAGTAACATGTAAATAGATATTTGGTTCAGACTGAACTTCATCTTGGACATCAAGACAGGATATTTTCTTCAAATGATAGCTTATGAGCAATGGCTGCCATGACAGTGTAGCTTTAAATGGGTTTGAGTCACAGAGAGGCTTTTCAATGACAACTTCAAGGTTGTTCTGTTTTAAGTGAAATTAGGTTCTTTTCACTGGGTCCTCATAGCAGAAATGAGATAGTTCACATGTAATTAAAGCGAGGGAGGGTCGTTAACAGGATATTGGCTTCAGTGCCTGGTGAGGTATTGCTAATTAGAACATTCTGGTGAGACGAACCATATAGACACTTGTCTATGGAGCAGCTTGGATCACTATCGCCTCGAGTAGCAGCAGACGGCAACGCTTGTTTATCATGCACTAAACACCCAGCTTTGCAACAGAGACTTATCGAGTTCTCGTGAAGATATTAGAGGGATGCTTTTCAACAGCAGACACGGGATTTTACTTAGTGTTGAATTCCAAGCAATACTGTTCTGGGGACTAGCGAGCAGATTGCATTAAGAGTTGGCCAGTACAACAACATGCCGTTGCTTTTAGCCCCCAGACTGGGGAGAGTAAGAGAGGCAGAGGAAAGTGCTCCAGCTCATCCCTGTAACAAACCGTGGCCATCTGTCACTAATGGTGTTAGAGAGGCGACTTGTAAAAATGCATAAACGTTAAGTAAAGAAGGTTTGAGAGGAGGCACTGTCAAAAGTGAAAAGCTCAGAGAAAATTGAAGCCCATAATGGAAACATAATGGGCTTAGTGTCACAGTTGTGCAGACATGCCCGGGGAGTATGACATCACCGACTCCGACCCCAACCCAATCGAGATTCAGGAAATGACTGGTATATGGGCAAAACAGCTTTTTCAAATATACCAACAGCATTATTCCTGGTTGTGTAGGGAATGCATACTGTAACAAGCTGAGGGTCATAAGAGCTCTCTTTCTCAGTGATACCGTAAGAGAGCAGGCTATCTGGGCTGGGCCGTCTCTGTTCTGTATACTGGGGCCATGGTGACCGACTGACAGACAGCAGGACTCTTTTCGGTGACTGTTATTTAATGCCTCGTGTTCAGGGAGATTGAGAGAAAGAGGGATTACAGCTTGTCCCCATTGTTTGTTCAAATGTGCATTAGCTTCTTTATCAAGCGGTGGTTAAGAGCTGAGATTCCAGATTTAGTATTCTCATCAGGTGGGAGGGAGGGGGTGCCAAAGAGACTGCTCTGATCAGAAGGGCTTACAAAAAACTAAAGCAGATTTGGAGGCAGCCCATGTGTTGGCTATTTGGAGAACATCCAAATATATCTTAAGTGACATAACAGAGGGTGTGGGTATGTGGGGTGGGCCAAGGGAGACACAATGTGCTAGGTGAACAGTTCACTTAAACAAAGAGGCCTCGCCAGGCGATGTGTGTGTTATATAGTTGTTAGTCATCATGGGATAAGGTTGAACTTTTAGTTCTCCATGCTCCATCTGAATATAAAATTGCATATTAGATGTTTATTTTTAGGATGCATTTAAAATATACAGTTACATTCTGCTTGTCAAGAATGATGACAACAAAAATGCTTAAAACATTATTCTTATTATAATATAATAAGTTTGACTTACTCCTAGGGTAAAATGTCCATACGCTGTCCAATTGTATTTTAAAGATTTTTTATCAGCAAACACAAGACAACCAAAGGTAACACACAATATCTGAAACAGAAGGAACCTCTTTTTGGTTGACATTTCTTTATTTTTTTAAATAGCAATGATGACGGATGGATTCCTTGGAATTTGACATGAGAGACGATGAAGTGGTGGCAGGTTGAACTGCCAGAGTGGGATGACCATTGCACCTATCCGGTGTATGTGACAATAAAAAACATCATCATCATTACTGAGAGGGCTGTGTGCTAGGTCTGGGGTGGGCACAGGCTGGAGGGGAGGAGAGGGAGAGGAGGGGATGGCGAAGCTGGGCCTAGCCCTTGGAGGCGGTGTACTGGCGCAGCAGTGAGGAGATGGAGCTAGATTCAGTGACCTCCTCGGGCAGAGAGCCCTCCTGGTCCTTAATGGAAGGGTCTGCCCCAGCCTGTAGGAGCAGCTCCACTATGTCAGCAAACTCACACGCAGACGCTGCAGGACAGAGACGGGGAGGGGAGGAAGGAGCAGAGTAACAGTGTAGGGTAAGAGAGAATGAGAGGGGGAGAGGAGAGAGAAGGGGGAGAGGAGAGAGAAGAAAGGGAGAGAAGGGGGAGAGGAGAGAGAAGGGGGAGAGAGAGAGGAGAGAGAAGGGAGAGAGAGAAAGGGGAGAGGAGAAATAAGGGGGAGAGAGAGAGGAAAGAGATATAATTGTGATGCACTTCAGAGGTAAAAGTATCCAGGGTTGACTACAGTTAACTACCCAAATCACCTTCAAAAGGCTTCAAGGTCACTGGAGACATGATGCATACAGCTACATCTGAACACAGCCTCTAAGCACAGCTCATTGGTGTTAATATTCCTTACGTTTTTAACCTGAGTGCAGGAGTCAATGAAAAGCTCATATGGAGGCCCATTGACATTGCCCTGAACTTGTGGTTGGCTGAAACACTGATTTTGTGCCGATTTGCAATTGGAGTCCCACTAAAAGGACTTGCAAGCTAGGCTAAGATATGAGGAGAAGGCTTGCAGTTTCTTAAACAAGTTAGCGAGTCACAGCGCTGATGCACCAGGATTCCTCCGCGCTCTGAGTGTTTTCAATCACTCTCTCCCCTTAAAAAGAGAGCCATCCTGCTCCTGTGTGATAGGCTGATGTCAGCGGGAATGGCTGATTGACAGCAGGCCCTTTTAAACCTCCAGCCCAGAGGTGGCTAAAGTGCTGCTCGTTTTTAGCAGGAAGAAAGTAAGAGGCTTGGTTATGTCAGGTTAGAGAATTTTCTTCTCCTTCTAAATTTTATTTTCTGGGCTGCGTGTGCCATACGGGGGCCCTGGGCTGTAAAAACCCTCATCCCCCCCCGGGAGTCGTTGAGAAGGAGAACAATTTATAGTGTGCAGTAAACCCTCAATTAATCATTTGCCAGCCACTGTGGCCCAGTGTAAATAGAGGTGGAAATGAATTTTCATTCTCTGCTATTTGTCTCCTGGAGTTCATCGCTTATGTTTATTAGTCATTTTTTTATGCCCCATCCTCCTGTCCCTGCCTGGTCTGGTGGCAGTGGTGGTGGTCTACTGTACGCCAGCCACGTGACCAGTCCCTACACTGTAGCCGCCAACCCCAGCCGACTGCCCACTCAGCCCAGGGCCAGATGGTGCCCCCCCCCCACATACACACACCAAGGGCTCAGAGGACATGGGGACCGCCCATGGGAGGGGGTCTTGAGAGTCCGAGGAGCACTGTTGATTTCCTTGGGGAGACCTGGTGATTATTACACACAGCCCCTCCATACGCACAGATACAGACAAACACACACACACACACACACACCCTCTAACACTGACATAGAGAGATGGCAAGAAGGAGGGATGAAAGAGACACTGACAGATGAAAGGCACCTGAGATAGCAACAGCAGTAAAAGAGGGAGAAGAGAGGGGGATGAGAAAGAGGGAGAAGAGAAGCAGAGGGGAACATACGTAGGGCCAAGAGAGCAGATGGTCCATGGTTTCCCATCCATCCCCATACAACTGTTCACACTCATAGACAGATTCAATTTACATGACATGTACATACATACATACATACAAACACTCATACACAAACATAGCCTAGAGACACATATTCATCCAGAATTCCAAATTAAAATCAGTGATATCCGGAAGATTACCATAATGCAGTGCTGTCTGGCCCTCGTCATCCTGTGAAAAGAGAGAGAAATGTTAAGAAACATGAGAAGAGTTCCATACAAACAGGTCTAACTTGTAGACCCATAACACAGTAAAGGGTATATAAAACAAGCTTAAATCATAGAGACAACCATTGCTCATAGAACAATGAAAGAACCGTAGCCTTGTCAGTTGTAAAGTTGTGGCTCGCAAACTTCGCAGTTGAGAAAAGTGCTTTTTACCTTTCGACTAAATGAAAAACCCAATGATTTCCCCATAAAGGGGATTATGTAAAAATATTAAATACTGATCTCAAACTGAGTGAACAATTAAACCTTTCAACTTGAGACTCTATAGCAGACTGAACCAGGGGAACCAATGGCATCAGCCCACTATCCACCCCTAAGCCCTAGCTGAGCCCTCTCTGAGCCCTCTGCCACAGGTTAACACACGGTGGCCAACGGGCCAGGCAGAGCAGGCAGACCTCAGTGCTCAAAAGGCTCAGAGCGAGGGAACAAAGCCTAGGCGTCTCTCGTCATTGTCCTGGGGTGAGAACGTGCTAAACGCATTACCCACGGAGGCCGTCCCATCACACAATGATCTTGGTACAAAGGAGCAGTCTGCCCTGAGCACCGCCACCGTTTGGGACAAATTCAAGTGGTGTCTATGGTCTGTGACCGGAGCTGATATGAAGAAAAACTATATTTAGGATAGAGGTCAGCGGGGGTGTAAATCCTGTGGGCCGGGAGTGAAGAGGTCAGTTTAACTCTGACAGTGTATGATACGCATCATCAAGGCGGACTCGTCTCCAGCGGGCCTTTTCACCCCCTAATGATGACAAACTGCAATATTGTTGTCACCAGCTAGCCGCTGTTCAGATGGAAACAACTAGAATACCTCCAGTCACTAAGCCAACTGGCCGCTTCTTTAGAATCAGAATCACCTTTACTCGCCAATAAATAAAATGTACATACCCTGAATTTGACTTAGACAACAGGTGCTGTCAGCAACAGACATTGTACAAACAGGGTCCCGTGTGGCTCAGTTGGCAGAGCATGGAGCTTGCAACGCCAGGGTTGTGGGTTCGATTCCCACGGGGGACCAGTACAGAGAAAAAAAAAAAAGTATGAAAATGTATGCACTCAAGTCGCTTTGGATAAGAGCGTCTGCTAAATGACTTACATGTTAGAATACAGACGTCAACCTACAGAATATACAATATAAATACAGTAAACAAAAGTCTGGAGTATAGTCTGATTACATTGGGAATACACAATTTAATCGTGAATAAATGACGAGTGAGGAAGTTAGACGCACAAATATCATCCCCCCCCCCCAAAACAATGTGCTAACCTCCCGTTATTGTGAGAGGTTAGCATGTCTTGGCGGTATGATAATTGTGTGTCTAACTTTACCACTCATCATTATTCATTCAGGACTATCCGTAATCATGTTAGTGTCAACATTAAGGGAGAGTCTTCAGAAACATATCCTGTTCTTATTTACAATAAAAGTGACTCCAAAATGACACAATACATTATTTACCAGTACTTTCTATTGGGCACAAAATAATCTTAAACACAAACAGCAAATGCATCAAACAAGTTTGTAGAGTCACAAGCTTGATGTAATCATTGTACGCTAGAAATATGGGACCAAGTACTAAACTTTTATCCCAATAGTCACTTAAATCACTTATGAAAAGTCACTTCATCAACTGCTCAGGTGACTGGCGGTTTTCATCATGATTGACCTGAACTGTCTGCCAGAGCGGAATCTTTTAAATATAAGGGCAGGTGATGATCGCTTCCTGCACGCTTCCTTGTCGTGTTTTTGTGTTTTGTCCCTCATCAATCTACACACAACACCCCCTAACGACAAAGCAAAAACAGGAAAAAAGAAATATCACACCTACTTATTCCAGGGTTATTCATTTTTACTACTTTCTACATTGTAGAATAATAGTGAAGCTAGTGAAGAGAAATAACACATATGGAATCATGTAGTAATGATGGTGCCACCACCATGCTTCACCGTAAGAATGGCCCCAGGTTTCCTCCAGAAGTGACACTTGGCATTCAGGCCAAAGAGTTCAATCCTGGTTACATCAGACCAGAGAATCTTGTTTCTCATGGTCTGAGAGTCTTTAGGTGCCTTTGGCAAACTCAAAAGGAGTGGCTTCCATCTGGCCACTCTACCATAAAGGCCTGAATGGCGGAGTGCTGCAGAGATGGTTGTCCTTCTGGAAGGTTCTCAGAGGTTCTCAGAGGTTCCTCCACAGAGGAACTCTGGAGCTCTGTCAGAGTGACCATCGGGTTCTTGGTCACCTCCCTGACCAAGGCCCTTCTCCCCCCGATTGCTCAGTTTGGCCAGGCGGCCAGCTCTAGGGAGAGTCTTGGTGGTTCCAAATTTCTTCCATTTAAGAATGAGAGAGAATTTTTTTTGGTAGATCTGTGTCTCAACACAATTCTGTCTCGGAGCTCTAAGGACAATTTCTTCGACTTCATGGTTTGGTTTTTGCTCTGACATGCACTGTCATCTGGACCTTTATATAGACAGGTGTGTGCCTTTGCAAATCATGTCCAATCAATTGAATTTACCACAGGTGGACTCCAATCAAGTTGTAGAAACATCAAGAACGATCAATGGAAACAGGATGCACTGGAGCTCAATTTCGAGTCTCATAGTAAAGGGTCTGAATCCTTATGTAAATAAGGTCAGTTTTTATTATTAACAAAATGAGAAAAAATGTCTAAACACCTGCTTTCGTTTCGTCATTGTGGGATGTTGTGTGTAGACTGCTGAGCATTTAAAAAAAATGGTTTAATCAATTTCAGAATAAGGCTGTAATGTAACAAAATGTGGAAAAAGTCAAGGGGTCTGAATACTTTCAGAATCAACTGTATGTACCCAGTATGTCCCTCAGGTCCTCTGGCACTGGCCTTTTAACTATCTAAAAGCCTAGGACCAAGAGGTATGGAGAGGCGCCTTTAGTTATTATGCCCCCAGCCTCTGGAATAGCCTATTTTTTCTTCTTCTGTGAAGCACATTGTTCCATTCCATGACGGAAATGTGCTGTATGAATAAAGCTGGACTTGATTTGAACATCAGTAAATCCTCTTTTTCTTAGCCTTTGGCCCTAGCCTATTAACCAGTGAAGACAACCATTAGTGGAACCAACCCAGTGTCAGACAAAGACTGTCGAATCATCCCCAGAGCATGAGGGGGAGGGAGATCACCTACGCTGCTTGATAAAGGCTCTCTCCAACGATCCTAGAGTGAGATCCTATTGTTTGCCCTGAGCAGCACCACTTCAGGGGCCTGCTGATTCCATTAGAGAGTTCAATTCCCCCAAGATGGATAGAATACTGATGCAAATGTCCTCAACCATAAATGGATCGGGAGAGACACAGTATTTTCCTGTGGTCTGCGTCTACGGTAATGTTGAGTATTCAGTACAATGTTAGTGTTAAGTTGATGTGCAAAGTATAAATATCAAATACACACAAAAGTACAAATCCGGACAATAAAAGAATGTCAGTGGGCAGACGCTCACACACACACACACACACACACACACACACACACACACACACACACACACACACACACACACACACACACACACACACACACACACGCACACGCACACGCACACACACACGTTGGTCTATTGCCCTACGCGATAGAGGCAGAGTGGCAGATGTTTAGCGCAGAGGCAGCGAGTGGGACCTTGATGCACACAAATACATACAGGAATAATTAAACTGTAAGGGGTTTAGGTCTTAATCTGCTCCCTCCAACTAATCTGGTGTTAGTGCCGGACGGCTGGGACAGCACGGTGTGTGCAGGGACACTCCCAGGGTATGACAGGGAGGACACACGCAAAAGTTGCCTCATACAGTACTTAACTTGACGCAACACACACACACACAATTAACACAGATTAAAAGTGTATAAAATAAGTGGGCAACACATTAAGTAACTAATGCCAAACCAAACATGAAAACATAAGTTTGTATTCAAAATATATTAACTTAAAACAGACTAAAAGTATGTTTGTACATCGTAGTAAAATTACGAGGTTTCCTTTAAAAAGGCATATATTGTATGTTGCCTATGTAGCAGCAGAATCCAGAAGTAGGACCCTGCAGGTTGGTGCACTACAGAGACTGACTAAAGGGTCCATGTATGTTAGTGGAGGTGAGGGCCCTGCCCTTTACTAGGTTCTTTAAAGTGCTGCAGTGTGGAAGCTGGCTGGTCCTGTCTGTCTGGGAGCCAGAGGGGGGTCCTCTCGCCTCTCAGCATTTACTAATGCTCCAAGAGAGGCTTGATGGAATCAGGAGAAATTGGATTGTCTCCCATTTGCTTTTGGAAAAAGGAGGATACTTCCTAGCTGGAGGTAGCAATTTTCTTTGTAGCTCTCCATCCCATTACAGAAGCACATCACAGCATAGCTCTTTTTTCAAATGTCACCAAAGTTTTCCTTGCGGTTTTTTAAGATTGAGAGTGGTATGCAACGTTATCTGCACAAGCCATTCAAACTATATATTTTTGTCCGGCTGCCTTTTTTTCTGTGTGTACAGATATAGGATCCTAATTTGATCAATATTTTGTTGCTGAGAATTTCCCTGCGCCGCAGGAAATGCGGATGAGCTTCATGATTTACATAAATTCACTGAAATCCTGCACTAACACACTGTTACAATAACAGTATTCCACTTTTCATATAGCCTCATTTTGACATGCTAATAGCCTAACCAACGATCAAGCAACATTATGGACTAAACATTCAAATCCTGTTGCTGTAGGATTATTTTACTGCGACAATATAGGTCAAATTTAAATCTTACATCTGTATGTTTGTGAATGAGTCTATCAATATGTCCATCCCTGTTTCTCTATTTGTTTGTAGAGGCCAACACCCTTGGAGGAGAGTGGTGGAATTTGCCTTCCCAGGAGCATGGGAGGAAAGAGGCTGCAGACAGACAGAGAGAGAAATAACATTGATAGACATGAAGAGAGTAAAAGGGACCATAAAACAGAGAACGAAACATGGAAAAAAGTGAGAGAGAAAGAGATAGAGGACGAAACGGTTACAGAACAAGGTCTTTCCAGTACACCACAGCAAAGTAGGTTTGTCTACGTGAGCCAGACATATTCCGGAGAGAAAAATGCTCTCTCAAATCCATTGCCATCTGTAGAACCTGCTGCAGCATGAGGCAACAGGCAGGGCTTGGGTTTGTGTTCTCCATGGCCAGCCATTAAAAGCTTTCTTGTTTTCATACCACAGCAATCCGGCAACTGCCCATGGCATATGGTAGGTGTGCTGAAAGCCATTGTGGGATTTTTATCCTTTAACACCATTCTCTATTCCAGCTACATCTTACTCTCTAACCGACTCCCCCATCCCCCCCCTCTCTCTACCTCCTGCACCTCTATCTCTCTCGCTCCACTGTCCCTGACAGCCACATTAAACAAGTGGGAAAAATTGACAAGCAATTATGATTTATGATCAATGCATGCAGCTGCAGCTGACTTGTATAATGACAATGGCGCTGGGGAGAAGGGAGAGAGAGAAGGGAGAAAGGCTCGGCAGTCTCCAGGGCTTGCAGTGGGACTTGTAAAGGGAGCATGGATAGAACCCTCCACCATTCATATGCAGATACCATTACGATGAGCAGGTGCCATTAATCAGAGTCTCAGAAAGACAGAGGAGAACAGGCTGATCCCGGGTTATTCCAGGTCTCTGAAGACCTGCTGCTGGGTACTCTATGGTACTGCCTGTGGTCTCTATGTTACTGTGTTCCATTAAAGTAGATCACAGGACACACAGCGCACTGATGGGCTGAACAGATGTCTCCAGACCAAATACAGACACTCTACTGTTCACGTCTGTTTGAAGTTCATCACAGGAGTAGGGTTCCATACAGCCAGTGATCTTTACATGTTACGGAGCACATGAACTGGAAAAATGCTTAAAAATTATTATCCGAATATCCGTGATTTTCTTGTAAAGAGACACCAGCTTTTGTTTATCTGGTTGTATGTGTGTGTGTGTGTGTGTGTGTGTGAGGGAGCTGGATATCCAGAGGTAAAGGGATCAGAAGACAGTGGCACCCCTAATTGAATCTGTGCAGTGAGTGTTAACCTTGCCATTCAGCGTGTGAGCACTGCCATGCTGGTGCAAATTAGCGCTTCCCCAAAGTGTCCTTGAGGTGCCCGGGCTGCCCCTCGCCTGCCTCCGGGCTCCACAGCAGGTCACCCTGTGTGCCAATAAACCAACTCACAGGCTCTCTAAAGCACACTGTAATATTTTATACAATTCCTGGAGAAGAGGAACCAGGGAGCTCAGGGGCCTGGACCACTCCAAGAGGTCTGACGCTCTTAACGTCCCAATCAACTGAAACCGTTCGGAAATGGATTCTTCCAACAATGTCTGCTAGGAACGATTGGGTTTCTGAAACCAAGACCCGTCTGTGTTTTGGTATTCAGATTGAGGTTGATTAAAACCAGTCTGGGGTTGATTTTTAAAGGAACACAACCACAGTGTGCACCCTGCAAGAACACAGCCAAACATGTATGTTTACCATGCTTTATTTAGTGTCAGAGGATCAAGAGATTATATTTTTCTCCACAGGTTCTCTGTAATTTTGGAGGATGGGAAAGGAAAACTCTCCCTTCTTTTCCTCCTCGTGTATACTGTACTTCTCCTCCTCCCCCGGCACCGCTCTTCCACTTCCTCGTCTCTCCCTCTCACTCCCTCCCCCTCTCTCCCCCTCCTCTCCCACCGCTCTTCCACTTCCCACCGCTCTTCCACTTTCGTCTCTCTCCCCTCTCCCCCCTCCCTCCCCTCCTCTCCCACCGCTCTTCCACTTTCTCGTCTCTCCCTCCCCCTCCTCTCCCACCGCTCTTCCACTTTCTCGTCTCTCCCTCCCCCCCTCTCTCTCTCCCCCCACCTCTCCCACCGCTCTTCCACTTTCTCGTCTCTCCCTCCCACTCCCTCCCCCTCTCTCTCCCACCGCTCTTCCACTTTCTCGTCTCTCCCTCTTCCCCCTCTCTCTCTCCCCCCCTCCTCTTCCACTTTCTTGTCTCTCCCTCCCTCTCTCCCACCGTTCTTCCACTTTCTCGTCTCTCCCCCTCCTCTCCCACCGCTCTTCCACTTTCTTGTCTCTCCCTCCCCCTCCTCTCCCACCGCTCTTCCACTTTCTCGTCTCTCCCCCTCCCACCGCTCTTCCACTTTCTCGTCTCTCCCTCCCCCTCTCTCCCCCTTCCTCTCCCACCGCTCTTCCACTTTCTCGTCTCTCCCTCCCAGTCCCTCCCGCCTCCTCTTCCACCGCTCTTCCACTTTCTCGTCTCTCCCTCCCCCCTCTCTCCCCCTCCTCTCCACCGCTCTTCCACTTTCTCGTCTCTCTCCCTCCCCCTCCCACCGCTCTTCCACTTTCTCGTCTCTCCCTCCCACTCCCCCCCCTCCTCTCCCACCGCTCTTCCACTTTCTCGTCTCTCCCTCCCCTCCCTCCCCCTCCTCTTCCACCGCTCTTCCACTTTCTTGTCTCTCCCTCCCCCCCCCTCTCTCTCCCACCACTCTTCCACTTTCTCGTCTCTCCCCCCTCTCTCCCCCTCCTCTCCCACCGCTCTTCCACTTTCTCGTCTCTCCCCTCCTCCCTCCCCCTCTCTCCCCCACCGCTCTTCCACTTTCTCATCTCTCCCCCCCCCTCCTCTCCCACCGCTCTTCCACTTTCTCGTCTCTCCCTCCCCCCTCTTCCCTCCTCTCCCACCGCTCTTCCACTTTCTCGTCTCTCCCTCCCCCTCTCCCACCGCTCTTCCACTTTCTCGTCTCTCCCTCCCCTCCCTCCCCCTCTCTCCCCCTCTCCCACCGCTCTTCCACTTTCTCGTCTCTCCCTCCCCCCCCTCTCCCCCTCTCTTCCACCGCTCTTCCACTTTCTCGTCTCTCCCTCCCACCGCTCTTCCCCCTCTCTCTCCCCCTCCTCTCCCCCTCCCACCGCTCTTCCACTTTCTCGTCTCTCCCTCCCAATCCCTCCCCCTCCTCTCCCACCGCTCTTCCACTTTCTCGTCTCTCCCTCCCCCTCTCTCCCACCGCTCTTCCACTTTCTCATCTCTCCCCCCCTCCTCTCCCACCGCTCTTCCACTTTCTCGTCTCTCCCTCCCCCTCCTCTCCCACCGCTCTTCCACTTTCTCGTCTCTCCCTCCCCCTCTCTCTCCCCCTCTCCCACCGCTCTTCCACTTTCTCGTCTCTCTCTCCCCCTCTCCCACCGCTCTTCCACTTTCTCATCTCTCCCTCCCCCTCCACCGCTCTTCCACTTTCTCATCTCTCCCTCTTCCACTTTCTCGTCTCTCCCTCCCTCCCCCTCCTTCTCTCCCACCGCTCTACCACTTTCTCATCTCTCCCCCCCCTTCTCTCCCCCTTTCTCGTCTCTCCCTCCCACTCCCTCCCCCTCCACTTTCTCGTCTCTCCCTCCCACTCCCTCCCCCTCTCCCTCCCCTCTCCCACCGCTCTTGCTTGCTCCCGAGGGACTCGGCAGAATCCATTAGCATGGGGGAGAGTGGCAGGGAATTAACATTGGTGTGTTCCAAGTCGAGTGGATCATCAATGATGTTTAAAAAGAAATATATAAAATAAATAAATACATAAGAGTGTAATATGAAAATCAATGGCCAGGCAGCAGGCATTTGGGAGAGAGGCCCATAAAGTGGGGTTGACTACTAACTGGACCCTGAAGAGGAAAACAGTCACTTTGTTTTCTCGCTCTCCATCAGTAAGCAGCTGAGGACAGCTTTAATGCTCAGTGCAATTTATGTGGATTAAATAAATTGTTGAGTGTACAAATTGTGAGAAGCCAATAAGAAAGGTAGTTACAACACTAACTGCAAAGAGGGACTTTTCTTCTTACCTGCAGCAGGAATATGAGTCACGAAGCTACTTCTTTACACAGTGCGTCATACAATAAATCTACATCTGTGCATTATCCTATTGGGACTTTTACAAATGGTGGTGTCGGCCATTTTACTTTCATTTAAACATGTGCCATATAACCTCTGCTAGCATGTATAAATGTCAAATGTACTGTATGAGTGGTGTAATTTCACTCTGTACGTCTGTGTGTGGCTGAGCAGAGACGTACTGTAGTAGGGTTGCTAATGCAGAAGTCCTATTAGAAATAACATTGTAATACCCTATCAAAAGTAAACGGTTGCTTATTAAAACTCCTATGATTCCCTTCTGTCAAACTGAGTTTCTGTAGACCCCTCTTTTATAAAAAAAAAAAGCACACGCACAAAAACATGTGCTTCCACAAAACAGGGCAATTACCTTTCGCCAAGGTAAAGAAAACATATCCACCCCCAGCCACTAAAAAAGGCCTGAGTGAGTACTGAGCAGTGGCTTGGGAGCGGGTGGAGATTGGAAACGCTGGGGCGATTCATTACAGTTTGTCAATGGCCCTATTAAAAGAGAGGAAGCAGGGCTGGCTTTCTGAAATATCTGTATTAATGTGTGCACTGAGCCGTGGGTGTGTGACCTGTGTGCTGTCGCTGGGCAGTGCAGACGAGATTTATTCCTGCCTATGCGGGAACACTGCCATTCTCACACAGCAGGCAACGGGCCACCCCCCCCCACACACACCGTTAAACTTATGACGAATTCCGTTAGATATTTGTTATGACTCCGATGACTGAGCCATTTGTTATGGGAGGCCGTGCTGGGAAGGGGGAGGGATACAAACCTGTAATAATGCTCCTGCCGTAGAATTTCAATCAGCTGCTGTTGTTCCTTTGTGTGTGTGTGTGTGTTTACTAGTTTAATAACCAAGGCGTGACACTGAGGTGGAGGACAGAGATGAGAATGTGCAGTACACACTGGCCTGTATTGCTCTGATAAAACAGACGCTGGCTTTGGACAGACCAGGAACATAGCTCCAATCTCACGTCGATACTCTACAGTTCAGACAAACACAGGTAAGGGTACAAAGCTGTGACATTTCTAATCACAACACATATCAAATCCACACAGAATGGCATTGCCACTAACTAGGACCATGCAGCAAACATTTAATAAGACAAATAGTAAAACACAGTTGACTTACTGGGAGAGAAGAGTTGTTCACAATAAGACACGAGGAGAATGTCAACATTACCAGTATACAGTACTTAAAGCCACTGCCTGAGGCTTCTGTGCAAGACATAATCCCTTGTCTTAGAGCCTTGAATGAAACTGGATTGAGTCTGTACTGTAAAGAGACCCCTGACATCAGGAACCTACGAAGGATAGCTATACACAGTGCCTTCAGAACGTTTTCACTGCATGTCACATGTCGTTATGTTACAGTTAGAATTTAAAATGGATTCAACTCAGACTTTGTGTCACTGGCCTACATGTAGAATTTAATTTAAAAATAATTTTTTTTAAAGTTGAAATGTCTTGAGTCAACTCCTTTGTTATAAAAAGCCTAAATAATTTCAGGAGTAAAAATGTGCTTAACAAAGTCACATAATAAGTTGCATAGACTCGCTCTGTGTGCAATAATAGCGTTTAGCATTTTTTAATGACTACCTCATCTCTGTACCCCAGACATACAATTATCTGTGAGGTCCCTCGAGCAGTGAATTTCAAACACAAATTCAACCACAAAGATCAGGGAGGTTTTCCAACACCTCGCAAAGAAGTCCACCTATTGGTAGATGGGTAAAAATAAAAAGACACTGAATATCCCTTTGAGCATGGCGGTTATTAATGAATTAGACTTTGGATGGTGTATCAATAAACCTAGCCACTAAAGATACAGGCGTCCTTCCTAACTCAGTTGCCAGAGAGGAAGGAAACCACTCAGGAATTTCACCATGAAGACAACGGTAACTTTAAAATAGTTACAGAGTTTAATGGCTGTGACAAGAGACAACTGAGGATGGATAAACAACATTGAAGTTACTCCACTATACTAACCTAATTGACAGAGTAAAAGAAGGAAGCCTGTACAAAAAATAAATATTTCAAAACATACATCTGTTTGCAACAAAGCACTAAAGTAAGACTGCATAAAATGTGGCAAAGAAATTAACTTTATGTCCTGAATACAAAGTGTTATGATTGTGGCAAATCCAATACAACACATTACTGAGTACCACTCTCCATATTTTTAAGCATGGTGGTGGCTGCATCATGTTATGGGTATGCTTGTCATCGGCAAGGACCAGGGAGTTTTCTAGGATAAAAAAGAAAAGGAATAGAGCTAAGCACAGACAAAATTCCAGAGGAAAACCTGGTTCAGTCTGCTTTCCAACAGACAAGGGAGGCAAATTCACCTGTCAGCAGGACAATAACTTAAAACACAAGGCCAAATATACACTGAGTGTACAAAACATTTGAAACACCTTCCTAATATTGAGTTGCTCCCCCTTTTGCTCTCGGAAGAGCCCCAATTTGTCAGGGCATGGACTCTACAAGGTGTCAAAATAATTCTACAGGGATGCTGTCCCATGTTGACTCCAATGCTTCCCATAGTTGTGTCAGGTTGGCTGGATGTCTTGATACACATGGGAAACGGTTGAGCGTGAAAAACCCAACAGTGTTGCAGTTCTTGACGCAGTCAAACCGGTGCGCCTGGAGCCTACTATCATACGCTGATCAAAGGCACTTAAATCGTTCGTCTTGCCCATTCACCCTCTGAATGGCACATATACACAACCCATATCTCAATTGCCTTTAACACGACTCCTCCCCTTCAGCTACACTGATTGAAGTGGATTTAACAAGTGACATCAATAAGGGATCATAGCTTTCCTGGTCAGTCTATGTTATGGGAAGAATAGGTGTCTAATGTTTCGTACACCTGCTTACCAAAACATCATTAAATGTTCCTTAGTGGCCTATTCACAGTTTTGACTTAAATTGTCTTGAAAATATATGGCGAGACTTGAAAATGGCTGTCTAGCAAAGATCAACAACCAACTTGACAGAGCTTGAAGATTATTAAAAATAATAATGTGCATATATTGTACAATCCAGATGTGCAAAGCAATTAGAGACTTACCCAGAGAGACTCACAGTTCCAAATCGCTGCCAAAGATTATTCTTACATGTATTAGGTCAGTGGTGTGAATGAGATATGCATTTTATTTGTCACATACACATGGTTAGCAGATGTTAATGCGAGTGTAGCGAAATGCTTGTGCTTCTAGTTCCGACAATGCAGTAATAACCAACAAGTAATCTAACTAACAATTCCAAAACTACTGTCTTATACACAGTGTAAGGGGATAAAGAATATGTACATAAAGATATATGAATGAGTGATGGTACAGAGCAGCATAGGCAAGATACAGTAGATGGTATCGAGTACAGTATATACATATGAGATGAGTATGTAAACAAAGTGGCATAGTTAAAGTGGCAAGTGATACATGTATTACATAAGGATGCAGTAGATGATATAGAGATGAATAAGACAAGTAGATGATATATGAGATGAATAATGTAGGGTATGTAACCCTGTGATACAGTGAATTATATGTGAAATAATCTGTCTGTAAACAATTGTTGGAAAAATTATTTTGTGTCATGCACAAAGTAGATGTCCTAACCGACTTGCCAAACTATAGTTTGTTAACGAAACATTTGTGGAGTGGTTGAAAAATTATTTGTAATGACTCCAACCTAAGTGTATGTAAACTTCCGACTTCAACTGTCAATGTTGCAGCGAAGTCACAGATAGAACAATGAGACAGGTATTTCACCTGATGTACAAATGTGAAGCATCCACTTGGGAGTTTCCACTGGCCAGCAGTGGGAGAAGATTCATTTTGTCCAACATTCTGCACATTTTCTCATCGATTAAACATTTGATCTCAATGTAGTTTTCTGTTCCCAAAACTAGAATTTGTTATGAACAGAGTGGACAAAGTTTTGTAGACTTTACCCTTTGCAAAAGTTTTAAAAAAGGCATTCTCTTACGGAAATATGCGGATGTATGCTAAAACGCGCAAATAAGATATCGCTAGCTCGTGCTGGGCTCTTAGGTAGCATTGTTTAAAGTGGCTAGTGATATAATTTACATCATTTCCCATCAATTCCCATTATTAAAGTGGCTGGAGTTGAGTCAGTGTCAGTGTTTTGGCAGCAGCCACTCAATGTTAGTGGTGGCTGTTTAACAGTCTGACGGCCTTGAGATAGAAGCTGTTTTTCAGTCTTTCGTTCCCAGCTCTGAAGCACCTGTACTGACCTCGCCTTCTGGATGATAGCGGGGTGAACAGGCAGTGGCTCGGGTGGTTGTTGTCCTTGATGATCTTTATGGCCTTCCTGTAACATCGGGTGGTGTAGGTGTCCTGGAGGGCAGGTAGTTTGCCCCCGGTGATGCGTTGGGCAGACCTCACTACCCTCTGGAGAGCCTTACGGTTGTGGGCGGAGCAGTTGCCGTACCAGGCGGTGATACAGCCCGCCAGGATGCTCTCGATTGTGCATCTGTAGAAGTTTGTGAGTGCTTTTGGTGACAAGCCAAATTTCTTCAGTCTCCTGAAGAGGTTGAAGATGCTGCTGTGTGAGTGGACCAATTCAGTTTGTCTGTGATGTGTATGCCGAGGAACTTAAAACTTACTACCCTCTCCACTACTGTTCCATCGATGTGGATAGGGGGGTGTTCCCTCTGCTGTTTCCTGAAGTCCACAATCATCTCCTTAGATTTGTTGACGTTGAGTGTGAGGTAATTTTCCTGACACCACACTCCGACGGCCTTCACCTCCTCCCTGTAGGCCGTCTCGTCGTTGTTGGTAATCAAGCCTACCACTGTTGTGTCGTCCGCAAACTTGATGATTGAGTTGGAGGCGTGCGTGGCCACGCAGTCGTGGGTGTACAGAGAGTACAGGAGAGGGCTCAGAACGCACCCTTGTGGGGCCCCAGTGTTGAGGCTCAGCGGGGTGGAGATGTTGTTGCCTACCCTCACCACCTGGGGGCGGCCCGTCAGGAAGTCCAGTACCCAGTTGCACAGAGCGGGGTCGAGACCCAGGGTCTCGAGCTTGATGTCGAGCTTGGAGGGTACTATGGTGTTGAATGCCGAGCTGTAGTCGATGAACAGCATTCTCACATAGGTATTCCTCTTGTCCAGATGGGTGAGGGCAGTGTGCAGTGTGGTTGAGATTGCATCGTCTGTGGACCTATTTGGGCGGTAAGCAAATTGGAGTGGGTCTAGGGTGTCAGGTAGGGTGGAGGTGATATGGTCCTTGACTAGTCTCTCAAAGCACTTCATGATGACGGAAGTGAGTGCTACGGGCGGTAGTCGTTTAGCTCAGTTACCTTAGCTTTCTTGGGAACAGGAACAATGGTTTCCCTCTTGAAGCATGTGGGAACAGCAGACTGGTATAGGGATTGATTGAATATGTCCGTAAACACACCGGCCAGCTGGTCTGCGCATGCTCTGAGGGCGCGGCTGGGGATGCCGTCTGGGCCTGCAGCCTTGCGAGGGTTAACACACTTAAATGTCTTACTCACCTCAGCTGCAGTGAAGGAGAGGCCGCATGTATTCGTTGCAGGCCGTGTCAGTGACACTGTATTGTCCTCAAAGCGGGCAAAAAAGTTATTTAGTCTGCCTGGGAGCAAGACATCCTGGTTCGTCACTGGGCTGGTTTTCTTCTTGTAGTCCGTGATTGACTGTAGATCCTGCCACATACCCCTTGTGTCTGAGCCGTTGAATTAAGATTCTACTTTGTCTCTATACTGACGCTTAGCTTGTTTGATAGCCTTGTGGAGGGAATAGCTGCACTGTTTGTATTCGGTCATGTTACCAGTCACCTTGCCCTGATTAAAAGCAGTGGTTCGCGCTTTCAGTTTCACGCGAATGCTGCCATCAATCCACGGTTTCTGGTTAGGGAATGTTTTAATCGTTGCTTTGGGAACGACATCTTCAACGCACGTTCTAATGAACTCGCACACCGAATCAGCGTATCGTCAATGTTGTTATCTGACGCAATACGAAACATATCCCAGTCCACGTGATGGAAGCAGTCTTGGAGTGTGGAATCAGCTTGGTTGGACCAGCGTTGGACAGACCAGCGTTGGACAGACCTCAGCGTGGGAGCTTCTTGTTTTAGTTTCTGTCTGTAGGCAGGGATCAACAAAATGGAGTCGTGGTCAGCTTTTCCGAAAGGAGGGCGGGGCAGGGCCTTATATGCGTCGCGGAAGTTAGAGTAACAATGATCCAAGGTTTTTCCACCCCTGGTTGCGCAATCGATATGCTGATAAAATTTTGGGGTCTTGTTTTCAGATTAGCCTGGTTAAAATCCCCAGCTACAATGAATGCAGCATCTGGATAAATGGATTCCAGTTTGCAAAGAGTCAAATAAAGTTCGTTCAGAGCCATCGATGTGTCTGCTTGGGGGGGAATATATACGGCTGTGATTATAATCGAAGAGAATTCTCTTGGTAGATAATGCGGTCGACATTTGATTGTGAGGAATTCTAAAATCAGGTGAGCAGAAGGATTTGAGTTCCTGTATGTTTCTTTGATCACTCCATGTCTCGTTAGCCATAAGGCATACGCCCCCGCCCCTGCCCCTGTTCTTACCAGAAAGATGTGTGTTTCTGTCGGCGCGATGAGTGGAGAAACCCGCTGGCTGCACCGCCTCCGATAGCGTCTCTCCAGTGAGCCATGTTTCCGTGAAGCAAAGAACGTTACAGTCTCTGATGTCCCTCTGGAATGCTACCCTTGCTCGGATTTCATCAACCTTGTTGTCAAGAGACTGGACATTGGCGAGAAGAATGCTAGGGAGTGGTGCACGATGTGCCCGTCCCCGGAGTCTGACCAGAAGACCGCCTCGTTTCCCTCTTTTACGGAGTCGTTTTTTTGGGTCGCCGCATGGGATCCATTCCGTTGTCCTGGTTGAAAGGCAGAACACAGGATCCGCGTTGAGAAAATCATATTCTTGGTCGTACTGATGGTGAGTTGACGCTGATCTTATATTCAGTAGTTCTTCTCGACTGTATGTAATGAAACCTAAGATGACCTGGGGTACAAATGTAAGAAATAACACGTAAAAAAAACAAAAAACTGCATAGTTTCCTAGGAACGCGAAGCGAGGCGGCCATCTCTGTCTGCGCCGGAAGTTGATATATTTTTATATGGAATAAGTCAAGGGGTGTAAATACACACAACAGCTATAGCATAACATGTCTGTGTTATGGTCTGAGAAGGTTTTTCTTGTCTTCACACAACTCAACAAACTGCCATGGTCCCCATTTAAACAATCACCCACATAGACACTGAACACCCAGGCCATGGGGACACTTGAGCACTTAGCAAAGATGTCATTTCTCCTCACATCAATATCAAATCAATGTGCTTATTTTCTAAGAGGTCGTTCATAAAAAATATATATACTTATGGTATCACAAATCAAACACACACACGGCCCTTGTTGTCGACGTTCACGCTAACCTGCCACTCAGCAGTCAATACAAAATCAAAAAGAGAGTTGTAGTAGAGTAGTCTAATGTGAATTTCTATATTTCACAGGAACAACTACCTAAACTAGTTCCATAGTCTCTCCCAGGCAGTTGCAGTCAATAGTGGAGAACCCCCCCCTCCCCCTCTAAGAGACATGACACCAACATTGAGTCGCCCCGCCGTTCCTCGGTCCCCTCTGCCCTGTGATGCCTGTCTGTCTGTCCCACATAATGCGTGGCCATGAACTAGTTGTAGCCCAGCCAGATATTTATTACTATTGATCTACCTGGTCCCAGCCAGAGACTTCTGTTCTCTCGGCTCGAGGCTTTGACCTCAATTAAGTTATGAATTTCAATCTGATAGACTGCAAGCGTTTTAGCCCGGCGTGGCCGAGGCCGGGAGTGGATTAATTAGAATCAGCGGTGCTGGGAGTCACCCTCTGCGCCTCATGGATCATGTTGTTTTAATAAAAAGTAAAGAGCCACACACACAGGCATATAGTGACAGGGACAGCCACTGTCACAAAGCACATGCCCAGGACAGGACAGGCCACTACAGGAGAGGACAGGAGATTCTGTCTGGAGATTTTTTAACAAACACAAACTGAATTTATTCCCTGCCAAAAACAACTGCAACTTCGTCCACTTCATCGCACTGTGCTCTTCCTCCTGCCTCTTCTCCACCTCCCTCTACCTTTTTGGCTCTTTCTCTTCAAACTGTTTCTTTCTGTGATTGTCTTTTGCTTCACCTGCACCTTCGCACCCTTTCTCTGAGATTACATCTGCCCAATTCCGAACCTCCCACATTGTTTACATGTTTCCGCTCTGCAATCAGCCAAACCTAAGTCTTAAATTGTGTTTTTGTTGCTACCTGCAAATCCCATCACAGCCCATTCCCCAGCCGGCCAGCCCCCAGCCAGATTGCTGCTTGTTTGTTTGACACAAATTCCCAACAAGGAGGCCAGGATGTCTGAGCTTTCACCAATGAAAAGTCCTCTCAGGGTCTTATTTACTGTGCACTTAGCAGTGGGTGTAATTGTGGATTATTGGGTCTGGACCCACACAGTGTCCATGGGGAGGGAGAGGAGACAGAGGGAGGCAGGGACTGGGAAGTGTGAGGAGCCCGAGGCAGGGTCATGACCTCAGGGTGGTAGGGGTTGCATAGGTCACAGCCAGGGGGGGGGCTGCAGGTGAAACTGGTGCTCTTGTCTGGACAAAGGCCTTGGTCACAGTCTTATGGAGGAAACTCAATAACACACACACACACACACACACCACACGGCTGTGAATGTAATTGAAATAAAAATTCCTTTGTAAATGGATTAAGCTGTGCCCCATATAATATCTGAATAATAATCATCATGTTTATCTCTCCTCACATAAATGCAATTTTGAGGATATGTTCCTTTATTACAATGCTGTGCACTGTCAGCTCACATGAAATAACTGAGTGAAGCTTCTGACTACAAACATGGACCTACTTCACACAAAGCTCCAGTTTTGCCATCCGACCCAGTTTCTGGGGTTAATTTGATAAAGAGCAGTAGAGAAGCAGTGAAATGGTGGTTATGGGCCAGTGTCTGGCATGCCATTCTGCAGATGACAGGTGGCATATCGTTGATCTGGGTATTCATGACCAGAGCTACCTATTGTAGTCCATTCTGATCCTGGATTAGAATCAAACAGCCCATAATGCAGGTTACCAGGTTCGGACATCCACTGAAACAATCAGTTGATTAATTTCCAACAATTTTCACTGAGCAAATAATATATCTATTTTTTTTCATCAACAAATTAAATATAAATCATTTTTATCTTTATTTAACGGCAGTTGGCAGAGGTCACGGCAGATTACCGGGACATCAAATACACAACAAACCCAAAACCCCTCCTCAACACAGACAAAAGAACTGTGAGGAGGTAAAATGGAGAGTTTTCACATTCATGTGACCATTTACAATTTCCATTCTGTAGCTCTTTCCACTCACAGCCCGTCATCTCGTAAACTGTATGAAAATGGCAGATTTGGGCACTGATAAACCCCTTAATTGGAATGCAGTGGCTGTACAGTAACATGCTATATATGACGTTAGGCCTCAGGCTCTGAGCTTCACAGTGCTGCATTGGTTTTGACTACCAGCCGTTCTGAACTTGAGCACCGCACGCGACAGGAAGTTG
Source organism: Oncorhynchus keta (assembly GCF_023373465.1). NCBI lineage: Eukaryota > Metazoa > Chordata > Actinopteri > Salmoniformes > Salmonidae > Oncorhynchus > Oncorhynchus keta. The sequence goes on along the minus strand of NC_068446.1, from coordinate 23,800,840 downwards.
CCTGAGTGACAATCCGTTTTTTGTTGTCTAAGTAAGTGAGGGAAATGCTGTAAATTAAGAGGACTTTATGTATTTTGAAGGATGAGACGTTGAGGATTATAATTTAAAAAAACCTTGTTGATGCCATACAATCAAGCCAAACACAAAAGTCCAAATGTGCACTTTACATTTCCATATCATAAAACTCATGTCATATACAGTGTCAGCGTTTATGATCACTATGTTTGATGTACAGTTACAAGATGACATGGCATCATAACCTGGGTTATTCTGAACATAATGAGCTTGTTTGTCTACTGTAGAGAAAGTGCAGTGCAGCAGAACACCTGAATGCACCCATGACTCCTTTCAATGTGCACCAAAAACCAACAAATCTATTTCAGGGGTTGGAATCGGTTCAGGGAACAGAACCAAAAGTGATATATACTGTTCCAGAACATAACCATTGTTTTAAAAGCATGGTTATAGATATTTTACATTACAGGCATTTATTTCTAGTCCAACAACAAAACGCAACATAGCACCTATACCAAGCCCTCTCTGTCACTCAGCAACTTTTTTCCAGTGTCTGCCTGCAAGCTGAAAATCTTTGCTTGTGCAGGCTACCTGTCCCCCTCCCTAGAATACTTGATTGGGAGAGATATTTTCAATGCTAGTTAAGGATACTATAGGCCTAGTTATCACGTTTCATGTTGGATTTATTAAGTACAAAGACGTGTTTTTAATTGTGGTGCCTCTGTGCACACACAAGCTTGTTAGCTAGCTCAAACGTATTAGCTAGCTCAAACGTGTTAGCTAGCTAGCTCAAAGGACATTCAAAGTTCCTCCATGGAATCGTGCATGTCATAACAAGATGCCCATGCTTCAAGCCTCTCTCCCCACTGACACAATTTCAGTCGCATCTTGCACCATGGGCTACCCTTATCTGCCATCATGCATGTAAACAACGAGCTTGCCTGCCCTCGCCACACTGACTGGTAAAGTCATTCAAATGAGCTAAAGGTAAAAAAAAAAAAAGGTTGATTTTACAGGTAAAAAAATAAATAATAATACATCTTTGGGGGTTGGAACTGGTTCAGAAATGTATTTTGCTGGTCAGAACAGTGGAACGAAACAAAAATAAAACGAAACGATTGGGAAATTATTTTGGTTACAACCCCTGATCCGGTTTACCTAAATTGCATTTTGAAAGCTTAACACTGGAATATCGTATTTTATAACCTAGCAAGTCACGTTGGCAATAGAACAAGCTTCCAAATGATTCCCACCCGACCCTGAATGTGATTTATAATGGACTGTTTTTCGATGGCGTAATGAACAACAGTAATTGTGTGAAGGCGGGGATAAGGGGTTGTGTTCCAAACAAAACAATTATAAGTGTCCTTGCTCTAGTTCCTCAACGACACATCTAGGATAGCTAAAAAAAAAAAAAAAAGCACCTTATAGTTGAATACTTCTTTGAGTCATAAAAGTGGATTGAAATTTGTGCACACTTTGGAGTGGTGTGTGGCCACTTGGAGAGAACAGTTAGACCTCTCAATCAAACCTTAGTACTTTTTGGGGGGGTTTTATGTTGCACCTACAATACATTATCCAGGAATATTCTTATCATGTTACTGAATGTACCCAGAGTATTTTCAGATGTTGTATCCAGTCTTGTGTCAGGTGAACTGTTGTGTCCTCACCTTTGGTCTAATCATTTTGCATAGACATTTTAGTCATTCAGCCAACAGTCTTCATCAGAGCGACTTAAGCAATGTTCACATTGGCAGTTTGAAATGACTCAAATCCAATTTTTGGCATATCCGATTTGAATCTGTTCTTTTTCCTGTAGTATGAACAGCCAAATTCCGTCACACGGAATGGGATATTTCAAGCCTTCGTAGGTGGTTTGAAATCAGATACAAATCTAATTCCTGGCCATGCGACTTGTGTCTTAACAGTCAAATCGGATTGATTTGCCCTCAAGTGGTTTTTGGACTATTAATTGGGCATATCTTGTTGCTTAGTCACTTTAACCATATCAACATGCACATACTACCTCAATCAACCTGACTAACCGGTGTCTGTACGCAGCCTCGTAACTGTTACTCTTCACTGTTGTTTTATTTCTTTACTTACCTATTGTTCACCTAACACCTTTTTTGCACTATTGGTTAGAGCCTGTAAGTAAGATTTTCACTCTTAAGGTCTACACCTGCTTGTATTCGGCGCACGTGACAAATAAACTTTGATTTGATAGATACTCCGTTGACAGTTTGACAATAACATGTGGTAGCTAACTATCTTGTTAATAGTTTACAAACAAATTAGCGAATGTGCTAGAAAGCCAAATAGCTACCAAGCTAGCTAGGTAGTTGACTGCTGTGGCTAGCCCAAAAAATAACTTATTTTGAAAGTTGCGTCATCTTATCCTTGAGGTATTAAAAGTGTTCTTACACTTATGACTTTGAACATTCAAGGCAACTGGGAAATATCCATGGCAGGTAATTGTTGTCACCTCAGCATGCTACATAACTTCTGAGTGATAGGAAGCACGAGCTCCACCAATCAGCCTACACCACTGTGCAAACACCCATCCTTACCATGACAACTAGCGTAGCCATGTCAGCAAATGACTGCTGTCTGAACACACCAATCCAATTTGGTCACTTGTAATTTCCTATTTTGGACAGTCAGTATTAGAAAACAAAACTGAGCATTAAAACCTGCAGTGTGAACAAGGCTTCACAGGAGCAATTAGGGTTAAGCTTGTTCATGGGCATATTTCAGTTACTGGCCCAATGCTCTAACCGCTAGGCTACCTGCTCTGCTGCCCATCTTCCAATACTGTTAAAACCGTTCCCTTTCAATTGTTACCATTGTTATGCATATGCTTTTCCTATTTTATCTGGAAAAAAAACCATTTCAATTTAACTTTATCCTTGTACAGTAGGCCAATTCCCTGGAGTCTAAAATGTTTAAAAGCATAGCATCTAAGGCATTTAGTCTAGTTCAGCTTGGCCAGAAAGTGACTGAAAACAGCAAACTAATAGAATCTAATGAGAAGTAGCAGGCTTCATATCTCTATCAATTCCCAGTTCTGTGGGGTTTACATTGTATAATAACTATGCAGAGACCGTTGCATGACTTAGCGAGCTGTATTTCCTTTCGGACACCCATGCCCTCCCTCAGGCAGCTGACTGGGTACCGCAAAACATAGGCAGAGAAAGAGGTGGGCCGTAGGGGTTTCCGATGACCCGAGGGACTGCCGAGTGACCTCTCACACTAGGCCTTAACGACAACTGTCTGCCATTCAACCTCAGTTACTGGTACCTCCACGCAGAAATAGTACATGCATGTGTATAGCTATATTGTATATTGTACAATATTGTACACACTCTCCTGGAGCAAGTATCTGAAATTCATCTGAGATGCCAGAGATGTACAGGGATTAGATTTGACCACCTTCAACCACTTATTACAATTGTTATTTTTTTGCTGTTACTGTAACTACTGCTAAGGTTCATAAATGTAGGCTAAATACAGTACATGGGGGGCTTTAGAGAGAGGCTTCACTTCTCTGTAATTACAACGCAGAATTTAACATGCCTCCAAATAAGTAGTCATTGTTTCTTGTTAAACCATGACCATAGTAACCGCTAGGCAGACCAAGATGATGATTATAAGCCAGCGCTCTGGTTTTCATCCACACCAAAAAGGTTCAGGGCCACAAAAAGAAAGTCATTTGCAAGTGTTCTGATTATATGGGTTGTATAATGCAAACAATTTACCTGATTACTCCCAATTGATTTGTTTTACTGTGGGGTGGTAAAGCCCCTGGCTCCACAACTGTATGCACAACAGCATTCATTTCCCGATGCATCACTCAGCCAGCTTAAGACAAAGCCAAAGCTCCCTGCCTGCCTCTAAACCGGAATGGTGTTCAGGGTTTTTCTCCACAGCCAGGTCACTAAGCAAAGTATACCTGCTTACTGCGTCGGATAAACCCAATGGGATTTGTCGATATCACAAAACGAATTAAAGTAGACCTGCTCAGAGGGATCGAGGGATAGGAAGTGTGTCACTGGGCCTATAGCCTACTCTCATCAGCCACAGGTACTGAGCCTCCACGGATACAGAGGATTGGCTATGTGGTGTGTTAGTGATGTAGACTGTAGGTGTGTTTAGGATGTGTGCTTGGCTGTTGAAGGCTAGTGAGTGACAGAGGATTCTGTGTCATGCGCCTTTTAACACAATTGTGAATCTCACAGAAATCTTTAAATCCCCTAAAATATCTGTCCCTGTGACATCTGCGTCGAGTGCCACTTGACCCCTAACCCCAGTTTTTTGGTGTGTGTGCAGGGCTCAACATTAACGCGTGTCCTCTTCTCCGGGACAAGTATTAAAAAAATAGTAGGACAAGAAGAATATAGATTTAAGTTGTTTGAACGGACAAGATCAAATAAAAAATAATAATTCACAATATCATACAAATACTCTAATCAGAATTTGATCAGAGGTCAACATTGGAATAATATTCAAATCTATTTTTTGTTTAAACCAATAAAAAAAGCCTACATGTCAAAGTGTAGGTGATATGTATATCGGCTACATCCTCATGTCCAAACTGACGCTGACATGGAGGTGCCAGAAAAGTAGTCAAACTTGGAGACTTTTAATTAGTTACATAAATATAGGCTAAAAGTCATGTTTGACAAATATAATGAAGGATCCTTAACGTCTAAAGGCTTGATTCTGTCAACATACTCGAGGCACGTTCAGAACAAATGGTCACAACATCGGAGAGTGAAGGACAGTGCCTTGCATATCACCCACCTTGAATCTGAGTGGAGGCGGTCAGCATTTTGAAACTACTTAACCACAAACCTAATTGTTTAAAACCTGGACGTTTTATGTCTTAGCTTGCTTCAAAGTATGTTGCCTACATTTTTGTCTGATTCTCTATGGTAAAGAAGATGGTAATGCATTTTATTTTGTAAAGTGATTCCTTGCATCATGTAATGAAGTGAATGTCAAGCCCTGGTGTGTGTGTGTGTGTGTGTGTGTGTGTGTGTGTGTGTGTGTGTGTGTGTGTGTGCGTGCATGCGTGTGTGCGTGAGAGAGAGACTCACCTGGCTGTTGATATCAGCGCTGTTCTGCAGTAACACAGACACCAGGTATTTGTGTCCTCTGTCACAGGCCCAGTGCAGCAAATTCCTGCCCTGAAACACATAAAAGGTGTGCCTCATTACTCCTGCATAAACAGATTCTACCATCTACCATACATGATCAGGTACTTCAAGGTACAACAGGTATTGTTTCCCATCACTGCAGTAGCAGCTAATGAGTTGGAGTCAAGATACTCAATCAAATATGTGAATCTTTTTTTTTATAGGTAAAACGCTCAAAGTAAATGTCAGTACTTGTTTACACACAGAAACACTATCTATGTAAATCAGATCTCTTGATCAACAATACTTTTTCTCACGAGGTAAACAAAAATCTGGCGCTACCGGTAGGTACTTAGTAAGGTTGCCTAGTCTAGTGAGTGGACTACAGCTGTTATGGATAGTGACAGTGTGAGTGCGGCTGACCAGATGCAGTGAGGGGACCTGCTGGAGCGTTCAGTCACATGAATGGAGGCCCCAACCCCTCTTCACCTCTAATAGAACCATCTATTCTCTTCTGTTATGCACCGGCTCCACACAGTTAACTTCCCAATAGACTTCTCCCCTTCAGAAACAATTAATTATGCAGTACAATTTATAACTCAAGAGCTTTCAGGTGGTGACGAGGTGGTGACAGGATGAGCTCTGCCCCGTCTCCTTGCCAACAGGAGGGGTTGTGTATGTGTGTAAAGGGTTGGGTCAGGGCTCATCCAGGAGCTCAGGGACACATTTCAGAGGGCCGGCAGTGTCCTTAAGAACTGATAGATGGGATGCTGCGGACAAAACGAGAGCACCCCTTGATCACCCCCCTCCTTAGCTCCAATCACCCAATTCTGATACAACCGCCACAGGGAGCTCATTTTTCAAGTTGGCCAATTAGATCAAGCGAACTCCCTAAGTCCTATTCTATTGCTCAAATTCTATTGATCACCACGGCTGCATGTTAAAATGGATATTTATGAGAGAGGCTGCAGCCTAAATACTGCTGTGCTTTCTCTCGGTTTTTGATGTGCCCCTTTGATCGTTTGTCACATTTCCATCACTACGTCATCTCTGCCCTTTTCTTCTAATACGTTAATTCCACTTTGGAACGTTCTGTATATACTCTCAAGAGAACTATGTTTTGGGAACTAGTGAAGTTCACTATAACCTCTCTACTGAATTGGTCTTCTCAGACCAAGACAGCGCACTCATAAATACACCATTGGGATGTCTGGTTGGATAAAAAAAAAAAACATTTTCACGAGGAAAAATAATACTTTGAAATAACCATTCGTCGTAAGGAGGAACATAACTTCACAGTAGCCCTCTCGTTTGTCTGAGAGAACAACAAAAGAAGGAAACGCCACTGGGAATCATCCATCAGGAAGCAGCGCTGGCGGCACTTTCTGTCATAGAAGGTTAAGCTACCTCCCTGTCAGAGTGTTGTGGGGGATTAGCCAATGACAGGCTCTTTGACTCGCACCCACGGTAACACACAACAGACGCGTCTGAAAGGGGCTGAAAGGGCGCTCTCCTCAGCCGCTGCCTGCTCCTCAGTCTCAGTGGGAGGGGACCTGTCAGCTCAATTGCCTCTAATTGAATGGGGTGGGACTTTGTTCCAGAAAGGGATAGAGAGAGAGAGAGAGAGAAAAGAGGAGTTCCTTGGGTGGTATTACAACATGAAATCCCTCCCTCCATTGTTGGGGTACATGGTGGTTAGTGGTGGTTGTGTGGTCTCTCAGTGGCATGTGGGGACCTGTGTGAACACTTCACCCATAGAGCGTCTACTGGGGCAGACGCTCGTACACTATACAACTGCACAGCAGGAATAGGCAAATACACAAAATCTCATGATTATTCAGAGAGTGAAGGAGACAACTTCATGAGGGCTGAGGGGGATTCGATTAGTGAACTCTGACTAGACTGTATTCATACTCTCCAGTATATTAGTCACAGTATTGTTTAGAATCAGTGCCCTGTCTTCAGCTCTGGGTAGTGTAAAAGAGATAGGGTATAGTGTCTGAGTGCAGTATAACAGCCCTCTCCAGACAGACCTCTCAACTGACTAAGAATAGTGGGAAGCTGCCAGAGTACTGTAAAACACCAGTCGGTTCCTGTGTGTGTGAAGTGAACACACACATACACACCCATAAACCAACGTTTGTCAAGCTTCTGCATGGGCCATGACTCATAGCATTTGTGATTGATCCCATGCTCATGGCTGGTGTGTATGGATGATGTATACCTGCAGTGTGGCCCCCAGGCCCCTGTCTCCCCAACAGTAATGAGGCAGCCTCAATGAGTCATAAAGACTGAGGCGGGCGGCTGGACATCCTGATCTATTCTCCCCCATCATTCGGATTATTTCCCCATTCGCCCCACGCCTGCACTGTACATTACAGCTAATGCCTTTGGCCTCTGAAGGGGAGTCAAGGAACCAGCCACCCCAGGGGTCAGAGGCCACCAACCCAGCTCATATCACCCTGAATTAAAGTGCCAATATCCCCAACTGGTGAAAACATCAAACAGAACATTCTGCTGAAGAACAGTCTGAGTCACTAATACTGAGGGCTTTGGTTATCAGTGGAAACAAAGAGTAATTTATACAGTCTCTAGATTACTAGCGGGACATTCAATTGTAGGCACATTCCAATTAGTGGGATAGTCACCACTGCAAGTAGCGAAACACAGGCTCCTTGGTAGATCAAAACCTGAATGATTTAAATAGCTAAATATGAATCTATACTTCAAAGAACAGTCAGTCAGTCAGTGGCTGTTACTGTTGACTCCAGAATGTAGTTTAGCCTTTCAAACTGACCAAAGTGACCAATGCCGCTGCTTTATAGTTTCAAATCAAATGTATTTATAGAACCCTTCGTACATCAGCTGATGTAAGTGAGATATACCTCCATTTCACTCATCCACACTCACCAGATCCTCCAAAAACATCTGCAAAGAGAGAATATGGTGGGATATGTTCATCTATTTAAAATCAGACACGGCTGTCTGTCTCTCCATGAATGGATACCAGAGACATTCTCTTCCTATCTCTCTCAGCTGGTGGCCTATCTGAGATGGACCCATAGAGATAGATAGATAGAGGACTCTAGTGCCAAAAAGCTAGTTTTAGCATGGGCAGCTATTTTGAAGTAGTCAACTGGGTGGGACTTCCTATGGGTGAAGGAAGGATCACATGATTCCATCTGGGTCATCAGGAGGGATCAGCCAATTCATTATACTAGAGAGGAAACATCCCATAACCGCAGGTGACAGTCAATCGCCAACCTTGACTTTATACCTGTTCAAACAACACACTCCAGGTGGCAGTGTGCACCCTTTCAGTTTGTTTACCAACTCATGGAAGTAGTAGAAGAAAATGTACTACTTCAAAATGGAGATGGCCTCAATGGCGCTGCCCATGCACTCACAGACAACATTTATCTAAGTCTATGGATGGACCACATCAGGGGCTGTGGATGGAACTTCACTACTGCCCTCTGCTGGTCAGACCGGAGACCTGCAGTCCACCGGTAAACAACGCTGGAGTGACCACACACAGACCTGCACCATCTGGCCTGGCTACTCATACACCAACTGGATCCTTATTTGAAGAATTGCTGTGATGAGAGGGACTAAGCCATTTGCCCTCTGTGTTAAACGAATAAAGCAGATGAATAGATTTGAGGTCAAAGTGAAAAACATCTAATGATCTTAACGCCTTAAGCTTCTCCCTTAGATCGGAGATATATTAGAGTGAAGAGTTCCCATGGACTAATAGTCCATTTGAGGCCAAACACAATGGAGTTACGGGGGAATATTGTACCAGATTGCAAATGAGCTGGTTTTACCGTTCGATTTTTTTGGTTTTACCGTTGGAATTGATAACATGTATTGTTTAACAAAGAGGGCTCTTTTTGAAGATAGGGTGCCACTTACCTCCTCATCTTTTGCGTTGACATCCACTTCCTTGGAACTGATAGCTGTGGTAATGTGTTCTATGTTGTTCTCTCTGCAGTAGTCAAATATGTTCTTGTCTTCTTCCCTGTGAGGGGAGAGGAAGAGAGGAAGCGTCAGTCAATGTACCAGTGCATGGAAGTGAAGGAACTGTCTGGCATCAGATGAGAAGAGACATCTGTTCATCTGGGAATTCTCCATCTCAGCAAAAACAATCAACGCCAATAACAACACCACCATAATATACACGCCTCATACAAAATCTAGATTGGAATAGAATGAGATTCATTAATAATCATAGTGAAATTAAAATGTATTTCTCTGTCATTAACAAATCTTGATATGAATACACATCCCACTATATTCTATAAGTGTGGATGAGGTTAACACCACTGGAAGTAGTACCCCCCCCCCCCCCACGCACGCTATGACAGGGTGGGTGGGATAAACATAACATTCCCTCCTACTCATCCCTGGTGAGTCATCCCTGGGGAAGCAGCACGGTACGCCACACTAGCTCTAATTATTCCCCCCCTTAATCACCTCCTGGCATTAGGGCCACGCCAGGCAGGGCTGTTGGGGTGGGGGGCGCACAGGGACAGAGGGGAAGGGGCTAATATCTCATTTAGAACTTTACGCCTTCCCTCTCTTACCCAGGGCTCCTGATTAATTGCATTTAGTGGGACATTGTCTGACAGAGAGCAACCCAGTCCCAGCCCCAGCGGAGGACAGGACAGGCTGGCAGGGCCCCTCCTCAGTATTCGTTAACAGCGGTTAGCGGGGCTAAGAGCTACCTAACTGGAGGGGAATTGAGAAATGATACAGTGCAAGCAGTGGTTCTGTGCTTAGTGTTCGGCAGGATCTGAATAAGAGGTACCCTCGGATAGGATCTACGTATCCGCAAAGAATTAGAGGATACGCAGATCCTAACTGAGGGTGTCAGAAGCTCAAAATGGAGCCTAAAATAGCAACAGTGTTAAACAGAGCACTGTAGAGCCCTCTCTCCCTTTGTTCCCGATGCCTCAATCACAAGTTGATTTATAAACAGCTCATTCCGGTTGAACAGAATAAGGTTACATGCTCATGAGAATCATGTTTATTCATAAGTGGGGGGCTGGCCCCTCCCACTCCTCTGGTGATCGCCACGCTGACCCCGAGTGTCCCTGCCACGTGGGCACCATCCGTCTCCCAAGGCAACTAATCAATGGCGGAGCTCATCAGTCAGGCTGGGCTGGCCGGCGAGGGTTTAGCCTCATGGCGGCCGGCCGCCTGACAGTACGCACGCGATTAATGGTGCCCTGATAAATGACCCGCCGCATGGCATGCTGGGAAGGTCACAGGCTACTCTGTCATCCCCACAGCCTGGTTAACCACAGCTGACTACCAGCCAGGGGGAGGGAGGGAGGGAGGGGGCAGGAGAGAGAGAGAGACCCTGATGTGTGTGAGTGGCCTAAGTGTATGGCAGTGTACGTGCAACTGTGATATAATTTGCATGTTGTAACTACTGTGTAACTAATCAGTCACTGTAACATGTGGATTTGGTGTCATGACCCATGAACACCACCCTGCATCCAGAACACCACCCTGCATCCAGAACACCACCCTGCATCCAGAACACCACCCTGCATCCAGAACACCACCCTGCATCCAGAACACCACCCTGCAAGAGTAAAACCCACATCACCCGCATACCTAGCCCAGCTTACCGACACACACACACACACTAGCCTCATAAAACACACAGTTCTGCTACGCAACCCAGTCCAGCATGCTGACAGATATCCCCCTCATCCATCAGCCTGCATGCCAGCCCTTCAGTAGAACACTCATCTCCCAACACAGCCAGGCGGCTACTGATGACTTCAACAGCTCCACCATCAATCACACACACATTCTTATAGGGAGGTCACCCGCACACACTACAACAAAGAGCTATGAGTGGCAATGAGAGAACACACACTTGCTGTGACTTTCCAGCCAAGTGGTCTAGAATGTCAGCTAACCATAAGTCTGATGTTCATCAGAGCCTTTTACAAAAGTGTAGCTCACACAAATCTATTCCATCACAAACAGCAGATTTCACCATCTGAGGGATATCGCCAATCAATCCTGCCTTTATCAATACCCATTCCACACATAGCTACCCGATCCGGAGCAGAAAATGAGCAAAGAGGATGCAATTAACTCAGTAACAAGCCTTTGCTTGAGGAGGCAGACTATTTAATATGGAGTGGGTCTTCCTGTACTGAGGGGGGAAAATTGGATATTCAGCGAACCATTGAGTGTAACAGTTTGGAGCGGGACACGCCCGAGGTAGACCTCGCCGAAGGGGAATGTTAATGACTTCCTGTCCCCACGGGGCATCCCCATTGGCTATCACCAAGAGGGTCGTCGCCAGGGGAGTCCGTGCCACGTGGCAGCGTTCTATACCCAATGCTCCCTCATTTCAACACGTTATCGAAAAAGTAATTAAAGGCAGGCATTTTCAGGCCACCTCTCCTCAGCGCATGCATACTAATGAGGATCGTTTAGGGGACAACCTACTGGATTCAGCTGTCATTTTCATTTCCAAAAGAGCCTTTTTTCCCAGAAACGAAGTGGTGTGTATGCTTGATCAAGCTTCTGAGGGTTCCCATAAGGCAAGTGAATATAATTAACATAAAATCAGGACTGTCTCATGTTCCCAAAACAGTTTACAGCAGCGTTTCACAAACTCGGTCCTCGGGACCTCAGGGGGGCGCACGTTTTGGTTTTTGCCCTAACACTACACAGCTGATTCAAATGACCAAAGCTTGCAAATGAGTTCATTTGGATCAACTGTGTAGTGCTGGGACAAAAACCAGAGGACCGAGTTCAGGAAACCCTGGTTTACAATCTGCAGAAGAACGTCTAACACTCAGAGCTCAGTGCAGAGGAAGCTTGTCTCTGATATAGGACAGAGAAACTGTGACGTACCTGATCATCTCTTCTTGGTACAGGGAACTGACTGTTGGACCTCCAAATCCTGTCCTACGCTCTCTTCTCTCCTGGAACAAGAAGCGAAACATTCAATCCTGACATTCATTCAAAAGCATAAGTATGGTTCCATAACACTCCCCTCTTGTAATAACAGTGAGTCTGTAGTGGTGTGTGCCACACTACTGTGATCTAAGGACAGGTCAGTATTCCCCTGACTAGTTCTCCAGTGAACCCTGTTCTCCCCACCTAAAACAAGCCAACGGTGCCATACAATGAAAAACAAGAGCCACTGAGAGAATGAGTGTCCTTATTCACAGACAACAATAGGTTCACCTCGTCACGATTCTCTCACACGTTGTTTAGAGGCGACTCCAAAACACGGGTGAAAAACCACACGCAATAAAGTCTTTTGAGGAGTATATTTTAACTGTTCAAAATTATTTCAGCAATTTGATTTGTTTTGCATTTTCTGAACCGCTAATACATGCTGTCATGGCAAACATGGATACAACTGGTTTTTTTTTAGGTCCTCAGTCTAGCCCATGTTCTATAATCTCTTTCACAATGACTCACACAAGACAACAAACAAATTAGATGTAATTTCCGAGGGGATAACGGCACATGCACTTTTCCGAGTGCAATTCCCTTCTAAACTCAGAATATTTGCTAATGCACTTCCTTTTCTAATGTAAAGATAGTGCAACCAACAATACAAATAGGAGAGAGGTCAAGAACTGACTATTGTTTCTGCTGCCTTTATCCCCATCCAGCCTCTCCTAAATCTGTTTGTCTGGACCCTGGTAAGAATAGACTCCCTGTGCTTTGTTAACACTAATACAATCACATCCTTTTCAGAGGGGCATTTGTGCATTTGCCTTCCCCTGGCATTGTGCCAAGCTGGGGGCCATGTCAGCATGTATTGGCCCCGATGGCAGCGCCAGAGAAAGAGATGTGTCAGGCTGGTCTGCAGGCCACTGATGCCTGCTGACACTCATATTGTGGAGGGGACAGAAGGGAAAGGAGAGAGAGGCGGGTGGAAGGCACTAACTCAAACAGGACCGGTGACAGGCTTTTATGTCACACCGCTAAACATCACTCTAAATCTCTCCTTTGGGGATGGAGGTTAGCGAAGGGGACATTTCTTTGTGCTGAATTTTCATTTGAGAAGAAAAGTGCATTTGGGTTTGTCTGATGTTGGTACTTTCCTCAGCAATGTTGAATAGAGGTCAGAATAGAACAAACATACATACATATTCCCTGCATCCATTTTATCAAACCATACCCATGCTGGAAAGGACACTGAGGGACTGGTCTATTGATAGTACTGTATCCAAAAATGTTGTGTTTCTTTCAGCCTCTTTGCAGCCCCCCTCCCCATCGTTTCAGGCAGGGTGTCTTTGTCAGCTGTGACAGTGTGCCATTTCCCAGTTGGCAGGCCTGTTACTGTAATGGGGTAGAACTTAGTGAGTGAAGGATTCCATTGCCCTACTCCCTGAGAAAACAGGCCCATGTCTGCATAACAACACTAGCCTTCTGATGCAGGCAGGCAGGCACACCAGATAAACAATTTGAGCACAGTAAACACATTTTATTTAGGCTAGATCAAAAACCCTCTCACAAATAATGTTTAAAAAAAGTCCTACTTAGGACATTTTTTTTTTATTGGAGTTGGTTTGAGTGTAATCTGTAAACATTAAAGAGATGATGGCAAGCAAAGCTAAAACAGTCTCAGGTAATGTTACATCTGCTGTCTCAGCCACTGCCTGTCACCAATGGTGTCCCCAAGGCTCGATCCTAGGTCCCACACACTTCTCGATTTACATCAACAACATAGCTCAGGCAGTAGGAAGCTCTCTCATCCATTTATATGCAGATGATACAGTCTTATACTCAGCTGGCCCCTCCCCGGATTTTGTGTTAAATACTCTTAGTGTCCAACAAGCTTTCTCTGCTTGTAACCTTGTTCTGAACACCACAAAGGTCATGTGGTTTGGTAAGAAGCATGCCCCTCTCCCCACAGGTGTGATTACTACCTCTGAGGGTTTAGAGCTTGAGGTAGTCACCTACATACAAGTACTTGAGAGTATGGCTAGATGGTACTGTCCTTCTCTCAGCACATATCAAAGATGCAGTCTAAAGTTAAATCTATACTTGGTTTCCTCTATCATAATCGCTCCTCTTTCACCCCAGCTGCCAAACTAAACATGATTCAGATGACCATCCTACCCATGCTAGATTATTGAGACGTAATTTATAGATCGGCAGGTAAGGGTGCTCTCGTCCGGCTAGATGTTCTTAACCATTCAGCCATGAGATTTGCCACCAATGCCCTTATAAGACTCATCACTGCACTCTATACTCCTCTGTAAACTGGTCATCTCTGTATACCCTTCGCAAGACCCACTGGTTGTTGCTTATTTATAAAAGCCTCTTAAGCCTCACTCCCCCCTATCTGAGATATCTACTGCAGCCCTCATCCTTCACATACAACACCCGTTCTGCCAATCACATTCTGTGAAAGGTCCCCAAAGCACACACATCTCTGGGTCGCTCCTCTTTTCAGTTCGCTGCAGCTAGCGACTGGAACAAGCTGCAACAAACACTCAAACTGGACAATTTATCTCAATCTCTTCATTCAAAGACTCAATAATGGACACTTACTCACAGTTGTGGCTGCTTTGCGTGATGTATTGTTGTCTCTACCTTCTTGCCCTTTGTGCTGTCATCTGTGCCCAATTATGTTTGTACCCTGTTCTGTGCTGCTACCATGTTGTGCTGCTGCCATGTTGTGTTGCTACCATGCTGTGTTGTCATGTGTTGCTGCCATGCTATGTTGTTGTCTTAGGTCTCTCTTTATGTAGTGTTGTCTCTTGTCGTCATGTGTCCTATATTTTTTATTTAATTTATTTTTAATCCCAGTCCCGATCCCCGCAGGAGTCCTTTTGCCTTTTCCTACGCCGTCATTGTAAATAAGAATTTGTTCTTAACTGACTTGTCTAGTTAAATAAAGGTTAAATAAATAAATGTTAGACAAACGCTTAGTATTTCTGCCAAGTTACATAGTCAGTCAGTGTCCCCTGCTGGTCAATGCGCCATACTGCATTCTTAGGTGCAGGTGGAGCTGTCAAAGTCTTTTTTTTTATTTTTTAGAATGGTTCAAACGTGAGAAAGACATTTGTTTCAGTTCTCACATTGCAGAGTTTCTTGCGTGTGGAGATTGTATTATGTACATTTGTGAGATCAAATGTGGTGTCGTATTGGATTTGTGAGGGCTTTTTACCTTCTGACTGCTGTCTGGGTCTAGTGAAGTTACACACGAAACGTACTCCTGCATGGCCTGTTCTGCACTCATGTCCTCAAGCTGCTTCCATGCTGTCCTGGAGCAAAACATAACAAAAACATTCAGCAGATAGTTTCTCTCCCTCCCAAAAGCATTAGAGAGAACAGGACCATACAGTAGGTGAGTTTCAGTTTGGAACAATAATTTTTTTAAATTGAAATTGAAATCTCAAAACAGGACCACTCACCACTTACTCCAGGGCATAGTCTGATTCGCCCTTGCAAATTTATGCCAGGAATTGAATAAACACATAATATCAGCATAATGATTAACAAATTCCAAACATACCATTTCCTTTGACCTTCAAAATCGAAAAACCCAGGCTTTGCTGTATTGCACTTTCCAACCTTGACCTGTGAACATATGGAATACAGGCGAGTCAGGAATGGATGAAATAGACTAAACATCTGTTTGACAGCTCTCAGCAGAATCATCACTATCAATTCAATGGCAAACAACAGACTGACATCGATTCTACACGTTTACAATTTGTGTACATACCTGTGGTAAAACTCCCATCCCACCACAAGTCAACAAAATAGCGTAACAATTTAACATTTAAGTCATTTAGCAGACGCTCTTATCCAGAGCGACTTACAAATTGGTGCATTCACCTTATGACATCCAGTGGAACAGTCACTTTACGATAGTTCATCTAAATCTTAAAAGGGGGGTGAGAAGGATTACTTATCCTATGATATTATTATGGATGCAAGGGCATGATGAACAACATTTGGTGGCACCAATAGCTAGAACATAACAGACGTGAATGTAGACTGAATATTTATGCCATTTCCTAGCTACACTACATGACCAAAAGTATGCGGACACCTGTTTGTTATACATCTCATTCCAAAATCATGGGCATTAATATGGAGTTGGTCCCACCCTTTGCTGCTATAACAGCCTCCGATCTTCGGGGAAGACTTTCCACTCGATGTATGAACATTGCTGCAGGGACTTGCTTCCATTCAGACACAAGAGCATTAGTGAGGTTGGGCATTGATGTTGGGTGATTAGGACCGGCTCGGAGTTGGTGTTCCAATTCATCCTAAAGGTGTTCGATGGGGTTGAGGTCAGGGCTCTGTGCAGGCCAGTCAAGTTCTTCCACAAAGATCTCAACAAACCACTTCTGTATGGACCTCGCTTTGTGCACGGGGGCATTGTCATGCTGAAACAGGAAAGAGCCTTCCCCAAACTGCTCCAAGCACAGAATCATCTAGAATGTAATTGTATGCTGTAGCGTTAACATTTCCCTTCACTGGAACTAAGGGGCCTAGCCCGAACCATGAAAATCAGCCCCAGACCATTATACCTCCTCCACATAACCTTAGTTGGCACTATGCATTGAGGCAGATAGCGCTCTCCCGGTAACCGCCAAACCCTGATTCGTCCATCGGACTGCCAGATGGCGAAGTGTGATTCATCACTCCAGAGAATGCGTTTCTGCTGCTCCAGTCCAATGGTGGTGTGCTTTACCACTCCAGCTAACGCTTGACACTGCGCATGGTGATCTTTAGCTTGTGTGCGGCTGCTCGGCCATGGAAACCTATTTCATGACGCTCCCCACTAACAGTTCTTGTGCTGACATTGCTTCCAGAAAAAGTTTGGAAATCGGTAGTGAGTGTTGCAACTGAGGACAGACCATTTTTATGCGCTACGCACTTCAGGCCTCCGAGCTCCCATTCGTTGAGCTTGAGTGGAATACTACTTCGCGGCTGAGCCTTGTTGCTCCTTGACGTTTCCACTTCACAATAACAACACTTACAGTTGACCGTGGCAGCTCTAGCAGGGCAGACAATTTACAAACTGACTTGTTGGAATGGTGGCATCCTATGACGGTGCCACGTTGAAAGTCACTGAGCTCTTCAGTAAGGCCATTCTACGGCCAATGTTTGTCTATAGAGATTGCATGGCTGTGTGATCGATTTTATATAAAATGTCAGCAAAGGTTGGGGTTGAAATAGCCAAATCCAATCATTTGAAGGGGTCTCCACATACAGTATATATACAAAAGTATCTAAATAAGAAATGGGACCATTGGGATGTGCTGCTATCTGATAGTCACCTGTTTATACCTAGCATACAGGTACAACAGTTGTTCCCTGCTGGCCGTCTGAAGTAGATCTCGAAGACGGTCTGCTGCTGCCTCAAATTCGTGTTCCAATTCCTCCCCTTCCAGTCGATGACCAGGGTCACCTGCACCACAGTCGAATTTCCCTAATCCTAGATCTGAATCGGAGTCCGATCCTCCGCCGAGAGGATCTCCTGTATCAGGCCGAGCTGGGTCGGTACCTGAGCCTGTGGCAGAATCAGGGGAAGACGATGGCGAGCGTGAAGCCATTGTCGAAAATAAAGACGGTTAAAAAAAATATGTGACAACCTTATATTGTCGCTTTCAGTAGTTTATACAGGCTATGATTTAATCCGTTATCGTTGAGGCGGACTTCTTTGCACCTTGCACGAATGGTCCGTCTGTGGTACACCCCACTAAAAGCCTCGGGTAGAACTTAGACTAGGAACAAAGATTTTGACGTAAAATCAGGACAGAAATCCATGCTTCTAGTGGTACAGACAGGTACACTCTATGACAAGTACAGAGTACTGTAAAAAAAAAAATCACAAAAATAACCGTGGTGTACTATATATGTGGATACTATTTTAGTATCATAAAAAGCCCTGATAAAGGCCTGTACCAAGCCGGAAAGCATTGGCGTTCCTTAGTCCTTTAACTTCTGTAGTTATATATATTCTACCGAAATGCCAATATAGAAAAAGTACATTGGTTGGATAAGTCAGTCACATGATACATTTTTGTAAAATCTATTTAATATATTTTTCGTTTAGCCTATAATTGCTCACCATCATTTGTTTTTCTGCCCCAAAACTGTAGCATCATATGTCGAGAAAGTGACCACGAACGGCGCCAGGCTACCTAATATAAATGGATTCTAGCCTACTTGTTGCTCTGACAAAAGTAGCTTTATTGTCATTATCTGGATAAATGAAACAGAAAAGACTGAATCAAAAATAACAAAACTGCGATTTCAAACTATGTAACAGTAGCCTGCCATATTAGCAAACGTTGTCCAGCAGGTGGTAGTATTTACAATATGTTGATCTGTGTTGCAGGTGGCAACAATAAACCGCACGCATCAACACCGGTGTTGTGCCGAAAATCCCCCCCCCGCTTCTAACGTCCTTAATTTTGTGGCCAGAGTCAAATACTTCATGTGGCACACATCAGAGTCAAATACTTTATATAGAACAAACTTCACGTCAGGTAGGAATCCGAAATTAATAATCAATGTATGTGTGTTATATTAAACATAGAGGAGGGAGTAAAATGTTGGCAAGCAATAAACATTTCAGAACAACTATGGATGAATTATTATCCTTACACTTTCAAAAATACAAGTCGAATAAGACATGGGAGAGATGACACATTTTGGCAAAGAGATTTATTTATAGACTAATAAAAATCAGTAGCGGATTTAGGTACGGGTGACATGGGCATCTTGCCAGGGGCGGCACCGGCGCTGAAGGGGGGTGATCGCCATACAAGCTAGAGCCGCCACATACACTTGAAACAAATAGCCAAACCGAAAACTGCAGACAAATATGCTTTCTGCTACTAAGATAAGTGAAATGTAGGCTAAACTGACGAAGGAGTGAAGAGCAGGAACTCCAAGAGTGTGGAAAGCTGTCATCAAGGCAAAGAGTGGCTACTTTGAAGAATCTAAAGTCTATAATATATGTTGATTTGTTTAACACTTTTTGGGCTACTACATGATTCCATATGTGTTATTTCGTAGTTTTAATGTCTTCACTATTATTCTACAATGCATAAAATATTAAAAATAAAGAAAAACCCTTGAATGAGTAGGTGTGTCCAAACTTTTGACTGGTACTGTATACATATTTTTTCTCTCATTATACGATAGGCTATGGAATTTGATGACATACATTCGAGTAGCCAATTCATGTGATTATCTGGCCTTGTAAAAGTTGGGGAGAATATTTCCAGAAAGTCTTCAACAGATGATATCACACCTCCAATGCACGCAGAACATAGGCTGTAGCCTAGATGTGGATAGCTTTTTCTACAAAAAAATCTACCAATAATTTTCTATATTTTAATAGCCTAAAAAGATAAAGGAAGCGCAGTACAGTACAGTCGTCAGATCACAGACATTAAAACCATCTTCAGATAGGATACACTCCGCGCCCGCTGTCACTGCGGAGTGACGCAACCACGTTGTTGGCTGAATGCGATGGCGGACTGCTATGTCCCCAGACCTTACCAGAGATCGAAGGGAGAAAGTCATTGAATTTGCACCGGAACCGTTATATCGTAATCAAACCACCTGTTATAGGGCGGGAGGATTCTTTTCCGCCATCCCTCTTAAGAATAGTATGGGACAGAGTTAATTTGGAGTACATTATTTTGGACAAGACAGAGTGCGCTTAGTGCAGGCTGCCGCATGCGAGCCAGCAAGTTGACAGATATAACAAAACTCGAGTCAACAGGGGACAGTCCTAAAAGGAATTACGGAGGTTGAAGATATAGCTGCTCCAACAAAATGAAATTCGCGGAGCACCTTTCGTCTCATATTACTCCGGAATGGAGGAAACAGTACCTTCAATATGAGGTAATTTCACACGATTGTGTTTAGAAGTAATGCTTTCTGATTTAAAGTGAGAAAAGTCCCTCGAATCCATCGTTCAATGAATACCTACTGAATTAATAGCATAATATGGTCTTGTCATTAGTCTTGGTACATTTTATTAATCTTGATTTGTGTTTTTGTTACAGCTGTCACTTTAACTTTTAGCCTACTTCTTGAATTGTGTAACAAACGATTACTTGGATAGGCTACTAGATAAGGATAGTCTACAGTTTATGGTTGGCTATTGCGTAAGCTCTAACTTTCCTTTTGATAAACTGTGCTGTCTTAGTCATTTTTTGTTTGTTTTTAATTGAGTGTTTTGTCATTTTAGGTCATGATTTTATGCATCCTAGTTATCTTTGTGCAACCATTCCTGAAGCTGTCAATTTAATTGTAGAAGCCTTTTGTTCATATATAACATACTTGTTATTCATAGACCCTAAGCATGAATTAATTTTGTTAATTGTTATTTTAGTTAGGTTAGTGATGATATTTACGGGATACATTATTATCTTTCTCTATATTTGTTGATGTTGACATATTTCAGGTGACAACCTGCTCAGGTCTCCATCGCGTGCGCTACATCCTACATTACGTTGGAACGCTGAACAATTAGGATAGTATTTATGAGGCTTAGTCCGTTATTGTTTTCCAGTGTTGGAAACCAGACCTAAAATATTTTTTAGAATGAGAAATGTCACTTTTTTAAATATGATTTTAAAACATATAACTATATATATATATAAACAAATTATTATGCATAGGATATTCTCTGTTAATGGGTAGAATCACAATACAATGTTTTCATTATAATTCATAAAATGTTACTGTCCTGAAACATTTTGCCTTGTGACAACAACACATTTGATTGAATAACGCTATTCTGTAAGTTATTTAGTTAATTTCAATGTTTGTTCATTTGATATTATGCCTTGCTTTGTTTGACGAGCATTAATTGAACGGACCAAAATCACAAAGTTTAAAACTGGCCATGTTTGGTTGTATCTATGGTTTGGAGAGATCAGAGTAAGGGTACATCAAAGGCAAGGTCTTTTGGGATATGTAGGAACATTTTCAGGGTCACACCCCACATCTTCTTGGTTCACATTAAGAGTCTGAGTGAGGACGGGCTCTGACAAGGCTTGCCCCATTCCATTTTGTTCTATGAATTATAGACAAAGATGCTGATGTGAGCCTCTGGAAGAGTCTGAGTCTGTATTCCAGTATTAAACCTGCATGCCTCACTATGTGGCCATATACCATACTATAAAAAAAAATATATGTTTATATACATCTTATAAATACCTTTATTGATCTACCTAACTCGTTAAGTAGGTATAGGAAGCTCTATGCGTTCACTTGGATGTGGTGATGTGGTGAAGGTTAAACACATATGGTCATATTAGTCTTTGTCTGTACTTGCAGCCTGACGCGTGTAGTACGGGGACCAATGCATGGCCCATATCAGCCATTTTACACCTCAGTCAGCTCTGAGATGGATGACCTGAGATGGATGATGGATTCTCTGGCATAGATTGGCATACCATCAATTTCTATGCCATCTATAAATAATCAGTATTACTAACTAAATCACTTTGCTTAGTGAAGTAGTGGTTGATGAGTGGACTTTGTCCTTTTTCTCTGAGTGTGAGGGATGTATTGTTTGGTCTTGCATTAATTAGGCTTGTGCGCTGGATTGATGGGGAACTGGTCATAAGTATTCGGAAATATAGCACTTTACATTAGGTTAAGAGCCTCTGAATCTTAATTTTATCCCCTGGAAATATTAAGGGAATAAGGTTATGGGCAATTTGAAGGTAATGGAATTGCGCTGAGACTTAGATTTTTCACTTCATGTAGGCAAAAAAAACAAAAAAAACCACACATGTACAAGGATTACTTTTAACAATTTACACGGAACATTTTACAAAAACACATTCACTGGAAGAACTGCAAAGTTTGGTAACAGAATGTCGGTAAAATCTCCCTCCGTTTTTAAATGTGACCACGTTTAAAAAAAAAACAACCAAAAATGGATGTCTGTGGACGTTGAAATCAAGGCCAGGGTGGACTGACCAAATGTGAACTACTTTTCAACGTCCATGGACATCCAGTGCCGGTGCTCAGGGGGTGAGGATGCTGGTTACAGTAAATGACAAGAGAGGGGGCTCATGGGTAGGGTTCAGTAAGAGTCGGGACAGGTGACATTAACTAGAGAGAAAAGACAGAAAAGCAGAGTGAGAGAGGGATAGAGAGAGAGGGAGAGGGAGGGGTTGTCCAGACTGTTTTCACACTTGCTTTGACCACCAGACGACAGAAAGAGAAAGAAAATGGTAATGAGTTGAACATAACAGGATTCCGTTGGAAGAGAGGACTGTAGCAGTTGACCCATCTGTGGTTTGTGACTACTATGATTTCCCATTGTATCCAATTCAATTGCACAAATTCCGTTAAAGATTATTTTGGAAATTTCGTGAACAATTTGATAACAACATTTCAAGTTTGAATCAGTTAATAATTCATAAATCAAATAGGTATCAGTAAAAACACTGACTAACTAATAGGTCTAGATTTACTTGTTACTTCTGTGAACTTTCATTATCCCCCCTCTTCACGAGGGAGAGAAATGAGAAAATATGATGAATTCCAAGACACAGGGCAATGTTTCTTAAATTTACGTAAGGAACATAATTTATCCAAACTAAATATAAGTGTTGATATTAGTTGTCAGGGGTCTTTACTTCAACATTATTATGTTTTGATGTATTTCTAATACCTTTTAAGAATTTTCCTGCTAGGTGTTTTTTAAGACCCCCTTTCCATCTGCTTGACCACTAATCAAAGCCTTTGCTTAATCCTAGTATTTAGGATAGACAATGGTTGAATTTCCCAATAATACTCTTAGCTTTCATTTGACACCAGATTTGACATGCTTCTATGAACTTCACGTTGGAGCTCATGGTCCTTTTACATATACATGTCTGTTTATTGCCAAAACAGAGGAGAGATCACTCTGTCCTTGAGACGTTTCTTGAACAAGTCTTTGTGGAGGAAACATCAGCAAACAACATGTCTCCCCAACGTTTAGTTTGGTCAAGTCTTTTTTTACCATCCATCAATGACCTTATTCTTTCTTTTATTTTTTTCCAATGCAACATTGTTTGGATTCTTCTAAATGCCTTTTGGCTACAACAGGACAGCTGGTTCGGCTGCTTGGGAGAAAAGATGCCTCTAATCACCAAAACGCTTGCATGTGAATTGAGGAATTGACAAGGTGATGAAGTGATCAAGTAATGAAGTCTGCTCATCCTATGAGACTGTCCGTTTCAACCACCTGTTTAGTGTTGAGGTCTGCTGCTGCTCATTAGGAAAGCAGAGCTCATTCCTGTGTGTTATGCCGGCATTATAAACAGAGTAATCTCACTCTTCTAGATGATATGAAAACAAACAACATTGAAACTGCTCCCTTTGTCCTTTGTCCTCTTTGTTTTATCTCGTGGACATTTTCCTTTTGGCTCGTGCAGTTGGTACATGGTCTTGGTTCTCGGTTCCATCTAGGCTGGCCCTTGGTCTGGTTCCTGGTCTGTTCTGTGTGAGCGTGGTAAAGCGACAGAAGCCGTAACATGAGCAAGGTGGAGAGGGTAATGTGGCAGCGTGGGTGGGCGACAGAAGGAAGCCTCTTGTGCTTTTACCTCTGCAATCGAATCACTTGCGTGGGTTTATATGTTCAGGAGAACGCTTGTGTAAGCGAAGTTCCTATTCCTAAGGGACATACAATTATTATCATAAGCAGGTACACAGGTTAATTACTGTGTGGGGCTCATTTCCCACTCTAGCCTCTCTGTGCAGTGTTTTAACCGTCAGGTAGGCCCATATGCAGGTTTTTGAGCGCTGCCAGTGGCACACATTGCAAGATGATTCGCTGCATAAACTGGATAATGTGAACCATAAATACAAATGATTGGTTCATATAAACGTTTTCACTATTCCAACCACTGACATTAACAAAAGATGCATGGTTAAAATGAGAACAGAAATCATTGCACATGACATGATGAATATGATCATGCTAGCCTGTAGCCAACACAAAACGACACACTTCTGGTGTAATGTATGCATCTTACTTAGACAACAGAGATGGCATGGCGAGCTTCCCACACCTCATCCTCTATCCCCTACTGAGAAGGCATCTGGTCTCGGTCAGTCCTGCACTCAGAGATCCACTCAGTTAAAGTGATGATGAGAATCATTGGAGGTTCAGATCTCAGACCACCCAGCACCTGCAGTATTGTAGTTGATATAGGTCTTTTTTACCACTGTACATCTCAACAGAAGACGATCAGCCCAATGAGGTGTGGGGAGACCTGCAGGTTGATCTCTGTAAGCTGGTGTACTATGCTACAGTCGGGGGGCATGCAAAAAAGAGCCGCCCTGCCCTGCCCCCTTTACCATCGGTGCTATTGCCATGGCAATATGCCTACATCTTGATGAACCCTGCTACATGAACCACAGGTGGTCTCCTGCGAAGAATTTCAACTACAAATGAAGTGTTCGATATGAGCATAGAGTAATATCTGACTGCAGTGTTGGTGTTCAGGTTGGAAAATGAGCAAACAGAGTTTCTAAGTAGGTTCCTCCCACATAGTAGGATAAATTATCATCCTTTCCTGTCATATGTCCACGTTATCCAAACATCAGATAAACCGTTCCAGAGAATGGGGGAATGAAACATAAACTACACATATGGTTGTCAAGAATATATTTTGTTCTTCACTATGCATCATTATTTAAATTATTCTTTGTCACATCTAAGCTTTGAATCCCAAAAAATATTGGTTGTACACTGTTGCACAAGACACAAAGTTCACCATGCGGGTACGTGTCTATCCCACTGTGTCTATCCCACTGTGTCTATCCCACTGTGTCTATCCTACTGTGTCTATACCACTGTGTCTATCCCACTGTGTCTATCCCACTGTGTCTATCCCACTGTGTCTATCCTACTGTGTCTATCCCACTGTGTCTATCCCACTGTGTCTATCCCACTGTGTCTATCCCACTGTGTCTATCCCACTGTGTCTATCCCACTGTGTCTATCCCACTGTGTCTATCCCACTGTGTCTATCCTACTGTGTCTATCCCACTGTGTCTATCCCACTGTGTCTATCCCACTGTGTCTATCCTACTGTGTCTATCCCACTGTGTCTATCCCACTGTGTCTATCCCACTGTGTCTATCCTACTGTGTCTATCCCACTGTGTCTATCCTACTGTGTCTATCCCACTGTGTCTATCCCACGGTGTCTATCCTACTGTGTCTATCCCACTGTGTCTATCCCACTGTGTCTATCCTACTGTGTCTATCCCACTGTGTCTATCCCACTGTGTCTATCCCACTGTGTCTATCCTACTGTGTCTATCCCACTGTGTCTATCCCACTGTGTCTATCCCACTGTGTCTATCCCACTGTGTCTATCCCACTGTGTCTATCCCACTGTGTCTCCCACTGTGTCTATCCCACTGTGTCTATCCCACTGTGTCTATCCCACTGTGTCTATCCCACTGTGTCTATCCCACTGTGTCTATCCCACTGTGTCTATCCCACTGTGTCTATCCCACTGTGTCTATCCCACTGAAGGCACAAGGCACTTAATTATCGTAATAAGATAATATAACTTGTTGCTGAGATTGTATTACTGGTTCCGAGTAACTTAATGCTCGAAACTAGAATTACCAGAATTATAAAGCTGTTTGATCTACACTGACAAGTACAAAACTGCTTTGTCAAAGTCACAATTTCTTATTTCAAGCATCTTATCTTTTTCATCTCTTCACATATTAAGAACAGATAATGACCAAATGGAATTCACTGTTTTATTGTCAATCTTACACACAGCACAGCAATCATTATGGGGCAGCAGGTAGCCTAGTGGTTAGAGTGTTGTACTAGTAACCGAAGGTTGCAAGATCGAATCCCCGAGCTGTCAAGGTAAAAATCTGTTGTTCTGCCCCTGAACAAGGCAGTTAACCCACTGTTCCTAGGCCTTCATTGAAAATAAGAAATTGTTCTTACATACGTTTGTCTCTTGTTGCTAATTGTGTAATAAGAGTTAAATTAACCAGCTTTTCAGCATCCACTAACTCAGTGACCTGTGCAAGGTGTGGGACCTCAACTTGATAAACCACAGGGTTTCTATCAAAGCGTATAGTTTGAAGTGGTTGATATACCAAACAATAAAGCCTAGAATCACCAAGAAATATGTTTTTGACAAGTCCAGATTCTGGCATATTACCATTCAGTACTTTGGACTTCTGAGTTATGTATTTACTACAGTTGATTTGGTTTACTTCATTGAAACCTCGGAAGTCCCTCAATTTTCCATGTAAATATTGTTGATCTTTAACCTCTGATACAGGTCCCATCTACCTTTCATTTGAAAGAATTGGGTGCATTGAACTGTCAACATTTTGGCAGCTTTCATATATTTGGTTCTGATTAATCAAAGACTTGAGCTTGGAAGCCCATTGTTTAAAGAAACAATGTTTAGACTCAAACTGCATACACATATGTCTAACCATTGGCTCCAATGACTTTATCTGTGATGGCAAATGTATCATATAATGCTGTTTAGGTGTAACATTGCGGTCTGGAAAAAGCTCCTTCCAATGCTTCAAATGATTTTCAATGAGTAACTTCAACCTAGACACAGTCACAATGGAAAGAACAGGTGCAAATACTATCTGTACAAATACTATCTGTACAAATACTATCTGTACTATCTCTATTAGATCAATTATCAGTTGTATATATGCATTGACTTCCAAACTCTCCAAAACAAATGGCAATAGCATTAGCAGGACAAGCATTTGCCCAGATGACTATTTTAGTTTATCCATCACTTGACGTTAATGTAGAAACAGAAATTGGGGATGGCCGATCTCTAACATCTAGAGGGGAACAAGGGAATCAATCAATCTGTCCTGACACAACGAGATGATTCAAAACACATTTGACTTCCAATGGGTCTATGCCCTCCAGAATTACATGCATAATGTCTTGCGGCGTTTGTATGATATCAAAGGCTGGGAATTCAACTAACTTGCTCCTTCTATTGATCCCATATGTTGTTCTCAGGCTGTTGTCTAAGCAAGTCCGTCTG
The DNA here is from genome assembly GCF_023373465.1 of Oncorhynchus keta. Taxonomy (NCBI): domain Eukaryota; kingdom Metazoa; phylum Chordata; class Actinopteri; order Salmoniformes; family Salmonidae; genus Oncorhynchus; species Oncorhynchus keta. Next base: position 23,773,627 of record NC_068446.1, on the reverse strand, counting down.
TGCCTTTTCTATTTCATCACACTGTCTGACATGCTTCTCCAACGTCCTTTTAGTATATGCATCCTCATTGAAGTGTGACTGCATGTCCTCAAAAGAACACTCACAGTGTCTGCACTTACTGTAGGCAAAGCCCACACTCTCTTTGAACCCTGCCAGTTTATGTTGTGCCAGGGTGTCTCCACAGAGAGAGACCATGGCACCATATATCGTTAATAGTTTGCATTTAACTCCACTGTACAATGCATCCATGTCTTCCTTGATTCTATTCAATTTGACATCTACACCAGATTGACGGAGGTATGCTGATCTAGCCATGGCAGGTAGCCTGATAGCAGCCAGGTTAGACCTGTATTTTGGATTTATATTTCCTAGGGTGCAGTACACCATTAACAACTTGTTTTTTCATGCAAGGGATCCTAGTGGATTACAGATCTCTATTTCATTTGTGTACGGAGCCAATGCGTTTGGTTTCTCTGAAAATAAGGAATGTGATTTTAGAAGAGCACCTTCAACAATGTCATGAGAACTTTCCCTGCACATCTGTGGTCCCTCTTCAACCATAGACAAAAATCCTTGGGTGTGATAAGAACTGTGAGAACTGATAAGAACTAGCCTCTATCTCTGTTTCATTTGAGAGATGTGAAATGTGACAGGGAAACGGTGTCCATCAGACATCATGGTTAAATACAACGGCATTGATGTCCTATAACTCATTATCTTACATTTACATTTACATTTAAGTCATTTAGCAGACGCTCTTATCCAGAGCGACTTCACACATCTTGCCGATCGTTGCCGAAGGTCATTTTTCCCTGTAGACATTATGTACTGAGTTTGGACATTTCAGATATACCTTCAATATATTACTTAGTTTTCTGGTCTTCTTTCTTCATTTGTGTGAAGTAATTGACTTATCATAAGACTCATGACAATGGCTATGTAAGTAGATTACTTGAATTTATCAATCAACGATATCTTGTTCATTACGTCAACCCCACTAATTATTGCAATCATTTACTCATATGAAAAGGTGTTGATTGGATGAAACATCAGCAGGTCATTGCTTGTACAGTAGAGAAACTGACGAGTGATTACCCCTCTGTTTGTTCCTTTTCCAGGCGTTCAAGAGTATGCTGTATGCAGCCCAGGACCAGGCCCCATCCATAGAAGGTAAGTCAACTCCTGGTCCATGGACAGAATGAGCTCGCCCCGCACCCGTACGTACTGACACCCCGAAATAACAGGCCCTGCTAAAAATAGAGGAAATTCCAGTGATCATCCAGCCACCCCTCACACGACCCAGCAGCCACTGGGTGCAGTGACTTCCCTACCACTGTGCAGTGCTGAGATAAGGCCTTTGGCTATAATTAATATACAACGTCAGGCTGCTAGCGAGGCGTGACAGGGACCAGCGTAATGGTTTGTTTTTAGATGCAGAGTGATGGGAGGTAAGAGTTCTTCAGTTGCAGTGCAGTTAGTCACTGGATGACCACACTCAGGGTCCTCTTATAGAAGTCCTCTAAATACAATGGTCGCATAAAACATGCTCAACATCCAGCAACCATATTTAGATGAATGCCTGAGTTGTCATGCTAGAATTGGTTTACATGACAGAATGCATATCCTACTTACATCATACAAAGAAGTGCTGCTCTGTGTGGAGGACTACGTGAGGACTCTCCCCAGACGTGATGGTTGAACGGTCTGGCACTGATCTGTGAAAAGTGTCTAGTGCTTGTTCTCTGGGGAACTGCATCTCTCTGAAGGTCTACTTCCAGGAGACTGTGCCGACGGGCCGGGCCTTTCTGTTAAGGTGTGAGAGAGACATTATTTCCAGTGTGTGTGTGTGTGTGTGTGTGTGTGTGTGTGTGTGTGTGTGTGTGTGTGTGTGTGTGTGTGTGTGTGTGTGTGTGTGTGTGTGTGTGTGTGTGTGTGTGTGTGTGTGTGTGTGTGTGTGTGTGTGTGTGTGTGTGTGTGAGAGAGAGAGTGGTGTGTCCAAGCCTCCTCTGGTCTGACTTTGTTTCCAAAACCAAAGTTCCAGTGGAATAGGAAAGAGGAAGTTGGCAGGTGCGGTTGACAGGCTAGGAGATGAACATGGCTGGAACGAGCATGCAGGAAAAAGAAGCAGAACTGAGAATTTGCTCAATGCTGCCCACTCTTACTGTGTCCAGGTTGACAAGTTGAAGGTATGGTCGGTTTCCGCTATACGACTCCAAAAGAAGACTCCCTCACCACTCATGAAGGATGGAATAATCTGACAAAGACCACACTGTCAGCCTGTGTTTATAGTCTCTAGTACAGTAGTCTCTAGTCGCATCGTGGTGAGAGGAGAAAAGCCTTGCGAACAGCCGTTGACAGTATGATTAATCAGCCAAACTTTCACCTCATATTTCAACCAATGATGGCATGTGAAGCCTAAATGACATAGTTGTCTGTTTGTCCAGGTTGGTGATAACATATGAGCTGTCTCCTTTAAACATTCTCCTGAGGGTTTGAGGTTGGTCTTATCCTCAAGATGGCTGATGAATCACATCCTGTCTGCCCCTGTCAGAGCTGCCATGTAGGTCACTCCTGAAGCCACCATGAAGAGTAAAATAATGGAAAAACAGAGAAATAGGAGAAGGAATACATGGGACCAGCTACTGTACTGGAACAGATATTGAAGGTTGTTGAATTGTTAGATAGTAATGCACTGTTGGAGCTAGGAACACCAGCATTTCACTACACCCGCTGTAATATCTGCTAAATGTGTATGTGAGCAGTACAATATATTTTTTATATTATAATTTAATTTCTTTACCCCCTTTTTTCCCCCAATTTCGTGATATTCAATTGGTAGTTACAGTCTTGTCCCATCGCTGCAACTCCCGTACGGACTCGGGAGAGGCTAAGGGCGAGAGCCGTGCGTCTTCCAAAACACGACCCCGCCAAGCCGCACTGCTTCTGGACACACTGCTCGCTTAACCTGCAAGCCAGCTGTACCAATGTGTCGGAGGAAACATCTTGGTGACCATGTCAGCGTGCATGTGCCTGGCCCACCACAGGAGTCGGTAGAGCACAATGGGACAAGGACAACCCGGACGGCCGAACCCTCTCCTAACCCGGACGACGCCGGGCCAATTGTGCGCCGCCTCATGGGTCTCCCGGTCGCGGCCAGCGGCGACACAGCCTGGGATCGAACCTCGAACTGATCTGTGTTGACGCAGCTAGCACTGTGATGCAGTGCCTTAGACTGCTGCACCACTCGGAAGGCCCTGTGACCAATACAGTTTGATTTGATTTGATTTTGAACCCCTGTACTTCAGCGCCAGACACTTTACTTTTCATATGAGGAGCGAGATTAACAGGCTTCCCGTGAAATATACGCTTAGCACAGAACTTCTCGTCACACAGACCCTGTTTCAAATCTGATTGAGTTTAAAAAAGGGATGATTTTATTAAATCACCCCTCAATGAAAGAGTAATTACGGGAATGTGATTTCTGAGATGTTTTTCTCTCTCTCGACTGCGAGGCCTGCCGTGTCTGAGTCAGGATAGGTATTCTGTGAGAGTACTGGTGCCTCCGGGAGACAATTTACTGGGTTATTACCACTCCCTCTAGCTGACCCGCTACCTGATACAGTTATAGTAGAGATTCAACACGAAGGAATACAGCACTTCAAAGCCTCTGTGAGGGCCTTCTCTTCATCCAGGCTTCTATCAGATACCCCAGAAGTGCATGTTACTCAATGTCTTGTGGTGCAGCACAATGGGTTGTGTGTCCACTGTTCTCAACACCGTAGGCTTTCCTGTGGTCAGGCTGAAGGCATTGTTTGGATGGTTTGGATGTGAGAGCCATACAACTCCTGACACAATACTGTATTGGCCATACAATACTTACTACCTGTTGTGTTGATGAAGATTTTAGTCTGTCATCAATTCCCAAACAATTGCTACACTGTGACCTTCTCTATATAGGAGTAAATATAAGCCTGTTTTCAGGACTGATGAGGAAAGTTATTTTACATTTTGACAGAAATGCATTGATCAGCGCTACCTACCGTACTCGGATAAATGTTCAGTAATTAAGAGAGCTTGTTCTAGTTCCATACAGCACCAGAGTACTTGTAGTCTTCTATGGCCTTTAACCTCTTGGGAGATCCTTTGTTCTTGCTCCCTAGTTTTGAATTAGAACAGCTTTTGCACTGCAGCTCAGTCCAGGAGAATGAACTGAGGAGCATCTGGCCCGAGCTCAGGCTCCTCCTCTCTGTCTCTCTCCAGTAAGATCGAATTAGATCAGGGATGGGCAACTTTGATGGGGGTTGGTGGACGGAAAGAATCTGAACTCATCACGAGGGGCTGAAGTGGCTGGCGGGTCTGCTAACCCACATTCATACACACACATGCAGTCAACTGATTTGTGCAAACAATTTACTACTTAACTCTCTTAACTAAATGCATTGTACCAGATTTGGTTCATTTCCTGCAATAACAAATTCAATGGGGGCCACCTGGAGGTGCCCAGCGTGCCCGGTCGGTATTCGGCCATGGTTATTACAAGTTTAGATAGCTGGCTAGACTAATTAATCAATCAAAAACATGGGCTAATTGAGTGACTGTCAGTGAGTGACATAACAAGAGGAAAACATGGGCTAATTGAGTGACTGTCAGTGAGTGACATAACAAGAGGAAAACATGGGCTAATTGAGTGACTGTCAGTGAGTGACATAACAAGAGGAAAACATGGGCTAATTGAGTGACTGTCAGTGAGTGACATAACAAGAGGAAAACATGGGCTAATTGAGTGACTGTCAGTGAGTGACATAACAAGAGGAAAACATGGGCTAATTGAGTGACTGTCAGTGAGTGACATAACAAGAGGAAAACATGGGCTAATTGAGTGACTGTCAGTGAGTGACATAACAAGAGGAAAACATGGGCTAATTGAGTGACTGTCAGTGAGTGACATAACAAGAGGAAAACATGGGCTAATTGAGTGACTGTCAGTGAGTGACATAACAAGAGGAAAACATGGGCTAATTGAGTGACTGTCAGTGAGTGACATAACAAGAGGAAAACATGGGCTAATTGAGTGACTGTCAGTGAGTGACATAACAAGAGGAAAACATGGGCTAATTGAGTGACTGTCAGTGAGTGACATAACAAGAGGAAAACATGGGCTAATTGAGTGACTGTCAGTGAGTGACATAACAAGAGGAAAACATGGGCTAATTGAGTGACTGTCAGTGAGTGACATAACAAGAGGAAAACATGGGCTAATTGAGTGACTGTCAGTGAGTGACATAACAAGAGGAAAACATGGGCTAATTGAGTGACTGTCAGTGAGTGACATAACAAGAGGAAAACATGGGCTAATTGAGTGACTGTCAGTGAGTGACATAACAAGAGGAAAACATGGGCTAATTGAGTGACTGTCAGTGAGTGACATAACAAGAGGAAAACATGGGCTAATTGAGTGACTGTCAGTGAGTGACATAACAAGAGGAAAACATGGGCTAATTGAGTGACTGTCAGTGAGTGACATAACAAGAGGAAAACATGGGCTAATTGAGTGACTGTCAGTGAGTGACATAACAAGAGGAAAGCTGCTGATGCACAACCAAGTTTCGAAATTGCACCTTGTGTTTTCTACTATTACAACGTGCAACAATGAGACCCTGACTGAGTTCAAAAGAAAAAGGCCCCGTTTTTGGAAATGGATCCGCGGGTCTACCAGCGGGGGGGGTCTCTCCCTAAAGTAGACCAAGTCCAATTCAATTAGCCCGCCGATTATGAGATTTTAAAACAATAACTGCAGATAAACACAGCAATGGGAGGAATTAGTCTGCCTCCGGAACTATTTCTCAGTGTTGTTACATGCCGTAGTGGCCTAGTCTATTGGCCGAGTTACATCAGGGGTGATCTAGGATGATTCACATGGGGAAGGGCGGGGCCCACCCCTCCCCCCATAGCTTGACCAAGGTAGAGGAGGAATGTGGGGGAAGGGTTGTGCTGTTGACTGCTCACAGGAGGACACCATAAAGATGATTTCCCACAGCCAAGCACGTACACTAAGTTAGCTGAGGTCTTTATCACAAACGGGCAGTAAAATGTTTTATAGTCTCTCTCGGTTGCTCTATAATACATAGCTCGGAGGACAGAAGCCATGCGTGAAACTGCAGATTGAATGGAATGAGGGGAGTCTTTACGTGTCTTCCCCTGAGTACATTGGTTGTTGATGTTTGATGCATAATGCCTCTGTATCTGTGTGCTTCAGTGTTATTACTGTATGGAGCAGCAGCAGTTTGAGACGGACTGTAAAAGGATAAAGCACCATAATAAAGAATGATGGCTCAGTTGGGCAGAAGAGCAGCCTTCTGGACAGGCTGAGCCCTCCCCCTCTTTCCTCACAGCAGTCCCACTGACCACTGTTTCTGACTCAGCAGGCAACATGGCCCTCAGTGCAGCCTGATTACACTGTTATTGCAGTGGAATATTATATGACTCTTCCAGAGGAGGCTGGCTGGATGAGCTATAGGAGGAAGGGCTCATTGTAATGGCTGGAATGGAATATATGGAATGGTCTCAAACAAATGGAAACCACATGTTTGACCACGTTGCATTTATTCCATTCCAACCATTACAACGAGCCCTTCCTCCTATAGCTCATCCAGCCAGCCTCCTTTGGACTGTTCATACCTTGATTACACAGCTAGCCTTTGTGTTTTGTATGGAATACAATAGATGTTATAAAGTATGTGTTTATACTATACCGCTAGCTATTGGCTCAGCCAACCATCTTCAGCCCCTTTGTCATGTGGAGTTTTTCTTCCTGTGTAGTTCCTCATAGAAATCCAGGGGTGTCTCCTGAAACTCAAAACATGTTAATGTTTTATGTAGCTGAATCAATAACAGCAGAAAAGCAATTGTGTCTCAACTTCAGCCCTCAGGTTCAATACCAGCAGATGGGCTCCAGCACACTTCAGGTAACTCAGACCGAAGATCACACCAATCAGATTATTATGTAGGAAACTGACATGGAGGGAGACAATATTAGAAGTTATCTTGCTGGTTGTAAAATTGGTGAGATAGTGGTGTGTGTGTGTGTGTGTGTGTGTGTGTGTGTGTGTGTGTGTGTGTGTGTGTGTGTGTGTGTGTGTGTGTGTGTGTGTGTGTGTGTGTGTGTGTGTGTGTGTGTGTGTGTGTGCGTGTGTGTGTGTGTGCGTGCGTGCGCGCGCGTGTGTTTTGTGTGTGTGTGTGTGTGTGTGTGGGTGGGTTTGGCTGCAGCCACAGACAGACTCCCCAGTCTGCATTGGTGAAGGTCGTTCAGAGTGGAGCAGTAAGCAGAGCTGTTATCAGAGAGGAGAGGGGGACAAGCTTGTTGCCTGCTGAGAGAACAGTCACTAGCAATTATCCTGCCTGCTTTTCTCCGGTCAAAGACCACTGAACAACACTATGCTCGATCTCTTTCATCCTCAATATGGCAGTCTTTTGTTCACACGCCTCACCTGGACACATTTATTATTGCACTTCAAAGGCACCATTGCATTAATTAAGGAAAATAAACATGGTAGTAAAAACGTCGTCACAATGGCTCCTGTTGCCTCCTCGCTGCCATTCCCCTTTTAGTGCCAATTAATTCGTACGAGGAGGAATAGTAATGTGAGATGAGTACGTAATCCACTTAATGAAAGCGCTAACATGAATCACACTCCCAGAGACCTCCACCTTCCATGATGATTTCCACTCGCAGCTCTCCACCTTCTGCGATGGGCCGGCCTTCCATTTTGTCTGCTGCTGTTGGTTGCTAAAGGACATGGCTGGCTATTTGAAGCCTGGCGGTGGTATTATTTTAGTGATTGTTATTCCACTCACGTGTGTCTAGGTCTAGCAGCTGTTATTACAGTGGGCAATAGGAGAGGCCCCTGTGTGGATCTAAGCAGGAGTTCTGAGCAGGAGCCTTCCTCAGTCTCAGTAGCCCAAGGACACAGCCCTGTACGTTCTGTGGGCCAGTAGCCTAGCAGCCAGGGTCTCCCACCAGCCTGCATTATTGATGGGCTGCTTCACAAGCTGCCTCTCTGATTTAGATGAAAATGCTAATTGCTCAGTGTTTGTGGGTTTATTCCTCCTTAGCAGCGCTAGCTGCCTGGTGCCACCCGTATCTCACTTTTCTGGCCGTGCATCTGTAGAAAAAGCCTCACGTGCTTACTGCTTTTACAGTAGGAGGAGAGGAGGAAGAAGCCTGGGGGCATTTATCTAGTGGAGATTGTTAAAGATATCAAGGAGTTGAGGGAAGTCTACAAGGATGATCAACATACTGACTGGTGCTCTAGAGAGGGAGATGGGAGGATGGGGAGGGTCAATAAAGAGCTGAGAGGAAACTCAAGGTTATAGATTAATCGAATCAGGGTAATGAACAATGAAAAAGCAGGGGACTAATTGGATGAAGGAGTGGGGAGATGTGGCCTTTTCTCTCCCTCTCCTTACAAGTTGCCTTTTATTGGGATGAATCTTGTCCTGGAGGTAGAGCTAAGGTTTCCACTATATGGGCCAGCTGCAAAGTCAAAATGGGCTTTTATTTTAGGGTTAGGCATAAGGTTAGCAGCGTGGTTAAGGTTACAGTTAAGGTTAGGGTTAGGCATAAGGTTAGCAGCGTGGTTAATGTTACAGTTAAGGTTAGGGTTAGGCATAAGGTTAGCAGCGTGGTTAAGGTTACAGTTAAGGTTAGGGTTAGGCATAAGGTTAGCAGCGTGGTTAAGGTTACAGTTCAGGTTAGGGTTAGGGTTAGGGTTAGGGTTAGGTTTAGGTTTAAAACAGTGCTTAATTTGAACAGTATCCGGCACGTCTCCGTTTTGTACCAGAACCTATTTGGCAGGATCCTGTACCTCTCATGGCATGACATTTATTTTCTCACTTTTTGCAATGTAAACATTTTAACAAAAGCGATCAAAGTTCTTTCAAGTTGCCTCTTCGTTAATTCTCCTGCCCCCACAAAAAAAGGTGATTTTCAGCCTGGCCAAATATTTGGATTGGGCTGGACCGGGTTTATGGTTTGCACAACAATGTTACCTATGTTTGAGACCAACTCCTGGCTGTGGCTGTGGCTGTGTGAGAAGTGTGCCAGTATCTTTCACATGACTAGAATGAGATTCCCTTTCTATGATCTCTCCCCCTCTCTGCTCTAATAGACATGAGCCTGCAACTCTCATCTCTCCAGTGTTGCACGTCATCATTTATTTCCTTATAGAATTGCGCAAACAGTTATGAAGGAACTGCAGCACTCCTTATAAATTGAAATAAATTTGCCAAAGTTATAGAATTACTGAATGAAGTCATTCAGAATAGCCTACTACACCATGAGAAGGCCTATCATTTAGCCACAGAGCTTTAAAAAAAATAGCCTAGCTGTGGATTGTAGCCCAATAATTAAGTAATAAGGCCCGGGGGGGTGTGGTATATGGCCAATATACCACTTCCAAGGGCTGTTCTTATGCACAATGCAACGTGGGGTGCCTGGACACAGACATTAGCCGTGGTATATTGTCCATATATCACAAACCCCGAGGTGCCGTATTGCTATTATAAACTGGTTCCCAACATAATTAGAGCAGTAAACATAAATGTTTTGTCATACCCATGGTATATGGTCTGATATACCACACATTTCAGCCAATCAGCATTCAGGGTTTGAACCACCTAGTTTACAACAAGGAATAGCCTACAGTTGGGAACGCATGGCAAATCTGTCAGTAAAAAAACAGCATGCTGACAAAACAGGCCTTTCGCAATATTAACAGTACAATCGAGGGAAAACACAGGTTGGAAAACAAATGGCTCCTGCTGATAAGAGAAGGCTATGCTGTAGGCTACCAACATATTTGATCAACTTCCAAATATTGTCAAACAAGAGAGAGAGAGGCTGTTGTTACGAGCGCATCGGCAATCACCAGCGAGTGAGCTGCTCATCATTGAGTTAGTCAGTGAAACTGGAAAGCATTTTAAGGACTATAATTTCCTCCTCATATTGTAGTCTACGATATTTTTAGGTTACACAAAGCCGTTTTTATTGATCTCAGTTTGTCAGTGTCAAAGTAGAAAAAAATATTCTGCCATAGTCTCCAGTCATGTAAAATGACTTAGAGTTGCATGAAATGCGTTTGTAAAAGGCCACATTTTTTCCCAGACCCTAGGCTACTAAAAAGGTTCCCCATGTGTGCAACTTCTGTAAGTGCCTCTACTCTACTGCTCTATGACACTACACAAACGTGATGATATGCTGCCTCCAGTATGAGAGAGAGAGAGCTCCCCTCCACATTATCTCTGCAGCTATAGTGCACAGTGCAAGAGAAGAGTGGGGAAAGAATCTTGATAGATGAAAGTCCATCCATTATTCATCTGTGAATTAGATTTCGCCTGAATGGGTGTTGGGGAAGGGATGTGTGGTAGAGGGTGGGATGGGACCGGGGAGCACCAGGTTATCGGTGCTCACAGTAGTCCAGGTCTTTCCGGAGAACTAGCACTTAGCCTTTTAAGGTATATGAGCAGTAGGTCTATGCAATCAGTAGGTTAGCGCCATCTCTCTCGTACAAAGGAAGTATGGATGGAGACATCCTTATGGAGACCAGCATGTTAGTGTGCTGTGTGTTGGCAGTAATCTGGGTATCATATGGATGGGCTGATAGCCAACAGACAGACTGAGATGAGAATGAGATGAAGCAGGTCTCAGGAGTGAGAGTGTTTGTTCACGATTAAAAGACTCTCAGACATAGTCTCTGCTCAGTTGGCTTGTTCTGTTGACTGTGACAGGTTACTGTAGCATTTTTAGTCAGGCCAAAGCCAAATCAGTTAGCTTGGGGCTGCCATCTGTCATGTTATGTAAAACGTAACCTTTTTTTTTGGATTCATGGACATGATCAATCTTGCATGGGTTGTGGCATATTGCGTCCTCTTCAAGATGATCAACTTTGATCATGGTTATGGTATTTAAAAAATATATATATTGAATTATTGTGTATTATTCAATCCATATCCATTAAGATTATGACAGCACAATATGTCATGAGTGTGGAGCCCAACAAGTCAAATACTGTCTGAGAAAAATAGAGACATAGGCGACTATGCCCTTGTCTGTTCTGAGTTTATCGCATCTCTCTCTCACAGAGTGCACAAACACCCAGGCGTAAGAGGGGGTGAACTATAGACAATGGTGGCAGTACCATCCGCTGAGGTATTTCAAGGTATTTCCCTTTTATTTGTGTTGAGGCAAATGAAATGCGTTCCATTACATGCTCTTCTAATCTTTCAGGTTAACAATTAGTCTTCCAAAGCTGCTGAGCTGGGGAAATGAGAAACTGTTCATTATCTACAAATTAGTTTCATTGGGAACGATGTTCAACTCGCACAAAGCTATTTCTTAATCACGTTTCTCCCCCCCATCGACTTCTTTCATCTCAAACAAATCACTTCACTTTGAAACTATCACAGTACTGTATGTATAAACACACAATACGAAGTGTTGTGCCCCTGTGTGTGCTTGTGTTTGTGCATGGGCACATGCGCCAGCAGTATGTAGGAGAAACAGTGTCCTTCAGTGCTCAAATCTGCCCGTCTGTCCATTGTCCCTCTGGAGAGATGGCTGGAGACTGTTTGCTGATTGGCTGCTGGTATCTTCCTGGGTAACCTGCTGTCAGGTGGTTGTTGCTTGAGGTCTGTGTCGGCCCCTCCCTCCCTCCATCTCCCACTGTCTCGCCCACTGACTCTCTTTAATCTTTATTCTAATGCTCAGCAGGGGGAGCAGGAGATGACAGGAACCACAGTGGTTGGAGATTCTCAAACTAGATGGAAGATTATGGTAAAGCTTCTTCCCGATCTGCTATTGACAGATTCATTGTATACAACGGCATGACTAGATGCTCTATTTTACCCTGTCTACCTGGCAGCAATCAAAGAGGGATCTATTTCAAATGGCCAGTAGGAACTAGGAAACATACTTTTTTTCAGAATGTATCAAAGTGCTTCTGTTAGCAGAGCCATGTTGGTTTAAATTGAGTGTCTTCCCATGGGGTCAGTGTGGGTGTGTGAGAGAGAGCGAGAGCGGGAGTGATAGAGAAGGAGAAATTGGCCATTTCTGCAATGAGATAGAGCTCCCCCTGCTCAGTTGTGCCTCTGGGATAAACTAGGAGAGGAAGAGAGACTGGTGATTGGACAGTGAATGGAAGATAGTACAGTGATGAGTTGGAGCCTTGGGGACCAACGTTTCTCTCCTCTGTTAAGTGCTCTCATTATAGGGATGGACAATGAAGTGTTTCTACGTAATGTTGCAAAATGTCACTGAGAATAGCAATGGGTCACCTCTCCACTTTGTTTTTACTTCAAGAGGATGGCCATATGAAGCACATTTGAGGGCAGGGGGTCAAAGCATTTGTAACAGTATAACTTTAGACCGTGCCCTCGCCCAGACCCGGGCGCGAACCAGGGACCCTGTGCACACATCAACAACAGTCACCCACGAAGCATCGTTACCCGTTGCTCCACAAAAGCCGCAGCTCTTGCAGAGCAAGGGGAACCACTACTTCAAGGTCTCAGAGCAAGTGACGTCACCGATTGAAACGCTATTTAGCGCGAACCACCGCTAACTAAGCTAACCGTTTCATACTTATTTTCCCCCATAATTTGCAAATAAATTCATTAAAAATCCTACAATGTGATTTTCTGGATTTTTCTCATCTAGTTGAAGTGTACCTATGATGAAAATTAAAGGCCTCTCTCATCTTTTTAAGTGGGAGAACTTGCACAGTTGGTGGCTGACTAAATACTTTTTTTGCCCCACTGTAATATGGTTTTCTGATTCTTTAAAATGTCATTCATATCCAGTGGCATGGGAGGAGAGTGCAGTGAATCAATTATTCAATGATGTTGTTACTGGACAACTTGTTGTTTTATATTAAATGTTGAATTATTAACTGTGTGCTAGATTGGAAATATGGTCTCTGTTCACGATTCTCGTAATTTATCCCAGTTACAGAAAGCCACTGTTAAGGTAGACATACAGTGTATTTAGAGGATTGGATAGATATACAGTATAGTGTGTGTTTGTGGTTTACACAGCTAGAATGTACAAGCCATAATTTATGTGGAAAGGAAAATGTTTGTGTTACAGCAATATTTCACACAGCTGAGTATGTTCATTATCAGTAAAGTAATGCTGTTGTGACTCAAGTGGATATGGCAGTTATCCTGAAATAGACCATATTACCCTTGTCAAACATCCAAGTTTCTGACATGTTTCTGATGTAGCAGTAACATTGAATGGGCCAATTGCAACCATTGAAAGCCGCAAGATTTTCGCTAATTGATCTCACGTTAAACCATCAATACGTGTTAAAATCACCCGCACAGCTGATCTCAATTGCAGCCAACATTGGCCAGCGAATTACCACTCTCTAATGCAGATGTCGAGGTTATCTTTCAGTCTTGATTGCAGCCAACATTTTTCAAGACTATTTCGATCTCAAACTGTTGCATATACACTGACTCAGCGTGCAATGAACGCAAGAGAAGTGACACAATTTCACCTGGTTAATATTGCCTGCTAACCTGGATTTCTTTTAGCTAAATATGCAGGTTTAAAAAATATATACTTCTGTGTATTGATTTTAAGAAAGGCATTGATGTTCATGGTTAGGTACACATTGGAGCAACGATATGCACCGCATCGATTATATGCAATGCAGGACACGCTAGATAAACTAGTAATATCATGAACCATGTGTAGTCAACTAGTGATCATGATTGATTGATTGATTGTTTTTTATAAGATAAGTTTAATGCTAGCTAGCAACTTACCTTGGCTTACTGCATTCGCGTAACAGGCAGGCTCCTCGTGGAGGGCAGTGTAATCAGGTGGTTAGAGCATTGGACTAGTTAACTGTAAGGCTGCAAGATTGTATCCCCCGAGCTGACAAGGTAAAAATCTGTCATTCTGCCCCTGAACAAGGCAGTTAACCCACCGTTCCTAGGCCATCATTGAAAATCAGAATGTGTTCTTAACTGACTTGCCTAGTTAAATAAAGATTAAATAAAGGTGTAAAAAAAAAAAAAAAATTGTCCAAATCGTTGTCCAAAAATACCGATATCCGATTGTTATGAAAACTTGAAATCGGCCCTAATTAATCGCCCAATCCGATTAATCGGTCGTCCTCTGGTATAAACTGCCTTAATTTTGCTGGACCCCAGGAAGGGGCAGCAATAAATAGAAATACAAATGAACTGATGTTGATGGTGTAGCATGCTCTTAATTATTTTATTAATTTCCAATGTATGTAATCCATTGAATACAACTGTCTTTAAAATAAATAGCCTGATATGGTCATTTCTTATCAATATTGGGGGTATAAAATCCCTGGAGAGTCCATACTTGAAATGTGTAACTAAATCAAGTAAATTGTGATTGAGTTATATAATCTATGTTTTTTTTATCAAATGAAAATGTAGTCTATAAAGTTATTTTGAATGGCATATATTATATTATTTTGTCAACTAAGGTGAAACGTTTGAAACAAATATAGGCCTACTACTTCTATATTCTTATACTCATTCATCAGCCTTACGGTTTCCGGTGACAGGTCAATGAGAAAGATCAACTAATCTGCTGGTTTACCCTTGTTGGTTTTTCGTTGCAATCAAGCAACGAAAGGTTGCTTGATTGGGTTTAGCCAGCAGGTGCATGTAAGGTTTAGCCAGCAGGTGCATGTAATCTCCCGTTTAGTAATGTTTTAGGAAAGCCAGTGGTAACCTGTGTTAAGTTCTGCCTGTTCATTGCAATCAAGCCACCGACTTTAAAGATGTCTTCATGTGGCTAACAGTTGAAAGTTTTCCTTTAAGATATTTCATTTTTTGATTTGTAATATTCTCTTTGTGGAGACTGGAGAGATGGGCCAGCATTCCTTTCCTTCATCTTTGACCAGCCTGCTTATTCCTGGAGACACTGGACTGCCACACATTCACACACGCACGCTTGCTGGCACACCATACACAGGGTTACCGTTTCTAGTGCCTCGCTTGTGCAGCTGTTGGAGAACCGTCCAAGAATTTCTGGCGTTGAGCTAGTAGATCTAGGACAAGAATGTCAGCGTCTTTAATTGGTAACACTTTGTGGCCTCGGGAAATTAGCATATTTCATATAATCCGCAGCTCGTGGATAATGTATTCGTGATGAGTGTTAATAATAACCCATTACAGTGGTATGGTGAGTCTGGCCTCTGTGTCCTGGGGACGACTGGGTGGCGCCAGGAAGAGACGCATCATACCACCGGTGGAGAAGAGCCCTAATGTACTGATTTAGGAGACTCACCCCTATCCGCCCTCTTGTCTTTCACCATCACCACCAAAACGAACCAACCCACCACCTCCTCCGTGTGTTGAACAATTTCTCTATCTGTTTATATGCTATACAACTGGCCTGCCCTATTGTTACCTTGAACCATTTTATTGTGGCTTAAGAAACGACAATTTGTCTATGATGAGCATTTCTTTCCCCACGGGCAAAAATGCATGTTGTCCTGACAGTCAACATCTTATAATTAGACTCTGCGATTACCCAATTGGTATGCAGTTCAATTGAGCATGGATAACCTATTGTTTCCCTTGGCATGAAAGTGCCATTTGCTGTAAGCTCTCATTTTAATTTCCTCATAGGCATTTTAATGACTTGAGATGTGTGTCCAGTTATGTGATTTAAGTGACTGTTTTACGTAAGTGTTTTTTTTTACTTCAAAAACAGAAGAGCTGAACAGAGCAAAAACCCTCACAGCCAAAGGTAACCATGGCACCCAGGAGGGGAGCAGAATCATTCGGGTTTTTGTTGTTGTTGTTGATGGTTACTTTGACATTCAAGGGGAACCTTCTGTTCTCATTTGGCTGTTGATAGCTGGCAACATTCCTAGGCCATGAAAATAGATCAAAGATTGAAGACCTCATGTTATACCTGTGATCTCTTCACAGGGATAAAAATCATGCTTTTTAAAGAATCGTCCATTGACATAGGCCTAGCCTAACTGATTTCCAGATCTGTTATTTAGCTACTCTAGCAGCTTGTCTGCTTTGCATAACCTTAGATCAGAGCTAGCCTTTGTCTCCCTCCTGGCTGCAGTTCTACCTGACAGGAAGTACTTAGTCATGGCTGTGCATTACTAGTGCATTAGCGAGTCTGAGCTTTCTGAAGGACAAGCTCATACCAGGCTTGAATTAACAGGGTCAGACACACTGACCCATTTTTAACAGGCAACCTCTGACAACCTGGCCAATCTCTCCTTTTCCTGCCACACACAGACTCACGGCCTAGACACCCTCTCATATCCGGCATCTAGCAGCTTTGTTTTTGTCCAACACACTTCAAGGTTACACCTCTCTCTTTCTTTGAATCTCAATCTCCATATATGCTTTTACAGTCGATGTTTACACCATTCTCCCGGTCTAATTGGACTGAGTCTAGATGAATCAAATCAAAGGTTATTGTTGGCGTACACAGTTTTGCAGATGTTATCACAGGTGCAGCGAAATGCTTATGTTTCTAACTCCAACAATTCAGCAATATCTAGCAATACACACATTATCTTACACCCCCCCCCCCAAAAAAAAAGAAAGAACAAGAAATTAAGACGGAATGAGCAATGTCAGAGTCTGGAATATACAGTTTTCAAGCTCTGTTAAGTTAGATAGGGACTGGTGGATTTTCAATGGAATTCAAGTCTGACTTTCACGTTATTGTTCTGCAGCCATTCCAGCGTTGCTTTGGCTGTAATGCTTAGGGTCATTGTCTTGCACTCTGATGCAGGTTTGTTTTCTTTATCCTGACTAGTCTCCC
Source organism: Oncorhynchus keta (assembly GCF_023373465.1). Classification (NCBI taxonomy): domain Eukaryota; kingdom Metazoa; phylum Chordata; class Actinopteri; order Salmoniformes; family Salmonidae; genus Oncorhynchus; species Oncorhynchus keta. Next base: position 23,756,784 of record NC_068446.1, on the reverse strand, counting down.
AGTTCCTGCTGCTGAAAAGCATGATGCTGACACCCCCATGCTTCACGGTGGGGATGGTGTTAGACAGGTGATGAGCTGTGCCTGGTTCTCGAGACATAGCGCTTTCCATTCAGGTCAAATAGTTACATTTCTGTCTCATCAGACCACAATAATTTGCCTTATGCTCTGAGTCTTTCATGTGCCCTTTTGCATACAGCTTTTTTTGAGGAGTGGCTTCCGTCTGGCCAGTCTCCCATAAATCCCAGATTGGTGAAGTGCTGTAGAGATGGTTGTCCTTCTGTCAGGTTCTTCCATCTCAGCAATGGAACTCTGTAATTCTGTCAGAGTGGTCATTGGAGTCTTGGTCACCTCCCTGACCAAGGTCCTTCTTGCCTAGTTACTCAGTTTGGTTGGACGGCCAGCTCGAGGCAGAGTCTGGGTAGTTCCATTTAATTTTTCAATTTCCCAATGATGGAGACCACTGTGCTCTTGGAAACGTTCAACTCTTTAGAAATTGTTTTTTACCATTCCCCAGATATTTGACTCATCACGATCTCAGAGATCGACAGACAGTTCTTTGGACTTCATTGTGTTGTTTCTGCTCTGACATGCGCTGGAACCTGTGAGACCTTATCTACTGTAGACTGGTGTCTTGCTTTCTAAACCCTGTCCAAACAGTTCAGTTGGGCAGAGGTGGACTCCAATCAAGTTGTTGCGACACCTCAAGGATAATCGAAGGAAATTGGATACACCTGAACACAATTTGGAGTGCCGTAGCAAAGGGGTGTATTCTATTTGCAAAAATGTCTGTTGGGTATTGTGTGTAGATAGGTGAGAGAACAAAAATCTATTGAATCCATTTCTACTACAGACTGTAACACGGTAAAATGTGGAATAAGTCCATGGTTATGAATACTGAAGGCACTGTATATGTGTGTACAGCAGGAATTATATAGGATGAGCCATGACTTGAATGCAGTATTTACATATCAAGTGGGTAAACATTATGTAAACATTATTAAAGTGACCCGTGTTCAATGACCATGCATATCGGGCAGCAGTCTCTAATGTGTAGGGTAGAGTACTGGGTGGTAACCGGCTTGTGACTGTCTAAGGTTCAGGGCATGGTACTGGGCGGAGGCCAGCTAGTGATTACTGTTTAACAGTCTGATGGCCTGGAGATAAACAGTTTCTATCAGTCTCTCAGTCCAAGCTTTGATGCACCTGTACTGTCTCCGCCTTCTAGAGGGTAGCAGGGTGAACAGGCCGTGGCTCGGATTGCAGAGGTCCTTGATCTTCTTTACCTTCCTGTGACACCGGGTTCTGTAGATGTCCTGGAGGGCAGGCAGTGTGCCCCCAATGATGCGTTGGGCTGTCCTCACCACCCTCTTGAGAGCCCTGCGACTGTGGGCGATACAGCCTGACAGGATGCTCTCAATGGTGCATTTGTAGAAGTTTGTGAGGGTCTTAGGGGCCAAGCCAGCAGCATACCATCCTGCACCCCACTGCTGGCTTGGCTGAAGCCAAACAGGGTTGGTCCGGGTAGGTCCCTGGATGGGAGACCAGATGTTGCTGGTAGTTGTGTTGGTGGGCCAGTAGAAGGCACTCACTCGGAAGGGGTTATTGCCCTGTGTAGGGGACTGTCTTTCAGATGGGAAGTTTAAATGGGTGTCCTGACTCTGTGGTCACTAAAGATCCCATGGAACATATCGTAAGAGTAGGGGTGTTAACTCTGGTGTCCTGGCTAAATTCCCAATCTGGCCCTCATACCATCCATCTCATTGTCCCCAGCTTCCAATTGGCTCATCCATCACCTCTCATCCCCCTGTAACTCTTCCCCAGGTCATTGCTGTAAAATAGAATATGTTCTCAGTCATCTTGCCTGGTAAAATAAGGGTCAATAAATAAAAAGCAGAATTTCTTCAGCCTCCTGAATGAATGACATTACGGAGTGGCACTGCTCTCCGTACTGAGAGACAAAGCCCCTCTGCCCTCGCCGAGCTCTTTGAACACAGCAGGCCCCTGCCCCATGCTGCTCCACTGACAGTGTGCCACACACACCCCCCTCCAGCTCCCAAACCAGCCTCCCTCTCTCTCTCCTATCCAGGAGCTTTCCCACTGTTAGCCTAAATGCTCGCCCATGGCTATGGATTTGTTTCAAATGTTTCTGGGAAGCCATATCGATCGAATGACTCATGAACATTACAGAACATAAGTAAATGCTTTGCAGTTGGATGAAATCACCTGCAATTTGGGGTGGATTCATTTAAACCTCCCGTCGGATTTATACGGTTCCCTAAAAGAGAAAATGTTCTGGTTATGTGTGATATCTGTTGGGATCTCAGGTACTTTGTATTGTGTGAACCAGAATGGTTTATTCTTCAATGTAATCAGATTATGATGGAACATGAGTCACTACAAGAGGCAAGGTCAATACCTCCTGATTTAATTGAATCAGGAAATAGCAGCTAATCTAATAATATCAGGTTTGGATGCACATTCCCTCTGTATATGATGCATATCCTGTGAAGCAGTTCATTACCATGGTTACAACCTCTGGATTGGCCTTCTTATAGGTAACATTTTGTAGGTGTAATGCATTGCATTGGAAAGTGATACCAAAATCAAAACAGCCGGTTATCACTTAGGTGGCCGTAATAACAACAAAATAGCATAGATTAACTTTCTTCAATGGTCCATTATTTTCACTTTGTTTTTGTCTTATTTTTTTCATGACTCCCTGGTGACTTGACTTCCTGTATACAGCCCACACAACCAGGCCAGATGGCCTGAGAGCTGTTGGTACTCTAACTCCAGATTATGGCTCAAATAAGAATGGCCTGCTGGACTGTTTATTTGCGCTTTCCAATGCATTTCTCAGAATGAGCTCTCACCAGGGAGCCTAGTATTACTACTGCAGTAAGAAATACAAAAATGCCTGAAGACAGTCCCAGTTAACATTGGTGTGACAGATTTAGCGATCGCGATATGACAGTAACGGTGGCGGTCGGAGCCATTTAAGATGAGGGAGGATGATACTTTTTTTAATGAACATGGCCTTATTTCTATTACAGCATAATGGATGACTGTCATTCATATTCTATTCACCCAGCTCAATGTAACATCAATAGGTTTAAGCTACTACATGATACTCAAATTTTACCTGTACCCATCATGAGGTTGCTACAACCTAGCCTGTGAATGAAAGTTTACAACGTAGGTGCACAGGTCGAGAGAAGTTTTAGTAATCTAGGTGACAGACAGTGACACATTCAGTACCGCCTTGCACAATCTTGCCTGCATCTAGCTGATCTAGGATGTAATCATTAGTCCAACAGTTGCAAACGAGAGTTTTCTATTGGACAAATTCAGGTGTTTATCCCCGATTCATTTCGTTGGCTTCCATTTAAGAAATGTTTTTCAACAGAATCGACACAATAAATACATCCCTGATCACACGCAAACAGAGTTCACTTTCATACCAGACCCATTCAAACATCTCATGGTGTATATATAATTCCTTCTCGCATCTATCTATGCATTCTCCTCCTCTCATCTTTTTCAGTGCAGAACACATCAGCTGTCTGTGACCAGGCAAAAAAAACCTTCCATGACTGCTAACCGCTATACACAGCCTAAATTGTTATCACAACAGAGTCAACATAGCTACTTGAGCTCAAGCGTTAGTAAACCCGCTACAATCATGCAGTACAGTGTAGTCGGCAGCAATCAGTTTAGCATAGGCCCCGGTGGCAATAAATTACCCTGACTTGAGTTCTAGTGTTGGATAGCCATAGCCAGCTAGCTAGCATAGCATCCCTCTCTGTTTGTGGGTGTTTGAGTAGGCTAAACTAACTAGCTGCACTAGCTAAGTAAGTGAAAGTGAAATAAAATATACTATGAAATATAGCTTTCTCTCTCTTGCTTCTCCTTCATTTTGGAAGAAATGTATGTGTTCAAACTGTTCAACTATTGTCTTTCTCTCTCTTTGAGTCAACTAATCACCAAATTGTATGCACTGCAGTACCATCTAGCTGTAGCTTATGCTGTCAGTACTAGATTCATTCTCTGATCCTTTGATTGTGTGGACATGTCAGTTCATGCTGCAAGAGCTCTCATAGGTTAAAGGAAGTCCTCTGGAATTTGTTATAATTACTGTGTAAGTCTATGGGGGCGTGAGATCCACTAGCCTCCAAGGTTTTGTATTGAAGTCAATGTACCCAGAGGAGGAGGGAAGCCAGCTGTCCTCCGGCTACACCATGGTGCTACCCTACAGAGTGCTGTTGATGCTACTGTAGACCTTCATTGCTAAACAGTGTGTTTTAATTAATTATTTGGTGACGTAGTATAGTTTTATCTAAAAAGGATAACTTTTTTACGTTTTACTATTTCTATTTTTATGAAATTCACTGAGGAGGATGATCCTCCCCTTCCTCCTCTGAGAAACCTCCACTGGACAGTAAATAATTGATAGCCAAGGTTTTGTTTCTAGTGCTCGGTCTGGCTTGGGTTGAGTGCTAGAGCAGTAGAACAACCTCGGAGGAGTCTGTGTGTACTGTGGAACCCTAAACAGATGAGGCATCCAGCCTGCCCTGCCCTGCCCTCACACACACACACACACACACACACACACACACACACACACACACACACACACACACACACACACACACACACACACACACACACACACACACACACACACACACACACACACACACACACACACACACACACACACACACACACACACACACACACACACACACACATAGTGACAGGGAGCAGGCATGGAGCCCTGGACTGTAACATGAATATTCCATGTCCTGGTCCCGTCCTTGCCTGATGTATATTTGATTATGTTCACATTAACATTTTGTGATCCTTCTGTGGTCCTTTTAGCTCTGCATAACGCCAGTCCCCGGGCGTAGAATGTATGCACACATGACTGTAAGTCGCTTTGGATAAAAGCGTCTGCTAAATGGCATATATTATATTATTATTATTATTGTCTGATCGCAGTGGCGATGTTAGGCTTTTGTCTTGAGAGGTGTGCTCCTCTTCAGATTGATCATTGCCACACATAGGGTCTCCATCCAAAATTGTTGCTTTGATTTTGTGCACGCTACGTGGAGCGTTACATCTATAGTAGACTAGTTTCATCAGTGAGAGAGATAAGAAAGTTAGTTATGATAAGAACCGGTTTGTTGGAGTCAGACCTGAGGGGAATGAGGTGTGTGGGTGTTTATATCCCTTAATGGCTGAAAGTCTTACTGCAATAAAATGTCACTAATATTTTCCATGACCATCACAAAGAGCTGTTGCTGTCAGTGAAAATATTTGTTGCGACAACTTCCTGCTAGCAGCTTGTTTCACACTGAGTGCAGCGTGGTGTGTGTGTGTGTGTTTATGTTGGCAATTCACCTCATTATTATCCTCAAAGAGAGGCTTTATGGCGTGGTTCTTATCGAGAGGCTGCAGGCTGCTGCAGTTGGAATGCCAGGCAGGTCTGAAGGGAGAGGTTTACACACCTCTGAGAGGACTGACTGATTGGCTGGCTGACTGTAGCCTGCTGCTGACTGAAGTACTCCTGACCAAGTTCCCACCTGAATTGATTACTTTGCCCTCCAAACTTGCCAAGGTTTCCACAGAGTATGACAGTACAAAACGTGAAAATGCACTGTAGTTGATGATAATTACACTGAACAAAAATTTAAAAAATCAACAAATAATGTTTCATGAGCTGAAATAAAATCACTAACTTTATGTGAAGGAGAAATGTTCCATATGCACAAAAAGCTTATTTCTTACATACCCCTGTTAGTGAGCATTTCTCCTTTGCCAAGATAATCCATCCGACTGACAGGTGTGCCATATCGAGAAGCTGATTATACAGCATGACCATTACACAGATGCATTCTGTGCTGGGGACAATAAAAGGCCACTCTAAAATGTGCAGTTTTGTCACAGAACACAATGCCACAGATGTCTCAAGTTTAGAGGGAGCGTGCGCTTGGCAAGCTGACTGCAGGTATATCCACCAGAGCTGTTGCCAGATCATTTAATGTTAATTTCTCTACCATAAGCCGCCTCCAATGTCGTTTTAGAGATTTTGGCAGAACGTTCAACCCACCTCACAACCACAGACCACATGTAACCACGCCAGCCCAGGACCTCCACGTCCAGCTTCTTCACCTGTGGGATCGTCTGAGACCAGGCACCTGGACAACTGGTGAAACTGTTGGTTTGCACAACCAAAGAATTTCTGCACAAACTGTCAGAAGCTCATCTGGGTGCTTGTCGTCCTCACCAGGGTCTTGAACTGACTGCAGTTCGGAGTCGTAACCGACTTCAGTGGGTAAATGCTCACCTTTGATGGCCACTGGCCATGGATGAATCCCGGTTTCAACTGTACCGGTCAGATGGCAGACAGACTGTATGGCGTTGTGTGGGCAAGTGGTTTACTGATGTCAACAGCTCCATGGTTGGGATGGGGTTATGGTATACGCAGGCATAAGCTACGTACATTTTATCGCAATTCCTGGAAGCTGAAAATGTCCCAGTTCTTCCATGGCCTGCATACGCACCAGACATGTCACCCATTGAGCTGTTTGGGATGCTCTGGATCAACGTATTCCAGTTCCCGCCAATATCCAGCAACCTTGCACAGCGGTTGAAGAGGAGTGGGACAACATTCCACAGGCCACAATCAACAGCCTGATCAACTCTATGTGAAGGACATGCGTCGCGCTGCATGAGTCAAATGGTGGTATTCCATATCTATATTCCATAGATTAGAGCCTAATGAATTTATTTCAATTGACAGATTTCCTTATAAGAACTGTAACTCTCTCAAAATCTTTGAAATTGTTGCATGTTGCGTTTTATATTTTTGTTCAGTGTAACTCAGAAAACACGGCTATATTTTGAATGTATTCTAAGGTCTCTGAGAACATGGCCATAAAACATGTGATAACCGCAGCTTGCGGAAGGCGAGTCTTAACCCCTGTGCACTCTGTTAATTGAAAGGCCACATTAGGTTAATGGACACAGCAGCAACCTCCAGTCTCACTAGCTGTGCTTACACCACATCTCCCATCCCAACAGTAGCCAAGACTTCCCTCAAGATTAATGGGTCCAGCTTTGACTATTGGCACAACAGTTATCTGAGCGTTTATGAGCCCACTGTTGCGTGGGGTCCTCATATTTCCTCATAAAGACCTAGAGTCACATCAGACAGTGACTTGGTTTAGCCCTGCAGGGTCTCTGCTTCACCTAGCGCTGTGATCCTGACAACTTTACTGTCCCCTCTGCAGCTTTATGGCTGTTTTCCACTAGCTGTTAATGGTTCTGAATCACTAACAAACTAGCCCTGTTTTCTGTCCCCTGACGGGTATGCTGTTATGTGGCTTCACAGCAACAGTTAGAGGAGGATCCCCCTGTGGGCTTTAATTCCCCTCTACCTGAAGGATCAAACACACGCTGAAGAGAACAGCACAGGGCCTGTCACTGGCAGTTATGTTAACATATTGCCTTGCCTAAACTTGTGTCTGCCACTGAGCGAGTAGGCGGCCTGTGTGCGTGCATGTGAGTGTGTGTGCGTGTGTGTGTGCGTGAGTGTGTGTGTGACGTGAGCTCTGTTACTGCAGCCCTGTACCGTCTCTTTGCAGTCTGTGCTGATGTGCTGTCTGTTGCCAGGTGTCTGCAGCCTGTCTGCCTGTCTGCCATCCTGCCCCCCTGTGCTTGCTGTGTGGTGTGTGCCTGACCGGGGGATTGGAAATGTAATAACTGGAGCATGTGCCATAATTGAGCTGTGTTTTGAACCAGAATATCACAGATTGCTTTTGACACACTTCACCAAACCTTTCAAGTCCCTTCGGATTGAAGCAGAATATTTTGATATTGTACCGTGTATCCGTAAATATATATTTCGATAGTTCTCTCTACGTGTAGTTGAGTTAAGTGCAATGATTGAAAAAGTTTTCTGAGACCTGAGACCTGTTGACAGAGTCCAAATTACAGGTGAAGTGCAGACTAGTGTACGAAAAGAAAAATCACAATAGCAATGTTCTTTAGGTGTGGACTAGAGCCTGTTATAACACTAGAGGAGTGACAGCTGGATAAAGACATTCATTCAGACACTATAGAGTCACGTAAGACTCACACACACATAGAGCTGGTTGGTGAGCTCAACGGACACCTGTGGAAGAGCAGATGTATGAATTGATGTGTGATTGGCTGATGGCCGGTAGATGCAGTCGGGCAGAGCCCTACACGTTGCCTGGATACAGCCGTCCCCTTATTGCATGTGAGGCCTTGAGAATGACTGAAAGGCTAAGTGTTCTGCAGAGGCATCCACCCCCACTCTCTGTTCCTCCTACTCATATTCTCACTACTGTTTCCCTGCTATTTACAATCCGCATGAATTACAACACACATTTACTCACTTATGTGTCTCCCATTTGATCTTTTAATTACTGGATATATCTGCTAAGCCCCTAAACTCTGTATCTGTGCTGAAACCTGATTGTCTAATTATTATTTAGATGAACATACTGTACTGTCCGACCACCGTCCACACTTTCATTCTTCTATGTTTATTTGGTACAGTGAGTCTTATTATAGTAATTGGAAAGGTAGCTAAGAAGCATTGTGAAAAGTGGAGAGGCGATGCCCGCTCTATTGCGTCAGGCTGGCTGTCCGAGTAGAGGGCTCTGTGTGTTTGTACTGTTTGCGGTACCGCTGTCAGATCCTAATTAGATCACTCTTTTGTTGCTGAGAAATTTCCTGATAAGCAGGATATTCAAGAGTATAGTGCATTTAAGGTTTGAAAAGGCTGCTAAAAGAGTCATTTCCACTTTTAAATTGTCAGACTTGATTCGCCACGACGAAAAATGTATCAATCCCTACGAAAATTGTCCATTCATTATAATCCACATAATAATTCACATTTCCTGTTGCTGCAGGATTATTTTCCTGGTGTAGAAAACTGGCTCAAATGAAGATCCTACATCTGTATCAAACAGAGCGGCATCTAAAGCGTCTGTGCCTGGCCTGGTGTTTCTGATTATGTCTTTGTTCTAAAGTGGTCTGTTGGTAACCTGTGGCATTCTGCCTACACATTCTTTCCCCGACAAACCGTTTGTTATTGTGCTGTGATTTTCAGGTTGGCAGGTAAATACACTTGTGAAATGTGTTATCAGCTGACTAAAAATAAACCTCACTGATGATGGTTGTTTTTTTTGTCAGTTATCTACCATTCAGTTTTTACCGCAGTGACGTCATGCAGAGAGTCCAGACATAGAACAGAGCTGTCTCTGATGGAACACAGACATGCATACCAACAGGGGCACCAAGAATGGCTGCTGAAGCAAGGCCATACCCCGTTCATGATGGCTAAACCCTGGTTTAAGACCTTTGGTGGTCACGACGCCGAGCTACTTCATCAGGTCGTGTTTCAAACAAGGAGTCAAAATCTGCCTGCTAATGTATCCCTGCTAGTGTGTGTAATGCCTAATATAGGTTTGTATATTCTCCAGGCCAACTCAGACGTGTGTCTGTAGCAGTCCTGACTCAAGAGTCTCAGACGGTGACTCAGTAAGCGGCTGCTTGGCTTGTCTCTCTCTCTTTGGGAACTCGTCCACAGATACTGTCAACTCGTTAAAGTCTTCTGCTACTGGCCCACGCGTTGCTCCAAGCACTGTGAAAGACAACACTGTTCAGTACAGCTACAGATGGCCCAGCAACCCTATTTCACCCCCCCCCTGACAATGTCTTTATGCTTGTTTATAAACACTTTGGAAATGTACTGTATGTCTCTAAATCATAAGATAACTGAAGACTGCAATGACTGCATCGCCCTTGCCTTCTCTGTTACACTCATCCATTCACATCAGCCCTCTCCATCTGATTCCACCCCTCTTTCTCCCTGGGACAAATAAAATGCAGAGGAGAGAGAGAAAGGAGGGGGGTGGCAGGGTTCCACACTCATTTATCCAAGCCATCTAAAACCAGATTAAGTCGTAAAGTGAATCTCCTGCGAGGTCACTGTAACGGTCAGTGCACAATAAACACTGACTAATGCTTTTTCACCACTGTTGACAAACCATAACATAAAATACCTCATATAGCAGCTTTTTACCCTGCAGGTGATCTGCAGAGGTTTCAGGACTCTATAAATGGCCCTATCCTGATTTGTGCTAACAAAGATGGAGGTGATTTATCCTATAGATTTGTAATTCCATAATTGGAGATTAGTCTCTGCTTGTTTACATGCTGTTAACTTTATCATAGTGACACACCTTATTGGCTTACCGTCCCTGTCCACTTAGTATGTCATATCTCTCTCCTGCTCTCTCCACTCCCCTCTCCTCCCTCCCAAGGCCCATGACATGCTCTTGGTGAACCCTTGTCGCCGTTGCCATGACAACTACTCTCGCTCTGCAAAACGATTCACTTTTCTGTGATGGTGTGATAAGTGCTGCAATTATGTCAATTCTGCCCAGGCAAAGTGTTGTTGTAAATCACCGATCACTGTCACTACGGCAAGCTGCCTTATGGTTGCAGATGAAGTGTGTGCTCTCATCTAGCGCCGTTCCTCTTTGTTATTCATCCTCTAGCCCTCGTTCATCGCTCTTTCCCTCACATCCTCTTACACTGAATCATTATACATACTTAGGAAAGCATGTATACTGATTTACATTTCCAGAGCTGAACCATTACACACGGTATCTTGTTCTGTATATCTAGCCCAGTTTCAATTGGTTTCAAAGCTAAGTTCAGTTAATTTGACATGATGGGTTATGTGTATGCCTTGGACCTTTATCCAGAACATTCTCCCTATTGTCTCTGTGACATTTTACCTCTTGGTTGTCTCAAGGCATGGATTTGCGCAAGTTTAGTCTTTGTTTTGTCAGCTTACGGTTGATATAGTTCCAGTGCTTGCCTTACACTGAGACCTTTTGTAAGTATCTAGCTCAATCTGCTTCTTAATTTATGCATTTGATTCACATTTCCTTGCACGTCCCTTCAGGATTTTGTTTACAGCAAAAAAGGTTGATTACGTGTTTAGTCACGGCGTGTGTACGTGTTGCCTGTGTGAATATTCATCACCTCTCCCTCTCTCTGAACAATAACCAATGCCGTGGAGGCAGGCTCTCTGGGGCTGCTTGAGTTAGCACTGCAGCCTCTCCACTCCCTTCCAATTGAACTAAAGGCGTCCGCATGCTTCCCAGCCGAAACAGTTCGGAAGAGTTTGCATATATTATGACTACATTTAGTGAGAAAACAAAATCCTTTTGGACTTCGGTACAGGTTTTTTTCCGGCTGTTCGAGCACATGGTTGATGGTTTCTCGACGAAAGCAGACGTCGGTAACCAAAGTCTATGCTCCTTTGTCGTTGATTGGTCAATTGTAGGGATTCTCCAATAGACTTTGTTGTCATTCAATGAGGGACGACTTGTTTTCATACACATTTTTTTCCATTGAGAAATACTGCACCAAACATCTTGTAATGTTAAAATTGCACAACCAAGATCTCCTCTGCAATAACGTCAACATTTCTGGAATGTTCTTAGATTAATTCTGGCAATTTTTTAGGAAGTGTATACTGGCTACGGCATCTCAAAATAGACAAACAGTGCAGTTGCTGTTTTTCAAGGGAGTATGCAAGCATACTCGTTTGGTTCGCCTACTATGCGCCAGCCGAACTGAAGCATGCTCATGCCTTTAGGAGGATGGAGATTTTAGCTAGGGAGGAGAGAGAGAGTACAGACATAGCTCCCATCAATTATCAGACCGCAGGCTCTGTCTGTTGAGTCTAAGACAAATACCTGGGGTGTCTGTCTAGACTCGTTGGTGGTGCAGGGGTAACATTTAGAATATTGTTCTGCACACAGGGAGCAAGGACTTTAGATCACAAAGCACATAGCACCTTTATCGTCCTGTCACTCTGGAAAATTAACACAGATTTATTTTTGATTTGATGTCAATTCTATATTGACCACATTTTTTCCAACTCGTTTCTCATCCAATGGATATGTGCCTTTTTGGTTTATAATTGAATCCATAAAATAAATGTTTGAGGTAATTTAATTGCGTTTTAGAATAGTGACAAATCATGGCTGTCCGCATGAATAGTGATACAGAATAAGAGACACAGGTTGGAGATTAAATTCTTCAGGAATGGAGAGACTGAGATTAAGACTGGAGTAATGGAGATTAATGCTATGGGAACCTGGGTATATGACCTATAATCTACAGGCCTAGTGTTTAACCTTGTAAGTGCATGAGGAGTCTCAGACGGCTAAAGAGGACACACCATTTGTAAGTGTTTGTACTGCATGTGCCCGAGGAGAGAAACAAAGAGCATCATTGAGTGCTAGTGTATGAAACAGCAGTCAGTCAGTCTGTTGGGTGTGTGCCTCACACATAGTCCACTCATTATCAGAGGAAGGATAGAACCAGTGTTGTAGTGGTGCCTGCAGAAGTGGGTATACTCTAATTTTGCCCCCAAAAAATCCGAACGCCCTGCCCGGCGAAGGACAGAATCCCAGTGTGAACAATTATATGTCAAACAGTGACATACACTCTGAATGACCTAAAATCACTTTCACAGTCAGGCCGGCACAAGCTGTACTGTGTCAGTAGGCTAATAGTAGGCCTACTATTGAATCAGATAAATTAGGTTGTCAACTGAGTCAGACATTCAAAGGTTTCAGATTTTTCAGGTTTTCACAACAAAATGTTATGTTCTAAATCCATAACAATGCTTGAACCACATCAGGAGAACACTTTTAAGGTATGGGGGGTAAACGTCTAAGAAATATTTTTATTTTTATGTGTAGTTACCCTTTTAATTCAAGTGTGCAGGCACCTAGCACTGTTATAGCTAGTTAACATTTAATAGAGCATGTTTTTGGGAAGCCTTTCCAAATGACTAGAAGATGGTTTTAGAACTGTGTTTTCACTCAATGACATTGTTGGAATGTTTACACGTGGACCCACCGCTGTGTGTTCATTGTTGGAATGTTTACACGTAGGGCCACCGCTGTGTGTTCATTGTTGGAATGTTTACACGTAGGGCCACCGCTGTGTGTTCATTGTTGGAATGTTTACACGTAGGCCCACCACTGTGTGTTCATTGTTGGAATGTTTCCACGTAGGCCCACCGCTGTGTGTTCATTGTTGGAATGTTTACACGTAGGGCCACCGCTGTGTGTTCATTGTTGGAATGTTTCCACGTAGGGCCACCGCTGTGTGTTCATTGTTGGAATGTTTACACGTAGGGCCACCGCTGTGTGTTCATTGTTGGAATGTTTACACGTAGGGCCACCGCTGTGTGTTCATTGTTGGAATGTTTACGTGGACCCACCGCTGTGTGTTCATTGTTGGGCCACCGCTGTGTGTTCATTGTTGGAATGTTTACACGTGGGCCCACCGCTGTGTGTTCATTGTTGGAATGTTTACACGTAGACCCACCGCTGTGTGTTCATTGTTGGAATGTTTACACGTAGACCCACCGCTGTGTGTTCATTGTTGGAATGTTTACACGTGGGCCCACCGCTGTGTGTTCATTGTTGGAATGTTTACACGTAGACCCACCGCTGTGTGTTCATTGTTGGAATGTTTACACGTAGGGCCACCGCTGTGTGTTCATTGTTGGAATGTTTACACGTAGGGCCACCGCTGTGTGTTCATTGTTGGAATGTTTACACGTAGGGCCACCGCTGTGTGTTCATTGTTGGAATGTTTACACGTAGGGCCACCGCTGTGTGTTCATTGTTGGAATGTTTACACGTAGGGCCACCGCTGTGTGTTCATTGTTGGAATGTTTACACGTAGGGCCACCGCTGTGTGTTCATTGTTGGAATGTTTACACGTGGGCCCACCGCTGTGTGTTCATTGTTGGAATGTTTACACGTGGGCCCACCGCTGTGTGTTCATTGTTGGAATGTTTACACGTGGACCCACCGCTGTGTGTTCATTGTTGGAATGTTTACACGTGGGCCCACCGCTGTGTGTTCATTGTTGGAATGTTTACACGTGGGCCCACCACTGTGTGTTCATTGTTGGAATGTTTACACGTGGGCCCACCGCTGTGTGTTCATTGTTGGAATGTTTACACGTAGGGCCACCGCTGTGTGTTCATTGTTGGAATGTTTACACGTGGGCCCACCGCTGTGTGTTCATTGTTGGAATGTTTACACGTGGGCCCACCGCTGTGTGTTCATTGTTGGAATGTTTACACGTGGGCCCACCGCTGTGTGTTCATTGTTGGAATGTTTACACGTGGGCCCACCGCTGTGTGTTCATTGTTGGAATGTTTACACGTGGGCCCACCGCTGTGTGTTCATTGTTGCGCCTAAAATGGGAACAAATAATAGTTCATCAACATTTAAAACGTAACATTCCAATCTGTTCCATCAGCCTTATTAGTTGATACGGCGTGTACTTTCACCACACTACTTAGATATGTGTCAGTGGGGATTGAGAAGTGAGTATGCCCACTGAAAGAATACGTGGACATACAGCGTATACCTGCGAATACCCTCCACTACACCACTGGATAGAACTAAACACAAACTAACCATAGACAGTATTACTGGATAATTACATGTTCCCAGGGCTTTTGCATTATACATAGCATATTTGTACATCATTAAATCGTGTGTGAAATAATGTTATGTCATGATACTGTATGTGTGTTTGTGCTGTGTGTACATCTGATTGAAATCTTTTGTCTGGTCTTTTACCTGTCTGTCTGTCTGTCTGTCTGTCTGTCTGTCTGTCTGTCTGTCTGTCTGTCTGTCTGTCTGTCTGTCTGTCTGTCCCCTGTCTGTCTGTCTGTCTGTCTGTCTGTCTGTCTGTCTGTCTGTCTTTCATCTGTCTGTCTCTGTCTGTCTGTCTGTCTGTCTGTGTCTGTCTGTCTGTCTGTCTGTCTGTGCGTGTGTGTGTGTGTGCTTAAATTATTGTTTATGGTGAATATGTGCGTTGTGTGGCTGCCTCAGCTGTGGGTGAAATCATAAACAGGACCATGGCTGAGTTGACATTTAACCTATTGTCTTAATGTCATTCATGGGCTGGCCAGCACATTATGTGTGCATTAGCTGTCTACTCACTGAAGATGACTAGTCTCCTCCCCCCGGGGAGACACACACAGCCCGCTAACAGTATTGATGTTCTGCAGTGACGTGGTGACCCATATAAATCAATTCAACCCTGCTCTTAGTGACTGACATTAGAATAGCAATCACCACAAAATGAAATGTATGCAAACAAAGTGATGAAGGTCACCACGAAGCGTTGGTGGTTCTACGTAGGTGGGGGGGGCGTTGTATAACGGCAGGGTAGCCTAGTGGTTAGAGTGTTGGACTAGTAACCGAAAGGTTGCAAGTTCAAATCCCCGAGCTGACAAGGTACACATCTGTCGTTCTGCCCCTGAACAGACAGTTAACCCACTGTTCCTAGGCCTTCATTGAAAAATAAGAATTTGTTCTTAACTGACTTGCCTAGTTAAATAAAGGTAAAATAAAAAAAATAACCACTGCGATGCAAAATTACACACACACTGCATCTCTGAAAGGACAACTTTGTGAACACAATGCAATTGTTGTCAAATCTCATGAGAGAAAAATCATAAATCTCAATAATGTAGCAGTTCTTCTCAGAATGGCAGAAAATACAGAGAAATGTGATTTTTTTCTTTGTCAGCTGCTCATTTATCTAATTAACCGTTAAATTGGCTCCAGGATTTCCTTATTAATGCGAGTCCAGCGGGAAAAACACAAATAATTGAATCCTAGAGATTGACAGCCAGATATGCACCATAATCCACAGCCTACTCGGCGCTTGCTGGGCCGCTACTTACACTGTCCCCCTGTGCTTTCTCTAAAACCCAGAAAATCACGCTGATATCCAGTATGGCACCCTTCAGTCAGAACAGAGCTGAACCAATCAGAGGGGAGAGAGCGGGGAGGGCTCCCTGTAATGAGGAGGGGGTGGGAGGCACAGAGTAGAGCAGGCCAAATCAATAAAGGCCTCCGCTGCATTACCGTTGTGTGATAGCATTTAGGAAGACACATGTTCATTTCCATGGCTCTATAAAGCGATTTTGCCTCCGTCTGTGGTCTCTCTCATAACTGAATGGTTCCACAGGGATCTCTTGGGGAGAATGAAGCTGGTGGGATTTAAGGGCATCGCTGCTTTGTTATGTATGAGTGGTGTGTCAGATGTGGGATAACCAGCAGCATTCTCTGTTAAGGCTGACCCTTCCTATCTCAGCCTCATCACTGTTGTTATCTGCTGGCCTGTCTATCCCGACAGAGAGGCCAGAGGCTAAAGGCTAAAGGCTACGAGCAGAAAGAGGACATTTAGCCAGCACAGTGCTGCTGCTGAGAGTGCCTGGGGTCGCCTCAGTTTGTGGTAGAGTGACAGCGTGGTAGTGTCTAGGCCTGCTGACATCCACCCCAGCTCTACTCTTGAGTATTGATTGCTGGAGACAAGGGGGATGGGGAGCCAGCCAAAATGAACCACGCCAGCACCTCCGGTAAAACAGGAAT
This sequence comes from Oncorhynchus keta, assembly GCF_023373465.1. NCBI lineage: Eukaryota > Metazoa > Chordata > Actinopteri > Salmoniformes > Salmonidae > Oncorhynchus > Oncorhynchus keta. The sequence continues at coordinate 23,740,246 of NC_068446.1, read as the reverse complement.
CTGACACCCTGATCACAAAGTAGGTCTTTACAGGAAGAACACAAATCACAGGATCATGTTTTCACATGTGTAGTTTCATGTTATCACATATTGCTTTGCATGTTTTCACATGTTATCATAAATGTATATATTTTTTGTTTAGGGGGTAGATCAGCTTTAATATTGCAGATATATTGTAGCTTCCATCAATGTAATTGTCTGCGTCACATATTAACTTCACATACGATCACATGTGTTTTTGGAACACTTCACACGTGACATTCATGTGGTTTTTCCACAAGGGGGAATAGACACACACACACACACACACACACACACACACACACACACACACACACACACACACACACACACACACACACACACACACACACACACACACACACACACACACACACACACACACACACACACACACACACACACACACACACACACAATAAATCATTGTTACTACCACGGGGCAGAAACACATCACTGTCAGTCACCTTGTATGCCGTCAGATTGGCTCCCATCTAATCCTTTTGAAGGCCAGGGAATCCTACATACTAAGCCTCATTATCTAAAATTAGTCGGCTATTAGTTTCACTGCCCTCCAATAGCATCCAGCTTTGTTATGTAGAGCATGTGACCTGCATAGGGGGGGCTTTTCTGTGTGATTTTGACAGGATTCAGAGTTACAGGATGGATGTGCACTGGAGCATAGAGCCTCAGCTTCAAATGGCTCCCTCCATTAACACTAAACCACCTGGCCTTTCAGCCTATAAGTACCCACTAGAGAACGTTGCCGGCCATCACCTTTAGCAAATGCATCAGATGCATATCAACCTGCAAGGTGCAGCAAACATAACCACCAACGCTTGATAAATAGTGCATAAACTGATATAAAGGATAAATTGCATGAATACATATTTGTGGAAATGTATATAACACTAACAACAATAGTCAAGGATATATTTAGTGTAATTCTAAATCCTAGAAAAAACGTAGGCCTGTAGTCTATTTTCGTTTACAGTGATTTGATAAACTGTATTAGTACATTTTATTTTGTATTTTTTTATTTCACCTTTATTTAACCAGGTAGGCAAGTTGAGAACAAGTTATCACTTACAATTGCGACCTGGCAATTAGTAATGGATTTGTAGTAATGAATACAGTCCAATGAGAGCTTCTTTTGACAAAGTAGAAAGAAACAGGTTATTATAATATAACCAGGCAGGTGCACAGCTGAAATGATTTGCTGTATTTCTAAACCACCAGTGCAATTCTAAAGGATCAATTGCATAAATAAATAGCATATTTACATTTTATAATGTTCATAGATCTTGCTTAGTAGCTAGAGCAATGCTGCCGTGCGAGTGGTCATGTAATAAATGCTGCCGTGAGAGTGGTCATGTAATAAATGCTGCCGTGAGAGTGGTCATGTGATAAATGCTGCCGTGAGAGTGGTCATGTGATAAATGCTGCCGTGAGAGTGGTCATGTAATAAATGCTGCCGTGAGAGTGGTCATGTGATAAATGCTGCCGTGAGAGTGGTCATGTGATAAATGCTGCCGTGAGAGTGGTCATGTGATAAATGCTGCCGTGAGAGTGGTCATGTGATAAATGCTGCCGTGCGAGTGGTCATGTGATAAATGCTGCCGTGAGAGTGGTCATGTGATAAATGCTGCCGTGAGAGTGGTCTTGTGATAAATGCTGCCGTGAGAGTGGTCATGTAATAAATGCTGCCGTGAGAGTGGTCATGTGATAAATGCTGCCGTGAGAGTGGTCTTGTGATAAATGCTGCCGTGAGAGTGGTCTTGTGATAAATGCTGCCGTGAGAGTGGTCATGTAATAAATGCATGGACTGCACAGATATTCTTGGAAAAGGGGAAATTTGGAAATAGAACTGCACCTCTTGAATTATGAATTATTTGACAAAGTAAGTGTAATAGAAACTGCAGAATATGCTCTTGAGATGAGATGATACTTTATATAAGTGAAAATGTTTTACCTGCAAGTGACTGAAGGAGGATTTGATAAAGTGATGCTCCTTTCCCTGCATCTGTCAATTACATGATGAGCCATTCTCTTCATGTACAATTTGATAACTGATAAACCTAATATCACTCATCAGATTATTGTAAATGTAATTTTGTCTGTAGGCTAACTCTTATTATGTGTGAAATTAGTTTCGGGAAGGTTTAGGTGTCGATGGTGTGCGCAGGCTTTGAATGCGCAGGCTTTGTTTCCCACTCATCAAGTTGGATCGAGTCCAGGAGCAGTTTTGCATTATTCTAAAGGCCCGTTGCAACACACAGCATGTTTTCAATGACCTTACAATACATTTGATTAGTAATAGAGTCACAGTCAATAACCCAGTCCTGTAGCAGCATATGTTTACAAAGTAAAGTGGAAAAGGGAATGTTATCAACCCACAAGGTGCTCGGTCAAATTATTAACAGTGCTGATAAATAGGCATAACACAAAATCATGACACTAATGTCTTTCTAAATTAAATCAACCTCTTCTTCCTCCTTATCATTCACTTAGGCCTCATTCAAATTCAACTGTGAAGTAAGTTGCAAAAACATTCTGACATGAGCAGTGTAAAATACAAACATTTAGGAAAAGTCAGGGAAGGAGCACGATATAGCTTTTTGGGGGGCTGATTTACAAAATCAAAAGTCAGTGGCCATTGTCCTTTTGTCACGCCCTGACCTTAGAGATCCTTATTATTCTCTGTGTTTGGTTAGGTCAGGGTGTGACTCGGGTGGGAAATTCTATGATAATTCTAGTCTATCGTTGTCTCTGATTGGGGATCATACTTAGGCAGCCATTTTCCCCACCATTAGGTTGTGGCATCTTGTTTTCTGTTTAGTTACTGTTGCCTGACAGAACTGTGCGTTTTCGTTGTTTTGTTTGAGTGTTTAAAACAAATTAAAATCATGATCACTTTCCACGCTGCGCCTTGGTCTACTCTTTCTACCACCAACGAGAGCTGTTACACCTATGGCAGTTCTGCTGTTAAGGTTTGGAATAGGGTACATTTTTTGGGGTTAGGTGTAGTATTAGGGAAATCTTGGAATGGGAATAAATATTGACTTACCAAAAAGTCCTGAAAATGACTGAAAACAAAGCTGTGTGTGTGTGTGTGCTTTAGTCCTGGAGTTGGTGTGTGAGTTTTTAATAGACTAACAGCACCCTGGGGAACTCTTGTAGTGAGTGAGTTTGATGAAGAGGGCCCAATAGAAGAAAACATCAAATAATACTGTACTGTATCAAACTGACAGACAGCCTATACCTCCACACCTTCCACCAACCAACATGGATTCTGTGTGTTGTGTGTTAGTAATGTGTTGACTGTAAACCCAACTGACACTGATGAAAAGTTTGGGCAAGCAATTCATCCAAAACAACGAGAAACCATTTTGGGTATTTTATAGTAGCTTGGATGTGTTCATTTTTTTTATCCAAATCACCCTGTGTGATGAAAGTAGGTTATAACCTCAGTTCCGATAATTTAATCCACAGAGGGCACATGTTGAGCGGGTCAATGTCATGAAATCACTGAAATTAGGTTATGGATGGTAGAAGATTATACCTGTAAATAAAATCCATGCAGCCTCAATACAGTATCCATCATGATAAACATGTTTTTCTTGGTCCCGTTTTCTCCATGCAGGCGTTTTAGGGTCCCACCAGGACTGTTACAACTGTTTAAATGAATAAGCCATCAGATGTGATTGTGCTCCCAGCCTCCAATGGAAGGGCTGTGTCTGTCACATCAATCAGCGGGTATGGCAGGGAGGCTGATCTCCCAGGACCTGGCTGAGGAGAGGAGAGGAGAGGAGAGGAGTGGAGAGGAGAGGAGTGGAGAGAGGAGAGGAGAGGGAGAGGAGAGGAGAGGAGAGGAGAGGAGAGGAGAGGAGAGGAGAGGAGAGGAGAGGAGAGGAGAGGAGTGGAGAGGAGTGGGTGGAGTGGAGTGGAGTGGAGAGGAGAGGAGAGGAGAGGAGAGGAGAGGAGAGGAGAGGAGAGGAGAGGAGAGGAGAGGAGAGGAGAGGAGAGGAGAGGAGTGGAGAGGGCAGCTTGCTGATCCCCCTGGCTGGGGAGATTGAGGTTCGCAAAGAGCCGACTACCTCAGGGGGATTGCTTCTTCCATCAGCTCTCTGTGTTTTTATTACTGCCATGATTAATGCAATAATGCAGACCCTATTAACCTCCCCCTCTCTTCTGTATAAACACGCCCCGCCCCCACACATCCCCCAAGGGAATTTACAGATTCACATAGGCACGCCCATGCGGTGTCACATGGCTACCTCTCCCGGTGGAAACAAAGGCAAACAGCTCAGAGATTAGAGATCAGTTAACCCATAGACAGAGTCATTAGGAAATGGTCCTGTGTTATACTGCATCAACAGTATCCTTCTATAAGCTGATTGAGCACAATGGCAGTCTTATCTTTAACTCTCCTCGCTACTCCATCCAGGTTTCTCAGTTTGCTTCAGATCCCCAACTGATATGGGAAAAGTATGTTTTTTATTTATTTATTTTTTACACATGATTCCCCAGTAGAAGGCTCAGTCTAAAAGGATGCTCATGTAACCGTGCCAACATGTAGTCCTACTGCACCTACGCACTCTGCCTGAAGAAAAGGGAACGGTCACTGGTGGACCTGTCAGTCTGTCTATCCTATGAATGCAGTATTTGTCATGTTTTAGGGTGTTCTCCATCTCATTTCACCGCAATCATTTGTGCTGCTCTTTTCACCCCTCAGTGAGATGAGCTATTCCAGCCATAATAGGAGTGTGTTGTATTGATGGTGAGGCATAGTGAGAGGGGTGTTGCTTGCCATACAATACAAGGTTACCTGACTCGCCTAATCAACGCCCATTGACTATTTTCTGCTGACTCCTTGCGGTGTGCAGATTTCTTTTCAATGGAGTTCCTGTGAAAGTAGAGGGATTGTTTGTTGTTGTCTCCTTTCTGTCAAGATATGTAGTTATTATGGATGTATTGCCTTATCTCAGATCAAATTGGGGACTTTTTGTTATACTGAAACAGAAACGCATCATATACAATCTGAAACAATCCCCCAGACCCTCTCAATCATGTTCCTTCAGCCCTACCCACCCACACACCCAGGATCCTGGATCGGCCCCCCCTCCCCAGATAGCATATGAACATGTCATAAGCGATGGCAAATCGTTTTAGAATTACAGGAAATGAGTTTTAAAATGCAAAATTCTCTCAGGCTCATTGCAAAATGTGTAGAATTAAATAAGTACGCAACCAATACACTTTTATTCGATTTTTAGATTGGCTATAAAACTGCACATAATTCTCTCTCCCCCATAGCAATATGTGTAGAATTGCAGCTGTTTCCCCTTAAAACTATATGGGAAAACAATTGGGCAGAGGGTCCCACGCCAAACTGCAGTACGCCACTGACACACAAACACACCACGGACACCTGCTCATTCGCATGCATGTGCACACATTCATGTGAAAGCAATTGGAGACATCAGTGGAAAAGCCTCACTCCTGTAGATGGTTGCTAATGGCTACACCATCCGGGGGAGCACACAGAGCGAGATGATGATGATAATGTCAGTCCCAGTGAACCCACTAAAATGGAACAGCTAATTCCTGGCAGGCAGCCAAGTGACGGCTGTATTATTATTTTAATCAAAAACTGTTTCTCAGAAAGGGGAAAAGAATGTTATGTTTCTACTCAATGTAATCAACATATTCTTTCAGCACATTCACATGAAATTCAAGGACAAAGTAGACTGTGCATGTATTTCCTTTTAAAAACTTTGAGATTTGTTCCATGCATTTGTATTCAAAGTTTGTACTGATGTGGTGTTCACATTCTTAGATACAGTTGAAGTCGGAAGTTTACGTACACTTAGGTTGGAGTCATTAAAACTCGTTTTTTTCAACCACTCCACAAATTTCTTGTTAACAAACTATCGTTTTGGCAAGTCGGTTGGGACATCTACTTAGTGCATGACACAAGTCATCTTTTCCCCAAAAAATGATAAACAGATTATTTCACTTATAATTCACTGTATCACAATTCCAGCGGGTCAGAAGTTTACAGACAGTAAATTGACTTTAAACAGCTTGGAAAATTCGTGAAAATTGTGTCATGGCTTTAGAAGCTTCTGGCTAATTGACATAATTTGAGTCAATAGGAGATGTATATGTGGATGTATTTCAAGGTCTACCTTCAAACTCGGTGCCTCTTTGCTTGACATCATCGTAAAATCAAAAGAAATCAGCCAAGACTTCAGAAAAAAAATATTGTAGACTTCCACAAGTCTGGTTCATCCTTGGGAGCAATTTCCAAACACCTGAATGTACCACATTCATCTGTACAAACTATAGTATGCAAGTATAAACACCATGGGACCATGCAGCCGTCATACCTCTCAGGAAGGAGACGTGGTCTGTCTCCTAGAGATGAACATACTTTGGTGCGAAAAGTGCAAATCAATCCCATAACAACCGCAAAGGACCTTGTGAAGATGCTGGTACAAAAGTATCTATATCCACAGTAAAACGAGTCCTATATCGACATAACCTGAAAGGCCGCTGAGCCATAAAGAAGCCAGACTACGGTTTGCAGCAGCACGTGGGGACAAAGATCGTACTTTTTGGAGGAATGTCCTCTGGTCTGATGAAACAAAAATAGAACTGTTTGGCCATAATGACCATAATGACCTGTTTGGCGGAAAAGGGGGGATGCTTGCAAGCCGAAGAACACCATCTCAACAGTGAAGCATGGGGGTGGCAGCATCATGTTGTGGGGGTGCTTTGCTGCAGGAAGGACTGGTGCACCTCCCAAAATAGATGGCATCATGAGGTAGGAAAATTATGTGGATATATTGAAGCAACATCTCAAGACATCAGTCAGGAAGTTAAAACTTGGTCGCAAATGGGTCTTCCAAATGGACAATGACCCCAAGCATACTTCCAAAATTGTGGCAAAATGGCAACAGGACAACAAAGTCAAGGTATTGGAGTGGCCGTTCACAAAGCCCTGACCTCAATCCTATAGAAAATGTGTGGCCAGAACTGAAAAGGTGTGTGCGAGCAAGGAGGCCTACAAACCTGACTCAGTTACACAAGTTACACCAGAAATTTGGCCCATTCCTCCTAACTTATTGTGGGAAGCTTGTGGAAGGCTTCCTGAAACGTTTGACCCAAGTTAACCAATTTAAGGCAATGCTACCAAATACTAATTGAGTGTATGTAAACTTCTGACCAACTGGGAATGTGATGAAATAAATAATTCTCTTTACTATTATTCTGACATTTCACATTCTTAAATAAAGTGGTGATCCTAACTGACCTTAGACAGGGCATTTTTACGAGGATTAAATGTCAGGAATTGTGAAAAACCGAGTTTAAATGTATTTGGCTAAGGTGTATGTAAACTTACGACTTACAACTGTATATGCTAATCTGCTTACTGACTGTAACATTACTGTATGATTATAGCGAGTTTACCTATGCGTTAGTTCTATTAGCTATGTTGATGGGACTTTACTTTAGTTAATATGGTGACAACGATGTAGCCTGTGTGTTTTGGTTATAGTATGTTTTTGGTCGGATGGTGATGTGTTGTGCATTGAAGTCCACAAGTGAAGGGGTGAGAGGAGGAGAGTGCATAGATGCAAGAAGGAATACAATGGGGCTGATATGACAGTGAACTGTGTTTATGCGTGATCAGGGGTCTATTCAGTCTGCTGATTCTGTTGAAACATTTCTTAAATGGAAGCAAACGGAACGAAACGGGGATAAATATTCCTGGATTTGTCCAATAGAAACTCTCATTTGCAACTGTTGGACTAATCATTACACCCTAGATCAGCTAGATGCAGGCAAGAGTGTGCAAGGCTGTCTGTCCATGTGCCTCTGTCTGTCACCTCAAATTTTCTCTCTACCTGTATGCACTTACGTTGTAGACTTTCACTCATAGGCTAGGTTGTAGCAACCTCATGATGGGTATAGGGAAAATGGAAGTATCATGTAGTAGCCTGAACTACGATCTTACATTGAACTGGGTGAATGGAATATGAATGATAGTCATCCAACATGCTGTAATAGAAATAAGGCCATGTTCAATATATATATTTTTTTAAAGTCTACCCTCATCTTAAATGGAACTGACCGCCGCTGCTCTAGACATATAATAAATAATAATAAATAATATGCCATTTAGCAGACGCTTTTATCCAAAGCGACTTACAGTCATGTGTGCATACATTCTACGTAAATATGTTCGTGAAATGAATCACCAGCCTTGTGATGTGGCTTAATGAACTGTGTCCACTGTGTTGACTGTGTTCAGTCTGCATCGCAGCAGCCCCGGCAGCAGCAGCGATGCTTTCCATCGAATGCAGAGCTGTGTGAACACCGCCCTTATCCCTTCCACCTGAGTGCACAGTACAGGGGAGAAGCAGAGCATAGGAGAGAGGGAGAGAGGGAGAGAGGGAGAGAGGGAGAGAGGGAAGACGGCCTTCTCTCAGTCTAAACATCCATCAGGGCGGGAAATGAGACATCAAGAGGACAGCCAGCCAGCCGGTTCTGATCCTCACTGCGTGTCTTAGAAAAGGGTTGGCTATTAATATCAATCTGTCTGATGAGATGAGAACATTGTTGTGTTAGTATGCCTGGCGGGCGGTCGCTAATGAGGCTTGAACCAATAGACCTGCCCCCCCCCTAATGCAGTTGTTTATGGGAGAAATCCTCCAATCAGACAAGGGATCTGAACACAGAGGAAATGCGGATGAGACATTGCATCATTGAGAGGGAATGGGGTTTTGGGGTTGTCCTATCAGTCTAGTTAGTCCCAGACCTCCATCACTGGTTCTCTCTCTGCTCCAAGGTAATGATTACCCCTCATGATCCACACAGTAATAGAATGTAATGGGGACATTTTAATTAATGACACACTATTAAATGGACCTTTAAATAGGAGATAAAAACATGACAGCTTTATAAGTGAATATTAGAAAAAACTCCTGAGATATTTAGGAGCTAAAGTAATGAGATTGATCCATGGGGGATTGGCAGTAGGGTCAGCGTCTGCAGAGCTTCTGTGTTCCGTTGAATAACTGCTCTCTAACTGGACTCTGATCTCATTACAGACTGGGGCTAATCTCATATGTCAACCCATCACTTGCAGGAAAGATATTTCCAAGTGTGCACACTACACATCCAAATCATCATCTTGCCCAGTTCAAAGTTTAGCTTTATTTTTTGCTACAGTTTAAGTTATTGGACTTTGCTCATAGTCATCGGCCAGTGAAAATGTTTACTTTTTATTTTTAATTATTGACAATATTATCATACATTATTCCCTGCATTTGATATATAATTAAATGTCCTCAGACCTGATGATAGATGCAGTTTCTCCACATATGGAAATGTAGGCAGGCAGTCCCCTGTTAGGACGGCTAGCTCTTACTGATACTATCTGGGAGGATAGAGGACAGAACAGGCTTTCTCTCCTCTCCGTGTTGCTCTGCTGGTGTCTGTGGAGAGTTGGCAAACACTGCCAGACTCTGGACATCTGCTGGGAGAGAACACTATTCTGATGAGTCTTGGCATCTCCCCCTACCTCCCCTCCATTTCCCAGGCCCCAGCCTGCTTCCTCTTACGGCGACACATGTGGAGTCGGAGAGCTGTGCCGTCGGGCATGTGGAGCCATATTGTCTGGGGTCTGTGCCGGCCGGTGCAGCATGGTACAGTGTATGTATGGGTCAGCTCCAGCTCTCCTGAAGAGAGCAGCGTGTGCCTCACTGCCTCATCCCTCAGCTCTTTATACCGTGACATTTCGAAAGGGATGAGGCTGTTTCCAAAGGCAGAGACCAGGCCACCTGATTTCATGCTGGCAGTGCGGTGAAGTGTTGTGCAGTGCTGTATGCTGATGTATGCAGTGACAGTCCTGTTAATTCACAGGCTTCGTTGCAGTGCTCCACGGGGGAGGAGCTTCGTTGCAGTGCTCCACGGGGGAGGAGAGGGAAAGTGTTCATTGTCTTATTATCATGCCAGCATATACCTCTGTGTAAAATAATTGAAAGCACAGTCCTGCCTGTTCTAGCCGCCTGGCTGACACTTAGTTCTGTAACAACCCAGACTGGAATTATTCTGCAGGGTAGTGTTTTTTTTCTTGAAAAAATGATCTTGTAATACTTTGTCTCTTTGATTAGATTTGGTCCTATTTGTTTTGAGTGAAAGAGCTCTGCTATCCATGACTGTGCATGCTGAGACAATAATATGTATCTTCTTTCTTCATTGGCGCAGTACCAAACGAATAAAAGCCGATATTATCTGAAATAGATAACATGATAAAGGGAACTGTGCCAAATGAAATGCCGAACAAAAGTATTTCCATTTGAATTCCGTATTGTAGCTGAACTACAACACATGCTACGATACAAAACCTGTTGTGGTTCAGGTTTGATTATCACCCCTCCAGGATCTGTGTTGTTGAATCATTTCCCCAAGTCTTTTCATCATTCTGCTTTCACCGTCACAGTCAGACACTTGTGGGATTCTCTGACATTTGTTTCAGTATCTATTCCCTTAGTAGGTGATTCCCTGTAATATATTTATATCCACGCAATAATCACTGTACACTCAGTACTTCTATTTAGTATGTGTACAACAGTTCTATAATTGTATTTCAATGAGTGTGTTGCAGAATTGACGTTTAGAGGGACACACACAGTTTCAAATATTAAATCGTAAACAAATCCCAGAAAACTTTACAAACTTTGTGAAACGTCCAGGCAGGTAAACATTTCAATCTTCTTCATAAGTTCCATTCCTTTGCTTGACAGAGAACAGAGTGACAGACTGTAGCCAGTGAGCCCTTCAATCAACTCTTATCAGCCTGACTTTTCCTTGTGCCTTTACCTGTGGAGGTGTGTGGGAGAGGAATAAAGGAGGGCCCTAATCTTCAAGGAGCCGCTGCATGTAGAGCTGTGAGCAGGCAGGGTGAGGTCTGGGCCAAACTTCCTCTGGCTGTCAGCGCAGGAGATAACACTTAACAACATCAGCAGAACAACAATGCCAGCCTCTACAGGGCTCTGAACCACAGAGAGAGGGAGGAAGAGATACAGACAGGGAAATAGGAGACTTACAAAAAGCCTGATATGTTTGATGTGCTCTGAAAAAAAGTCTCTGTGATAACGAAGGATCAAGATACGGTGACAACTTTAGCATGATCTTATCAAGGCTAAGATAGATGTAAGGACGTCTACTAAGTCAGCGAGGGGAGAGAACAACTGGTGTAGACTTCACTGTGAAATGCTTGCTTACGAGCACATTCCAATGAATAATAATACAAATATATTATACAGTGCCTTCGGAAAGTATTCAGACCACAAAATGAATCCACAAAATGGGTTGAATAACAACATTTACTCAGCAATCTACACACAATAACCCATAATGAGAAAGTGAAAACAAATATTTTGATTTTTTTTGCTAAAAAAAAACTACAACTGAAAATACCACTGGTCCAAAAAGTATTCAGTCTCTTTGCTATGAGACTCAGAATTGAGCTTGCGTACATCCTGTTTGTATTAATCATCCTTGATATGTTTCAACAACTTGATTGGAGTCCACCTGTGGTAAATTCAATTGATTGGACATGATTTGGAAAGACACACACCTGTTAATATCAGGTCCCACAGTTGACAGTGCATGTCATGTCAGAGCAAAAACCAAGCTATGAGGTCGAAGGAATTGCCCATAGATCTCAGAGACAGGATTGTGTCGAGGCACAGATCTGAAGAAGTGTACCAAAACATTTCTGCAGCACTGAAGATCCCCAAGAACACAGTGGCCTCTATCATTCTTAAATGGAAGAAGTTTGGAACCACCAAGACTCCTCCTAGAGCTGGTCAAACTGAGCAAGGGGGAAAAGAGTCTTGGTCAGGGAGGTGACCAAGAACCTGATGGTCACTCTGACAGAGCTCAACAGTGCCTCTGTGGAGATGGGAGAACCTTCCAGAAGGACAACCATCTCTGCAGCACTCCACCAAGTGGCCAGACTGAAGACTCTCTTCAGTAAAAGGTACATGTCAGCCCGCTTGGAGTTTGCCAAAAGGCACCTAAAGACTCTCAGACCAAGAGAAACAAGATTCTCTGGTCTGATGAAACCAAGATTAAACTCTTTGGCTTGAATGCCAAGCTTCAGATCTGGAGGAAACTTGGCACCATCCTTATGGTGAAGCATGGTGGTGGCAGCATCATGTTGTGGGGATGTTTTTCAGCGGCAGGGACTGGGAGACTAGTCAGGGTTGAGGCAAAGATGAACGGAGCAAAGTACAGAGAGATCCTTGATGAAAACCTGCTCCAGAGCCCTCAGGACATCAGACTGGGGCGAAGGTTCACCTTCCAACAGGACAATGACCCTAAGCACATAACCAATACAACGCAGGAGTGGCTTTGGGACAAGTCTCTGAATGTCCTTGAGTGGCCCAGCCAGAACCCGGACTTGAACCCGACTGAGCATCTCTGGAAGAGACCCTGAAAATAGCTGTGCAGCGACGCTCCCCATCCAACCTGACAGAGCTTGAGAGGATCTAAAGAGAAGAATGGGAGAAGCTCCCCAAATACAGGTGTGCCAAGCTTTTAGCGTTATACCCAAGAAGACTCATGGCTGTAATCGCTGCCAAAGGTGCTTCAACAAAGTACTCTGTAAAGGGTCTGAATTCTTACGTAAATGTTTATTTCTGTTTTATTTGGAGTAAATTAGCACCAAAAAAATACATGTTTTTTCTTTGTCATTATGGGGTATTGTGTGTAGATTGATGAGGAGAATAAACAATTTAATCAATTTTAGCATAAGGCTGTAAAGTAACAAAATGTGGAAAAAGTAAAAGGATCTGAATACTTTCCGAAGGCACTGTTTATACAGGGAGTACCAGTTAGCCTAGTTGTGTTTAGTTGTAGTGTTCAGTTCTAGTCCACCACTCCCTCTTTTGCCTCTGACCCTTGTAGCCCTATGAGGACAGGTGGAACACAGTAAGTCGAGGAAATGTAATGCCCTGTTAGCTAAATTATTACATTTCCCAGCAGCCCATAGTCAATATGCTTCCTGTGCTGTGGGTTTCTTTGTTTGTCTGGAGAATGGTGTGGTCTACTTCCTCTGTGGCCTCACTGGAGCTCCGTCTCCCTCCTCCCTCCGTCTCCCTCCGTCTCCCTCCTCCCTCCGTCTCCCTCCTCCCTCCGTCTCCCTCAGTCTCCATCCTTCTCCCTCACCTCAACTGTTAAATGAGTCCCTTGGTCTAAACTACTTAGTCTCTATTGGGACTGCCTAAAAACACACCATTTCGCCCGAAGGGATTTTCGTAGCAGGTTAGGAAAGCATTTTCCCTAACCCCTTTCCTAACCTTAACCTAATTACCCTAACCTGCTGCATAAGTTCTCCTAACCTGGTAGGGAAAATTGAAGTGGTGTGTTTTTAGGCTGTCCCAGTCTCTTCTGCGGTGCTTTAAATGCTGTTACTCTTCGGCCTTATCACAGTGATGATGGAAACGATCCAGGGCAACGCAGAGTAGAGCAGTGGGGAATAGAGCCGCAGACCTACAGAACTAGATGGTAGTTTCCACTTCAGGAGTCCCCCAAACAATTACAGTAGTAACATGGTGCTGATAAATGTGGAATAAATTACCCACATTGTAAGAAGGATCTTGTTGTCAGACTCTGATTAGCCATTGTCTTGACTTATAGAGGCTATAAGAGGCTATATACTCTCTAAGGTAATTGGTTCAAAGCTATTGTGAAAGTTTTACTATGGTAAAATATTTAAGAAGTTATAATCAAAGTTTGACCGACTTCCCTTGAGGTTTAGTATCGTAGCTTTAATGTGGTTTTAGGGATGTAGACTTCATTAAAGGGAAACATTCAAGGATCCTCCTATGCCTGAGAGGAGATAAGCCAATTTGTCTCTAATTCATTGTTTTGACGTTCATTCCTATTATGGTGCAGAAATTGCCTGAAAGTACAACAGAGGCAACTTATTCTGTGCAGTATGTCAGGCTTGTTTCTTATCTGAAATGCAGAAAGTTTCAGAACCTTGGACAGCGCTTCCAAACTACAGTACTGTAGCAAAAGGGATCGCCTGATTTGTCTAACATTCTCACTACATTCAATTCAAAGGAAGGGATTATTTTCAGCACAATCAACAACTGCTAGGACTGTTTGTGAAATATTCTCTCTTCACTTCTCTAAAGACATGGCAATAAATAGACATTCAACACCTCCAGCATAATCTAGTTTGTGGCAGTGGGTTTTATTAGGTAGTGAGCTGGTGAATGTTTCATGATTCATTCTCCCTGTGTCTCTCTCTGTCTCACTGAGCTGGTGTAGTATATCATGATATAACCCTCTTGGTCCCTCAGATCATTTCATATCCCATCTGGTCTTGGCTCCTTCCTGCCACTAATATATTCAACTGGTGCAATACCTGCAGGTTGCCGGCAATCCACCTCAACCCACACAGACACACACGCAGGCGCAATCCCGCTTACACACACACTTATCGATGCACTGGATAAACAAACACCTCTCTCAAAGTGGTGAGCCTCTTACGACTACAACTGTGTTTGATTCAGTTTGAGTTGCTTACTTAGCAAACTGTTTTATATATACCCCTCCTTACTCGGGTTGATACTCCACTCTGGGCCTGGCAGGCTAGCCTAGTTAATGTGGATTCTTAATGGTCTCTTGGCACCACAGCTGCATGATTGGTGGAATTAATTCTGGCTGGAGGGGGAATGGGAAGAGGAAGGAAGCAGAGTGGGAGGAGGTGTTGGTGTTGGGACACTGTCTGCCAGGTTTTTGTTTCATGTTCTTTTTATCCTGTATGCCTGGAACAAGAGGATGTAGGTAGAATGGAAGAACTGCTCTGTGTGAGTGATCTCTCTCGCTCTCTCTTTCTCGCGCTCTCTGGCCATCCCTCCATCATCTTGCCTCCAGGACGAGATTCATCCCAAATAAACGTCAACTTGCAAGGAAGAACTGCTCTATGGGAGTGCTCTCTCTCTCTCTCTCTTTCTTTTCTATTTCTTTCTTTCTTTCTCCCAAAAAACAAGGCTTCCTTACTCCTCAGACAGGGTGAAACCTTATGCCAGCTGAGGCAGCACAGGAGAACACCCACCCACTCCCTCAGTTCAATACAATTAGGTGATAAGATATGAAAAGGATCCTGTCTAATTCGGTTAGGTCGAAGAGTCCTCACAGCACCCATAAGAATAGAGCTTTTCTTGTATTTTATAGCTACCTCTGGTACATTTCCATTCCATTAAAATGATTGAAGTCAGGTTGAAGGGAACGAGATGAGAGAAAATAATATAGTGGCAGTAACTGCACTTTCAGCTAAGGTAATAATGATGCCAGAAGGATATGGGTGATAAAACAACAATGAGGCATCATTACATGGCTTAAATGAAGTGGAAAATGACTGGGGCTCTTATAGCTGTGTGTGTCTGTGAGGCTCAGAGAGGAATCCATGTCATGTTGTCTCCCCTGACTACACCTTCAGGACAATAAGAGATGATGATATTACTGGTCTGAACTAGAGGTCGACCGATTAATCGGCAAGGCCAATTAATTAGGGCTGATTTCAAGTTTTCATAACAATCGGTAATCCGCATTTTTGGACACTGATTTTGGCCGATTACATTGCATTCCACAATGAAACTGCATGGCAGGCTAACCACCTGTTACACGAGTGCAGCAAGGAGCCATGGTAAGTTGCTAGCTAGCATTAAACTTATCTTATAAAAAACAATCAATCTTCACATAATCACTAGTTAACTACACATGGTTGATGAAAGAATAAACATTTTGTTTTCGAAATTATAGTTCCTGGATTTGACCATATTAATGACCTAAGGCTCATATTTCTGTGTGTTTATTCTAATATAATTAAGTCTATGATTTGATATTTGATAGAGCAGTCTGACTGAGCGGTGGTAGGCAGCAGCAGGCTCGGAAGCATTCATTCAAACAGCACTTTCCTGCGTTTTCCAGCAGCTCTTCGCAATGCTTGAAGCACAGCACTGTTTATGATTTATCAACTCCCGAGATTCGGCTGGCAATACTATAGTGCCTATAAGAACATCTAGTCAAAGGTAGTCAAAGGTGTATGAAATACAAATAGTATAGAGAGAAATAGTCTTATAAATTCCTATAATAACTTGTCACGCCCTGGACATAGAGAGGCTTTTATTCTCTATTTTGGTTTGGCCAGGGTGTGACTAGGGTGGGCATTCTAATTTCTTTATTTCTATGTTTTCTATTTCTTTGTTTGGTTCCCAATCAGAGGCAGCTGTCTATCATTGTCTCTGATTGGGAATCATACTTAGGCAGCCTTTTTCCCAACTGTGTTTTGTGGGTAGTTATTTTCTGTTTAGTGTCTGCACCTGACAGAACTGTTTCGTTTTTTCACTTTGTTATTTTGTTTGAGTGTTTTTGAGTAATAAAGAATCATGAACACTTACCACGTTGCGTTTTGGTCCATGCCTTCAGACGAGAGATGTAACATAACTACAACCTAAAACTTCTTAACTGAGAATATTGAAGACTCATGTTAAAAGGAACCACCAGCAACGTTAGATTTTTTTACATGGGATATATTGCACTTTTACTTTCTTCTCCAACAATGTTTTTGCATTATTTAAACCAAATTGAACATGTTTCATTATTTATTTGAGACTAAATCATTACAAATATATATAAAGGGAACGAGATGATATATAATATATATAAATCGGCCTATTAATCGGTGTTGAAAAATCATAGTCGGTTGACCTCTAGTCCGAACACATCACCCACAGTTTTCTGGGCCAGTCATACTCCATGTTCCTGTCACAATCCCTGTGATAATCGGGACACTAGGAAGATGTTCAGTAAAAATGGAGAGAAAAGTGGACTTGGGCATAAAATGTAACACAGATGCATCCATTTTCAACTAGAAAACAAAGGCTTCCAGTAGATTACGCTATATGATTTTTGTAAACAACCCTCTCCTTCATTATTACCTGTGACCCACAACACCTCATGTTTTTTTCTGTGTGTGTGTACAGCTCAAGGAGGGTTAGAGCCTCTGACATGGCGGAGAGCTCATGTTTGCTCATCACCACATGGGGGTTAACATGAAGGATTTATGTAGAGGTTTGATGGGATGGGTTAGGGACCACCATCTAAGGAGGGGGGGGGCTTGAGTGAGGTTTAGAGAAGCTGCTAGTGCCCTTCATTATGTATTTAAACCAGAAACCGTGAAGCGCTGCCCGCCGGTTATGCAACCTGCAAGGGAATACACCACTCTTGTTTTTCTCAGAGAATGTATTGTTAAAGCCCAGATTGTTTTTCTTTGTGAAGGTATGGAATAAACACAACAGGCAGTAAGTCTAGTCATGTTGTCTTCAGATATAGAGCATTTTGTTCAGGTCCCCTTATTTCTTTCACTTCTGACCTCCATAAAGGTCAACAGGATATCAAGAGCTTTAGAGTAGATTTATGGTTGCTGGCGTATTGTTGTATTGTTTTCTCATGAGTTAGACTAATATGGTACGGCTTCCTCCAGTAACAACCAATGAGGTGTTCCCAACCAAACTGACTCTTACCCAGGGGCGTCATGCACCCCAAAAATCTGAGGGGGCACAAAGTACGTGAGGATGGCCTGGGGGCTATAAAAGGAAAACCAGTCCCGTCGCAGACCAGGATGTCTTGCTCCCAGACAGACTAAACAACTTCTTTGCTCGCTGTGAGGACACCACAGTGCCACTGACATGGCCCGCTACCAAAACCTGCGGGCTCTCCTTCACTGCAGCCGACGTGAGCAAAACATTTTAACGTGTTAACCCTCGCAAGGCTGCAAGCCCAGATGGCATCCCCAGCCACGTCCTCAGAGTATGCACAGACCAGCTGGCTGGTGTGTTAACGGACATATTCAATCAAACCTTATCCCAGTCTGCTGTCCCCACATGCTTCAAGAGGGCCACCATTGTTCCTGTTCCCAAGAAAGCTAAGGTAACTGAGCGAAATGACTACCGAAATGACTAGCATTCACTTCCGTCATCATGAAGTGCTTTGAGAGACTAGCCAAGGACCATATCACCTCCCCCCTCTTCCTGACACCCTAGACCCACTCCAATTTGCTTACCGCCCCAATAGGTCCATAGACGACGCAATCGCAATCACAATCACACTGCCCTAACCCATCTGGACAAGAGGAATACCTATGTGAGAATGCTGTTCATGGACTACAGCTCAGCATTTAACACCATAGTACCCTCCAAACTTGTCATCAAGCTCGAGACCCTGGGTCAATTATCAAATTTGCAGACGACACTACAGTGGTAGGCTTGATTACCAACAACGACGAGACGGCCTACAGGGAGGAGGTGAGGGCCCTCAGAGTGTGGTGTCAGTAAAATTACCTCACACTCAACGTCAACAAAACAAAGGAGATGATCGTGGACTTCAGGAAACAGCAGAGGGAGCACCCCCCTATCCACATCGACGTCACAGTAGTGGAGAGGGTAGAAAGTTTTAAGTTCCTCGGCGTACACATTACGGACAAACTAAAATGGTCCAAGCACACAGACAGTATGGTGAAGAAGGCGCAGCAGCACCTCTTCAACCTCAGGAGGCTGAAGAAATTCGGCTTGTCACCAAAAACACTCACAAACTTTTACAGATGCACAATCGAGAGCATTCTGTCAGGCTGTATCACCGCCTGGTACGACAACTGCTCAGCCCACAACCGTAAGGCTCTCCAGAGGGTAGTGAGGTCTGCACAATGCATCACCGGGGGCAAACTACCTAACCTCCAGGACACCTACACCACCCGATGTCACAGGAAGGCCATAAAGATCATCAAGGACAACAACCACCCGAGCCACTGCCTGTTCACCCTGCTATCATCCAGAAGACGAGGTCAGTACAGGTGCAGCAAAGCTGGGACCGAGAGACTGAAAAACAGCTTCTATCTCAAGGCCAGCAGACATCCATCACTAACATTGAGTGGCTGCTGCCAACATACTGACTCAACTCCAGCCACTGGAAAAATGTATGTAATAAATGTAGCACTAGCCACTTTTAAACAATGCCACTTGATATAATGTTTACATACCCTACATTACTCATCTCATATGTGCAGTGGGGAGAACAAGTATTTGATACACTGTCGATTTGGCAGGTTTTCCTACTTACAAAGCATGCAGAGGTCTGTCATTTTTACCATAGGTACACAAAAATCCAGAAAATCACATTGTATGATTTTTAAGTAATTCATTTGCATTTTATTGCATGACATAAGTATTTGATCACCTACCAACCAGTAAGAATTCCGGCTCTCACAGACCTGTTAGTTTTTCTTTAAGAAGCCCTCCTGTTCTGCACTCATTACCTGTATTAACTGCACCTGTTTGAACTCCTTACCTATAAAAAACACCTATCCACACACATGGCCAAGACCAGAGAGCTGTGTAAGGACATCAGCGATAAAATGGTAGACCTGCACAAGGCTGGGATGGGCGACAGGACAATAGGCAAGCAACTTGGTGAGAAGGCAGCAACTGTTGGCGCAATTATTAGAAAAAGGAAGTTGGTCAAGATGACGGTCAATCACCCTCTGTCTGGGGCTCCATGCAAGATCTCACCTTGTGGGGCATCAATGATCATGAGGAAGGTGAGGGATCAGCCCAGAACTACACGGCAGGACCTGGTCAATGACCTGAAGAGAGCTGGGACCAAAGTCTCAAAAGAAAACCATTAGTAACACACTACGCCGTCATGGATTAAAATCCTGCAGCGCACGCAAGGTCCTCCTGCTGAAGCCAGCGTATGTCCAGGCCCGTCTGAAGTTTGCCAATGACCATCTGGATGATCCAGAGGAGGAATGGGAGAAGGTCATGTGGTCTGATGAGACAAAAATAGAGCTTTTTGGTCTAAACTCCACTCGCCGTGTTTGGAGGAAGAAGGATGAGTACAAACCCAAGAACACCATCCCAACCGTGAAGCATGGAGGTGGAAACATCATTCTTTGGGGATGCTTTTCTGCAAAGGGGACAGGACGACTGCACCGTATTGAGGGGAGGATGGATGGGGCCATGTATCGCGAGATCTTGGCCAACAACCTCCTTCCCTCAGTAAGAGCATTGAAGATGGGTCGTGGCTGGGTCTTCCAGCATGACAACGACCCGAAACACACAGCCAGGGCAACTAAGGATTGGCTCCGTAAGAAGCCTCTCAAGGTCCTGGAGTGGCCCCAATATAACATTTTTGGAGGGAGCTGAAAGTCCGTATTGCCCAGCGACAGCCCCGAAACCTGAAGGATCTGGAGAAGGTCTGTATGGAGGAGTGGGCCAAAATCCCTGCTGCAGTGTGTGCAAACCTGGTCAAGAACTACAGGAAACAAATGATCTCTGTAATATTAAGTTTTGCTTTTCTGATGTATCAAATACTTATTTCATCCAATAAAATACAAATGAATTACTTAAAAATCATACAATGTGATTTTCTGGATTTTTGTTTTAGATTCTGTCTCTCAGAAGTGTACCTATGATAAAAATTACAGACCTCTACATGCTTTGTACGTAGGAAAACCTGCAAAATCGGTAGTGTATCAAATACTTGTTCTCCCCACTGTATATACTGTACTCTATACCATCTACTGCATCTTGCCATCTTGATGTAATGTATCACTAGCCACTTTAAACAATGCCACTTTATATAATGTTTACATACCCTACATTACTCATCTCATATGTATATACTGTACTCTATACCATCCACAGCATCTTGCCTATGCCGTTCTATACAATCACTCATTCATCCCTCTACTACAGAATACTTGTGTTTTTCTTTTCCTGACTGCTCTAAAGCGCTTACACTTTTCTCACTTCCCTCCTGTGACTGCCCTGGGCGTCAGTTGAAACATGGTGGTAATGGCTGTATGCAGGCTGGGAAGCCCCGTGTACTGGGACTATGGTGCATAATATACCCCATCCCCTTCAGGCACTTGTCCATGATTCGCAGCGTTTGTTAACACATCTTAATCAAACGGAACTCGTACTTTTTTAGAAATGCTATATCCAGTATCCACTGAAACAAAGAGAGCTAAGAAACCATGAAGATAAACGGGGGGGAAAACGACAACTTACCCAGCCTGTCCTCCATGAGACACTCTGTCATGGCTAAAAGGGTACAAATCTCACAGCTCCATCATGTCACTATATATAGACAAAACAACAAGGAGCTCACCTCAAAAGAAAGAGTAGAACCCTGCTCTGTGCTGACAGAGAGGTGAAATGCGGATGTAAAACCAACACAATCAACCACTATAGGAGTCAGCCAGAACATCCATCTTCACACTGAGCCCACAGGGACAGAACTATTAGTCTCCTAGGAGGAATTCCATCATCATCTCACTGCTTGCGCCACACACACACACACACACACACACACACACACACACACACACACACACACACACACACACACACACACACACACACACACACACACACACACACACACACCACACACCACACACCACACACCACACACCACACACCACACACCACACACACCATCTAAGCGCTCCCTCATAATGTCAGGGCTGATACTGCTGCAGGATACCATTTACTGATAGCCGGTGGAGCCAGCTTTGGTGTGACCCAGCTTGTTTGCTCTCTGTGGCTCTGGGTTTTTGTAGCAGAATGCTGTTTTGGGGTAGCAGTCTGCTGCCTGGAGGAGTTACCCTGAGGGTTGTTGGCTGTGCCACAGTACCACTCAGAGGGTAATGAGCTCAGGGGAAGCCCTCCAGAATTGTCCGTCAGAGGGACACTGGGGAGGACGATACCTTTGGCGTATGAGTGGACTGGGCTGTCTCCTCACCAGCCAGTGGTTCAATAACGAGGCCCCATACGGTGAGAGAGAAGGGCTTGGATTCAAACAAATACAGACATCTTTGATAAATGAGAATAAATGCTCTATATCATTATTATTTCACACCCATTTTAGTCTTTTTTTAATCTGCAATTAAGCTGTCCATTTATATCCGTCCTTTTAGTTGAAAATATATTAGCATGGAGTCATAGACAGCTTGCACTTTGCTCTAACTCCGGGTGCCTAATTATGTTGATTCATGCAGATTTGAGTCTTTGGAAAAGGTTGAGGTGAAGCACATGAGGCTGGAATGTTGGTTATAGAGACGCTTTTGCATTGGACGCCTGGTGAATAATGTGTAGCTACAGGGCTGTTTCAGAGCAGAGCTGCCTCTCACTCCTTTGTTCTAACACATCACACACACACACTCACGGTCTCCTGGGGTCCAGCAGGGCTCCTCAGTAGAGCGTCAGCGGGGGGAGAGAGGGGGGCGAGGGGTCACTCCACAGCCCTACCCCTACCCTTCTGTCTCCTCCATTTCTTCTCATAACATCCTCTAGGCTCATTTCATCAAAAGTCCACATGCGTCTTATTTCTCTGTCTTATTTGTCATCTGCCTCCCCTTTATGTAGACTGGTTCCCAGTGTTCTATGACCCCTTCCTTTGGGATCTTGTTTTTGACCTTGTTTTGCAGCAGTACTGCAGTCCCCTATTCCCACAGGCTTTTTCTCTACACTTGAGTCTTACCCCAGTATCTGCGGGGAGGAGCGATAGCTTGCCAGCCAGACGACGTAAAATGGCTGAACTCTCCCTTGATTGTTTCCTGGCCCAACGTGTATTGTGACTGCAGTGTCATTGGGAAGTGAGTCATGAAATTCTCTTGAGGCTTGGACAGAGCATACATCCATCCCTCAGATAGGTAGCTGTGTCCTCTCATCCTCCTCTCCTCCAGACGGGATGGGAGGTGCAGTGTGGATACACACTGTAGGGCACTCACAAGCCCTCCTGACCTCCTCAACTCAACACTGGCTATGCCCCACTGATCGCAGCTGTTTTACAGCACTGTTGTTGTTTTCCTTTGTTCAAGTCATTATGTTGGTTATGTTGTTTTTATGCATAATCAGGACTGCATGATGCAACGCTCATGGGGATAGGCTGAACTTCAATAAAGGGGAGTATGATTAACATCTAAATATATTATACAGTGCATTTGGAAAGTATTCAGACCCCTATACTTTTTCCACACATGTTACATTACAGCCTTATTCTAAAATTGATTCAATGAATTGTTTTCCTTATCAATCAACACACAATACTCCATAATGACAAAGATAAAAATGGATATAAGAATGTACTGAGCAATCGGGGGAGAAGGGCCTTGGTCAGGCAGGTAACCAAGAACCCAATGGTCACTCTGACAGGGCTCCAGAGTTCCTCTGTGGAGATGGGAGAACTTTCCAGAAAGCCACCATCTCTGCAGCACTCCACCAATCAGGCCTTTATGGTAGCGTGGCCAGACAGAAGCCACTCCTCAGTAAAAGGGACATGACAGCCCACTTGGAGTTTGCCAAAAGGCACCTAACGGACTCCCAGACCATGAGAAAAAAGAGTCACTGGTCTGATGAAATCAAGATTGAACTCACGTCTGGAGGAAACCTGTCTCCATCCCTACGGTGAATCATGGTGGTAGCAACATCATGCTATGGGGATGTTTTTCAGTGGCAGGGACTGGGAGACTAGTCAGGATTGAGGCAAAGTACAGAGAAATCCATGATGAAAACATGCTCCAGAGCGCTCAGGACCTCAGACTGGGGCGAAGGTTCACCTTCCAACAGGACAATGACCCTAAGCACACAGCCAAGACAATGCAGGAGTGGCTTTGGGACAAGTCTTTGAATGTCCTTGAGTGGCCCAGCCAGAGCCCGGACTTGAACCCAATCGAACATCTCTGGAGAAACCTGAAAATAGCTGTGCAGCGACTCTCCCCATCCAACCTGACAGAGCTTGAGAGGATCTGGGAGAAATGTGAAGAAGGGGAAAAACACCTCAAATACAGGTGGTCCAAGCATGTAGCGTCATACCCAAGAAGAATGGAGGCTGTAGTCGCTGCCAAAGGCGCTTCAGCAAAGTACTGAGTAAAGGGTCTGAATACTTGTGTAAATGTGATATTTAAGTTTTTTATTTTTAATAAATGTGAAAAAAAATCTAAACCTATTTTTGCTTTGTTATTATGGGGTATTGTGTGTAGATTGATGACGGGAAAAAAACACTTTTCGAATACGGCTGTGATGTAACAGGATGTGGAGAAAGTCAAGGGGTCTGAATGCACTGTACTTTTAAATATACAGCTATTTTTCTCATTTTTCCTGTAAAGATATAAATCATTGACTTCCTTGCTGGCTCTGAGGAACATTTGAACCGCCCTTTACCGAACACAATTAGTCTCTCCCTGCATTCTCGCTCTCCTTGCAGGTGAATAGAGCAGGAATATCGACAGCCTACAGCCTTGGGCATCTTTTTCTTATTACCGAGAAAAGAATTGAATGGCTCTCCATCTAAAGGTTTCAACTTGCATCAAAGGGTCAATTCATATGATAGGCTAGCTAACATTTCTATTCTAACCCTACTGATGGATAGTGATGTATCCTGTGATGTGTCCTTCGCTGTGACATTTAGATAGAACATCAACGATGCATCAGTACTGGTGTCAACTCGCAAGTCTGGACAGGCTAACATTGATAAGAGAGTGATCGGGATGAATAATCATTGAAAAATAATATGTGTTTTATTAGCAGAGAGAGGATATAGAGAAGCACATTCTCTCAGTGTGCAGATCCCTCTTTGTATCTGTCTTTCTCAGTCCCAGCAGGCGAGGCCTGTCTCTTACACTGTGACTCTCTACTCTCAGGATCACTGTCAAATATTGCCAGCTGTTATAGACTGATGGGATGTGGTTACTATGAAGCATTAGAACTATAGCCTGTTGATCCTGTGGTGTAGACCTGTGGCTTGGGACAGCGCCCTGTGGCCCTGGTCCTCTTGGCTGCCATTGGGGAGGGGGTGGGGGAGCGGGGGATGCAGACAGAGGAAGGAATCCCCACGGGCAACTCACAGGGGTGTTGGGTTACACTGTGTGGCGGATGACTGTGAGATTAAAACAACATAACAGAGGTTACTGAACAGACTCCTTACCCAGCCTGGTTCAGCCAGACTCCTTACCCAGCCTGGTTCAACCAGACTCCTTACCCAGCCTGGTTCAGCCAGACTCCTTACCCAGCCTGGTTCAGCCAGACTCCTTACCCAGCCTGGTTCAGCCAGACTCCTTACCCAGCCTGGTTCAGCCAGACTCCTTACCCAGCCTGGTTCAGCCAGACTCCTTACCCAGCCTGGTTCAACCAGACTCCTTACCCAGCCTGGTTCAGCCAGACTCCTTACCCAGCCTGGTTCAGCCAGACTCCTTACCCAGCCTGGTTCAGCCAGACTCCTTACCCAGCCTGGTTCAGCCAGACTCCTTACCCAACCTGGTTCAGCCAGACTCCTTACCCAGCCTGGTTCAGCCAGACTCCTTACCCAGCCTGGTTCAGCCAGACTCCTTACCCAGCCTGGTTCAGCCAGACTCCTTACCCAGCCTGGTTCAGCCAGAATCCTTACCCAGCCTGGTTCAGCCAGACTCCTTACCCAGCCTGGTTCAGCCAGACTCCTTACCCAGCCTGGTTCAGCCAGACTCCTTACCCAGCCTGGTTCAGCCAGACTCCTTACCCAGCCTGGTACAGCCAGAATCCTTACCCAGCCTGGTTCAGCCAGAATCCTTAACAATATTAATATATATTAAGGTGCCCTTATATAGAGCTGAGACAGTGGGAAAGGAAAGATATCTAGTCAGTTGTACAACTGAATGCATCTTCCGCATTTAACCCAAATCCTCTGAATCAGAGAGGTGCAGGGTCTGCCATAATCGACATCCATGTCTTCGGCGCCCAGGGAACAGTGGGTTAACTGCCTTGCTCAGGGGTAGAACAACAGATTTTTTATCTTGTCAGCTCTGGGATTCAATCCAGCAACCTTTCGGTGACTGGCCCAACTGGCTCTAACCACTAGGCTATCTGCCGCCCCTCCACTCTAACCACTAGGCTATCTGCCGCCCCTCCACTCTAACCACTAGGCTATCTGCCGCCCCTCCACTCTAACCACTAGGCTATCTGCCGCCCCTCCACTCTAACCACTAGGCTATCTGCCGCCCCTCCACTCTAACCACTAGGCTATCTGCCGCCCCTCCACTCTAACCACTAGGCTATCTGCCGCCCCTCCACTCTAACCACTAGGCTATCTGCCGCCCCTCCACTCTAACCACTAGGCTATCTGCCGCCCCTCCACTCTAACCACTAGGCTATCTACCGCCCCTCCACTCTAACCACTAGGCTATCTGCCGCCCCTCCATTCTAACCACTAGGCTATCTGCCGCCCCTCCACTCTAACCACTAGGCTATCTGCCGCCCTGTGCTTGTTCCTAACATTTTCATTATTTATACACCGTGAATTACTTCCTTTGGAAAACAAGCACTTGTGTACCATCAGAGGAACGAGCGAGGCAGGGGTGTTGGTGAGCTTTGTGGGCTGAATAGAAACTCGGTCAATTGTGGAGGTCACCAGTGTGGTCTATCTCTGCCCGCCAGAGGTTAGAGGTTGTTATTGATTACTGCATTGTTGGGGTTAGAGCTCGCAAGAAAGGCATTTCACTGTACTTGTGCAAGTGACATTAAACCTTAAAACGGATTGTTGTCTAAGGAGAATCAGCCTGAAGGACGTGGATGATGTTACGGTTTTCTTCCGGTGAAAGAGAGGAGGAACAAAATGCAGCGTGATTATTCATAAACATCTTTAATGAGAGATGGAAATATGAACAGTTTACAAAAACAATAAACGTGAAAAACCTAAACAGCCCTATCTGGTGCAACAAACACAGAGACAGGAACAATCACCCACGAAAATACTCAAAGAATATGGCTGCCTAAATATGGTTCCCAATCAGAGACAACGATAAACACCTGCCTCTGATTGAGAACCACTCTAGGCAACCATAGACTTAACTAGAATACTCTACTAAACACAACCCCATTAATCTACAAAACACCTAGACAAGACAAACACATAATTACCCATGTCACACCCTGGCCTGACCAAAATATTAAAGAAAACACAAAATACTAAGGCCAGGGCGTGACAGATGAGTCCAACAGATACCTGTATTTCTCCAAAATATGCTCACATTCCTCTCGGTCTACAATTACCATATTCATGAACTGTTGCACAAAAAACTGGTTTCCATAATGGTTTGTGTTCATTAATTGTTTCTCATATCTAAAAGCCTATCCAACTGACAATCTCTTAGAAAAAAATACATAAGCTGATGGAACCAAGACTTAAAAAGACCTGATATTGGCACAATATGGAGGGAATGTTGGAACATAAGTAACGGAAGTTACAGTTAACGAAAATCCACGCTTAAGCCAGTGTAAACTAATGTATAGAATTTATTATACAAGACAAAATTCACAAATTCTACAGCACAATGGCAGAGTCATGTCTTAAGTGTAAAACTAACAACGACTCATTAGTCCATGCCTTCTGGCAATGTTATAAAGTCCATAGGTTATGGGCGGAGTTAGAAAGTTGGCTGTCAGAAGTATTACAATGTAAATGTACTTTTAATCCGTCTGTCTGAATATTTCAAGACATGGCATAAGAGGGTGCAGTGAGATACTCATCTTGAAAAAACATATACTTAAAAACTGAAAACCAACCAATCTTCCGTTGTTAACACAATGGAAATGTCAAATGCTTTATTTTCTAAATGTTGACAGTGCTCGGGCAACGGAGAGAAACAACATGGTGCCGTTTTGAGGCCATGTGGTGGAGAGTGATGTGGGCGCTGGAGATGGGGGTGTGAGCACGTGGGTCTGGGCAGGTCTGATGTATTTGATGTTTGTGTATGTTCTGTATTGTTTCTTTTTTTATATCTCACCCAAAAAATAGAATTGTTTCTGATTGGTTACATAATGTGTTTTTGTCGAAAATTGTTATGATAAGCAGCTAATGTACCTCTTCTCTGAAAACTGACCTCTCTCTCTCTCTCTCTCTTTCTCTCTCTCTCTCTCTCTCTCTCTCTCTCTCTCTCTCTCTCTCTCTCTCTCTCTCTCTCTCTCTCTCTCTCTCTCTCTCTCTTCTCTCTCTCTCTCTCTCTCTCTCTCTCTCTCTCTCTCTCTCTCTCTCTCTCTCTCTCTCTCTCTCTCTCTCTCTCTCTCTCTCTCTCTCTCTCTCTCTCTCTCTCTCTCTCTCTCTCGGTCTCTCTCTCTATTTTCCCTCTCCAGTCACAGATGAAGACACTGTCAAGAGATACTACGCCAAGTTTGAGGAGAAGTTTTTCCAGAATTGTGAGAAAGAGCTTCTGAAGATCAACACATTCTATTCAGGTAGGCCTATTTGATGGAGCAGTGCTGCTATGCAAGTTATTCTCTCTGACTAAGTGAGACCATCCTGTTGATTGGCCCTGAGCATCTGCAGTTTTCCCACTCACAGTAGGCTATCTTCTGTTTCAAATATTTTTTATTAAACACACACAAGAATGGTGTATACAAGACAGGTATTCTTATCTAAACATAAAAGAGCATTCAGGAACAACAAGACCCAGAGCCCTGGGTGCAAAACACGACATACAAAACAAGGACACGTAGAAAGAAAGAGGGAAGATGTCCCCCCTATCCCCCTCTTATCCCCCCCCCCCAACTGCTCGGGTGGCAGGGCCAGCACATGCTGCCCAAAGGTAGATTAAAATATTACAATTGAGAGTGCGTTAATAAGTACAAATTCACAGCGCCGACTCGTCCAAGTAGGAGAGGTAATGTTGATAATTTATTGTTCATTGTAATTTATTGTTCAAAATATATCTAATTCTTTCTAAGTGTGCAGTGTTTGCCAATTCACTGAGCCATAATTTGGTAGAGGGCGCTTCCCTCCTTTTCCAAAACAACAAGATGAGTTTTTTTGCCGAAATGAGACCGTACGAGATTAGTTGTTTTTGGGGGTTGGTTAATCCGTTTAGGGACTCAGATACTCCCAGGATTATCAGAAGCGGGTCTGGATCTATTGAAGTCTCCAAAACTTCAGAGAGGATCCCAAAAATTCCACACCAATAACCATGCAAGCTAGAGCATAGGGCAAAGCAGTGGAGTAGTGTACCCTGCGTAGCCTGATTTATCACATGAAGGGGATGTATCAGGAAATATCCTATGCAGTTTAGTTTTGGAATAGTGTAATCTGTGTAATACCTTGAATTGTATGAGACGATGTCTGGAATTAATGGAGCATGTGTGGATATACTCCAAGCTCTCTTCCCAGTCTGCCACAGAAATGTCAGTCCCTAGTTCTTCCTCCCATTTTGCCTTGATGGCATCTGTAGAAGGTGTGCTAACAGATTGAAAAGCATCATATAGACGCGATATCAGTTTATCTGAGGTGGGGCATATTTTTATGCATCCGTCAAACATGGAAGGTTTAGCATTCCCAAATGTTGGGAGGTGTTTTCTAACGTAGTCTCTAATTTGTAGGTATCTGAAAAAATTACTTCTGGGAAGATTATAAGTTTCCCTCAGCAACTCAAAGGAAGCAGAGGTCCCTTCTATGTATAAATCCCCTATGGTACTTATCCCCAACTCTCCCCATCGCTCAAAGGTGTTATCAAGGTTAGAAGGGGCAAAGGAGGGATTCCTGGCGACAGAGAGCATGAATGACATTGGTCTAAGCTCAAAGTGGACTGGAATTTGCTTCCAGATTCGGACTGTGCTATGTATAACAGGATTGTTACAATAAAGTGACATCTCCAGATTGACAGGCGACAAAATCACAGCGCCAATAGAGAAGGGGTGACACTCCTCACGCTCCATACTAAGCCAGCTGGATGCCGGAAGTGCGTCATCCAGCAGAAACATAACAACGCGGAGGTTAGAGGCCCAGTAATAAAATATACATTTTGGGAGAGACAATCCTCCTTCCATCTTGGATTTACAGAGGTCTTTTTTTACCTATCATGTGTGTTTTATAATCCCAGATGAAAGGATTGATAATTGAGTCCAGTTGTTTATGAAAGGATTTAGGTATGAATACTGGGATGTTCTGATATAGGTAGAGCAATTGTGGGAGGAAGACCATTTTAATGGCATTAATTCTTCCGAGCAGAGAAATTGGGAGAGTTCTCCAAAATAGTATGTTTGCTTTGAGTTTTTGTATCAGAGAGGGGGAATTCTCTTTAAATAGTAAGGAGTATTGTTTGGTAACTACAATTCCTAGGTAGTCAGTAGGCTAACTTCTAATGCCATAACTGTCAGCCTGCAGTGCATTGGGAGTAGTTAGTAATTGCCTTGACGTCTTGCACATGTATACAGTTGTACATTGTGTGTCATGTAGAGTGATGAGCTTTACTTGTGTGCCAACTAAGTGACGTTTTGTCTAATGCGGGGAACTTTGATTTAAGCATGGCTGATCAAATTAGCAAAGGAGGCCTGGTTCATTTCAGGGAGGGAGTATATATGCCTCATGTAACATGAGATGTCATATGCAGTACTGCTTATAAACCTTTTCTCTGAGGTATAAGGAAACATTGCTGCCCCTAGAGGATGTTAGTAGAACTGCATTTAATGGGATGGTGCTGCCTGGCAACATGGACATTCGATATATTCTGAATCATTACTATCAAGCACATACTTTATTGGTAATAATACGAGCTAGATGGGAAGCCAACAAAGTATTCAAGAGGTGCATTCATTAGTGTCCACTTGAATTAGCCTTTCCTTAAAGCCTTTCCTTGTTTTTCTTCTCCAATAAACATCCCCTCCCATCCCCTCCCATTGAAGCTTTGCAGGAAGCTGAAATAAACTCAGGCCAGGTTGGACTGCCAAAGAGAACTGGGACTCTGACCAAAATCCTGTTGCTCCTCGCTTTTATTTCCTCTGAAAAACAATGATTTCCCATCACTGTTGCTCAATAAGGGACAGTTCTAAAATTACTTAGGGAGAGGGGGGGTCCAAAATGGGGGAGGAGGGAGTAACTGTTTTTCTTTGCTTTGTACAGGGGATGGTATAGTGTGTTGTTTCCTGGTTTACATTCAACGTTTTGCAGTTTTTCCTATTTTTCCTATCTTAGCCAAACTTCCCATTTGCCTCCCCTATCGAACCTGTGGTTCGACCAATGGAACACATGTTCTGCAAAATAGAGGTTTGTTGTGTGAATGAATGAATGGATTTCCCTCTGTCTCTCCTGTGTAGGCTACGTTTATATACTGCATCAGTGTTGCAATGTATCAATTTATCACCACCAGCCTATGTGATCACCTCACATCCCAGCTACACGTAGCCTGCGCTCTTGTCATTCATATTTTACCGCCAGTTCATTGCCAATGGTGTAGCCAATATATTCAGTAAGCAAAAGGGATTCTTCTCCTAATTTAAAAAAAAATGCTCAACCAAATATTGCTATTGGGACTCGCATTGGGCTAGGCTAGTTCAAGAGAAATAATCATATTGAGTATCGTTATATTAAGCTGGCATTTGTATCGAAGTCAAAATAATGTTATTGCGACAACACTTAGTTTGTGATCTAAGGTTAGCTATTGACTAGCCCATTGGGGTAGCCTAAACAAATGCAGTTAGACAGGCAACCTCATATTTCAGCCATCTATAGGCTAGCCACTTTGCTACATCAGTTAGGCTACGGGAGAATGCTCATTGATAAAATAGCACACCTGCCTGATAATACACTATGAATCATGTATAGTCTTTGGTGAAAGAGACTGCCGTAAAAATACAACTTTTTGCTAAAATGTTTTTGTGCTTATTTCTGAAGTAGAACATTAGCACGTGTGTGGCGCTCGCAGACCTCGAAATTGGTCTTAAATTGCATTACAAGTTGCAATAAAACCTCTTAAAAAGTCCTAAATGTAACTTTTTGATTCATACAGATACCCCGCTATCCCTCTTGATCGCGTGTACTCCTGTAGCAGGCATTAAAAAAACACAGACCGGACAAGTAGGTACGCAATGGATTATGGTCATTGTAGGTAATTACCATGTTTTCTGGCTAAAGTAGTGATGCCGCGTGTATTACTCCTGCTGTAGGGCTCATTTCAACCTTCACTATCAGGTCAAACTAACGACTAAAATGAATGAGTTACTCAGAAAAACAAATCAGGACTCTCGAGTCAGTAAAAATAGTTGTTCAAAATGAACTGACATGATGACTCCTTGTTGTCCCCAGTCCACCTGGCAGTGCTGCTGCTCCAGTTTCAACTGTTCTGCCTTATTATTATTCGACCATGCTGGTCATTTATGAACATTTGAACATCTTGGCAACGTTCTGTTATAATCTCCACCCGGCACAGCCAAAAGAGGACTGGCCACCCCACATAGCCTGGTTCTTCTCTAGGTTTCTTCCAAGGTTTTGGCCTTTCTAGGGAGTTTTTCCTTGCCACCATGCTTCTACATCTGCATTGCTTGCTGTTTGGGGTTTTAGGCTGGGTTTCTGTACAGCACTTTGAGATATCAGCTGATGTACGAAGGGCTATATAAATACATTTGATTTGTTTTGAACTGCACATCATGTAGAATATTGGCCTGTTGTGAACTACAACTCCCTACTACATCACACATTTCGGGCATCATATGATTTATCTATAGAGAAACTGTGCAAAAAATAATAATTGCAATTCAAATGTAGGCCGTCATTGTAAATAAGAATTTGTTCCTAACTGACTGTTAAAATAAAGGTTACAAATAATTGAACCAATGTTGGTCCCAAAATGTTTTTATGAAAGAGAACCAAATGTTCAGCTAATCGCTCAGCACTACCCCATAGTAATTTGCGAACAGTCCCTAAGCATATCCAGCAGACGTCTGAGTAAGTCAAGGCTAGACACCAGACATTATTATAATTGAATGCAGTCTGGCTCGATGTAGGCTATAATGAAATCTTTAGGGAAGGTTGTTTTCAGCAGTGTTGGGTCTTATTAGCAGCCATGTAACCCAGCCATGTAACCCAGCCATGTAACCCAGCCATGTAACCCAGCCATGTAACCCAGCCATGTAACCCAGTCATGTAACCCAGCCATGTAACCCAGCCATGTAACCCAGCCATGTAACCCAGCCATGTAACCCAGCCATGTAACCCAGCCATGTAACCCAGTCATGTAACCCAGCCATGTAACCCAGCCATGTAACCCAGTCATGTAACCCAGCCATGTAACCCAGCCATGTAACCCAGCCATGTAACCCAGCCATGTAACCCAGTCATGTAACCCAGCCATGTAACCCAGCCATGTAACCCAGTCATGTAACCCAGTCATGTAACCCAGCCATGTAACCCAGCCATGTAACCCAGTCATGTAACCCAGCCATGTAACCCAGCCATGTAACCCAGCCATGTAACCCAGCCATGTAACCCAGCCATGTAACCCAGCCATTCACTTCACCCATGACTCCAGATGAAACAAGCAATTACTGAATCTTGCTGGATAGACAGCGTTATCTCCCTCTTTTCATGTTGTGTTCAATGTGTGAGTTTTACATAAGAGACTCCTCTTCTCCGCAGAGAGCTGTGGCAAGCAGCTTCTCTCTTCTGAAAGGGGTCATCGACCCCCTTAATTTCACTGCTCCATGATGACTTAACTCTATTCCAGGGAGAAAAACCGAAGCACAACACAGTCTCTGTTAAGAGCTGTCACTATATCTAAAATATTTGTATGTATCCTCAAATATAGACTCTAGAGACAATATTTTACCTGTGGGTTTTCCTGGCAAAGTTCAGACATTAAAGCCTCTATTAGTCTCTTCAACCTGCATACATATCTACCACCTTTGTCTGTACACACAGCTAATCAGGCTTCATTTCTTCCTACCTCGGTAAAGTATGTGAGTCTGGACTTTTTCACGCCTCATGTTATGCCATGACTTGATCCATGCAGAGCAGATAGGAGGCCCTCTGGACAGAGTAGACAGTGACATAATCTACCTGTTATTCTGTGAGGGATTACTCTAATTTTAGCAATCAAAAGAACAGCTTTTCAGGCATTCCTGTGAAATCCAGAGGCTGTGTGTGCAACTGAGCGGTAAAGTAACCATTGAACCCACTGCACCTAATGTAACACCCCTGTCCTCGCTGACCGTGGGCAACATGAGACGATGCTAGGCCTCCACCATCGCTTTGACTAGGTGGTCTAGTCGTGAATCAGGATTGAGGAGGTCTATTCCAAAAGCATCCGTCTTCAGCCTTTGCCTATGAATAGGATGTGTGGTGGGCTGCAGAGTGCAGCCCGAGGCTGAGGGGACAGTGGAGGATATGTGCCAGAGCTTGGCTTGAGGAGTCCAGTCCAGGAATGTGGTAGTGGGAAAGGGACTGGGGTGCAGTGAGGCTGGGTGAGGCCAAGGCAAGGTGGGGAGAATGTGGGCCATGCTCCAGATCCACTCAGGTTCTTCCCTGCCCTGCTGTCCCTCTCTCAGGAGGGAAATTAACATTGTTCTGACCCTGGTAATGGGCTTGCTGAGGGCTGCATTTACATGTCTAAAGAACTTAATACTCCCCTTCCGCTTCCCCCGTAATGGAGAGGAGTGTTTACCTCTCGACTGGACTTCCTGCAGGGCTGTTGAGAGTTCTATCTTGGGCATACTGCAGCCATGACACTGTTGCTCACTCAGTTGTTTTCCATATTTTTCCTCCTGCAGAGAAACTTGCTGAAGCACAGAGGCGTTTCGCCACCCTGCAGAATGAGCTGCAGTCGTCTCTGGATGCACAGCGGGAGAGCAATGCCCCAGGCCTCCGCAAACGCAAGACGGTGTTCCACCTGTCCCAGGAGGAGCGCTGCAAACACCGCAACATCAAGGACCTGCAGCTGGCCTTCTCCGAGTTCTACCTCAGCCTCATCCTGCTGCAGAACTACCAGGTTAGTACCATTAACCCTAAACCCTACACATGACCCCTAGATACTACCTCCGCCTCATCCTGCTGCAGAACTACCAAGTAAGTACCTTTACACGTAAAGCCTACACACTAACCCTAGATCAGGGTTAGACAACTAGATTCAGCCGCGGGTTGATTTTTGTTGGAGGTTCGGGGAATTGTAATAACTATAATACTTTGTACACTGCAAATTGACCACAACTAAGCCCAAAAAGAGATTGTATTTAAAAATAACAATAATTTCATACCTTGATTACATTGAGACATGATCACATAATGTATGCCTCTTTTTTATTAGTAGGAATACTTGGGAACAGATTTCCTAAATAAATAAATATCTGAATTCCTGTTGATGGAAAATATTTTTGACCAAAAACTAAAATTCTCAAAAAACCTTTGGGGAGCTCCAAAAAAATGACTTGCGGGCCGTTTATGGGCCGCCTGTTGCAAACACCTGCCATAGATACTAGCTCCGCCTCATCCTGCTGCATAACTACCAAGTGAGACCCAGTCAGCTTATCTCCACACCCTCTCTTTCTGTTTGATGCTGCTATAAGCATAACATGTCTTTCTACAGCTCAGTCTCTCTCTTATCCATCTCTCTTTATTGGTGTCAATTTCATTCTGTGTTTCTCTCTTTATCTCAGCAGAATAACCTTTCAGACATTGTCTCCTGTTGATGTTTCTCTGCAGCTCTTGCTCAATTCAATTCCCTAACCCTAACCCCAGGATTGGTCTTTCTCCCAGAATCTGAACTTCACAGGTTTCCGTAAAATCCTGAAGAAGCATGATAAGATCCTGGAGACCCCCCGCGGGGCTGACTGGCGTGTGGCCCATGTGGAGGTGGCCCCTTTCTACACCTGTAAGAAGATCACTCAGCTCATCTCTGAGACAGAGGTACGTATGGAACCGAAGCCCATGGCTGTGGATGTCTAGGCATTCTTGAGGTTAACTATTTTCCAATCATGTTTACTCTGTCTATTTTAGCTAGGTACAATCATGATAGGCCAAATTATTTCTCATTCTAGCGTAGTCTGATCCTGGTCTTTGACTCTCATTGAATATGTTGTGTTGCATTCTAAACGTTTCATGATGGTTGGAATGAAACCAACCATGCTATTTTGTTATTTTTTTTGCGTTATTTGTAACTTGTTTGTACATAATGTTGCTGCTACCGTCTCTTATGACTGAAAAGAGCTTCTGGACATCAGAACTGCAATTACTCACCTCAGATTAGATGAAGAGTTGGTCTTCAATGAGTCGGACAGGAGGGATATACTACAGACACCTGACCAGCCCAGATCCTCATCATTCGCTGGAGAAGGAAACTGAGATTTCGCGGAAAAAGATCAGGGTGCCTTGTGAGGATCAGGAAACAAGTGGCTAATCTATCTTTGCCTTCCGTCCTGCTAGCTAACGTTCAATCGCTGGAAAATAAATGGGACGAACTGAAAGCACGTATATCCTACCAGCGGGACATTAAAAACAGCAATATCTTATGTTTCACTGAATCGAGGCTGAGCGACAACATTAAGAACATACAGCTGGCAGGTTATAGACTCTATCGGCAGTATAGAACAGCAGCCACTGATAAGACACGGGGCAGGGGCCTATGCTTATATACGTAAACAACAGCTGGTGCACGATATCTAAGGAAGTCTCAAGGTTTTGCTCACCTGAGGTAGAGAATCTCATGATAAGCTGTAGACCACACAATATACCTAGAGAGTTTTCATCTGTATTTTTCGTAGCTGTCTACATACCAACACAGACCGATGCTGGCACTAAAACCTCACTCAATGAGCTGTATAACACCATAAGCAAACAGGAAAACGTTCATCCAGAGGCAGCGCTCCTAGTGGCTGGGGACTTTATTGCAGGGAAACTTAAATCAGTTTTACCTCATTTCTAGACCAGCTTTACTACACACACAGAGATGCATACAAAGCTCTCCCCCGCACTGCATTTGGCAAAACTGACCATAATTCTATCCTCCTGATTCCTGCTTACAAGCAAACAATTTAAGCAGGAAGCACCAGTGACTCGGGCCAATAAAAATGGTCAGATGATGCAGATGCTAAATTACAGGACTGTTTTGTTAGCACAGACTGGAATATGTTCCGGGTTCTTCCGATGGCATTGAGGAGTACACCACATCAGTCACTGGCTTTATCAGTAAGTGCATCGAGGACGTCGTCCCCACAGTGACTGTACGTACATACCCCAACCAGAAGCCGTCGATGACAGTCAACATTCGCACTGAGAGCTGCCCCTTTCAAGGAGCGGGACTCTAACCTGGAAGCTTGTAAGAAATCCCGCTATGCCCTCCGACGAAGCATCAAACACGCAAAGCGCCAATACAGGACCAAGATCGAATCGTACTACACCGGCTCCGACGCTCGTCGGATGTGGCAGGGCTTGCAAACTTTTACTACAAAGGGAAGCACAGCTGAGAGCTGCCCAGTGACACGACGAACTCCAGACGAGCTCAATAACTTCTATGCTTGCTTCGAGGCAAGTAACACTGAAACAGGTGGTAAGGGTAGGTAACAATACATCTGACACGCTGATCCTCAACCCCCGGGCCCCTCATGGGTGCGTGCTCAGTCCCCTCCTGTACTTCCTGTTCACTCATGACTGCACGGCCAAGCACGACTCCAACACCATCATTAAGTTTGCTGATGACACAACAGTGCCTGATCACCGACAACAAGGAGACAGCCTATAGGGAGGAGGTCAGAGACCTGAACGTGTGGTGCACAAAGTCTCCCTCAACGTGATCAAGACAAAGGAGATGATTGTGGACTACAGGAAAAGGAGGACCGAACCCGCTCCCATTCTTATCAACAGGGCTGTAGTGGAGCAGGTTGAGAGCTTAAAGTTCCTTGGTGTACACATCTCTAACATGGTCCAAGCACACCAGGACAGTCGTGAAGAGGGCATAACAAAACCTATTCCCCCTCAGGAGACTGACAAGATTTGGCATGTGTCCTCAGATCCTCAAAAGATTTTACAGCTGCACCATCAAGAGCATCCTGACGGGTTGCATCACTGCCTGGTATGGCAACTGCTCTGCTTCCGACCTCGAGGCACTACAGAGGAGAGTGCGTACGGCCCAGTTCATCACCGGGGCCAAGCTTCCTGCCATCCAGGACCTCTATACCAGGTGGTGTCAGAGGAAGGCCCTAAAAATGGTCAAAAACTCCAGCCACACTAGTTATAGACTGTTTTCTCTGCTACCACATGGCAAGCGGTACCGGAGTGCCAAGTCTAGGTCCAAGAGGCTTCTACCCCTAAGCCATAAGACTCCCGGACAGCTAATCAAATGACTACCCAGACTATTTGAATCCCCCCCCCTCTATTTAAGTAATAGACCTCCCTTTGACATGTCTTTGTTGTGTGTTTGTCAGGCTTTGGTGACCACAGAGCTGGAGGGAGGGGACCGTCAGAAAGCCATGAAGAGGCTGAGAGTGCCTCCACTGGGGGCAGCACAGGTGAGAGAGTGACTGCACCATAGATTTATTAGAATGGGAAAGGGAAAGGGGGATAGCAAGTCAGTATAGTGTGTATTTTAGTTAGTGGACCATTAACCAATCACTTTTAGATCTATCCCGCCATAATTCCAGCTCGT
Source organism: Oncorhynchus keta (assembly GCF_023373465.1). Lineage (NCBI taxonomy): Eukaryota > Metazoa > Chordata > Actinopteri > Salmoniformes > Salmonidae > Oncorhynchus > Oncorhynchus keta. The sequence goes on along the minus strand of NC_068446.1, from coordinate 23,701,707 downwards.
GTCAGCATCTCATCAACATTAACGTTGTATGACAGTTCAACACACTTCCCACTCTTCATCTCTTTCCTGCTGTGTGTGTGTGTGTGTGTGTGTGTGTGTGTGTGTGTGTGTGTGTGTGTGTGTGTGTGTGTGTGTGTGTGTGTGTGTGTGTGTGTGTGTGTGTGTGTGTGACACACACTCTATTTATCCCCACAGTATTGATCCTGTAAGAGGCTCTCCAAACTAGGCCAGACAAATGACTTTTTCCACCGGGGATGAGAAAATGCATCCCCATCACATATCCCTCAGATTTATAGCTGTATTAATATCAATGTCATGCCCAGCCTGAATTGTGCTAGATCCAAATGGCTTGTCCAGATTCCCCGTGGGCACCTTTATATGACTTGTATTTTTAGCACACACCAAAGTACTTGATGATAACACACTTTAATATACTCTTTCAATACCGTGCATTGAATTGACTGCAGCACAACCAGAAAAAGGTTTCTGCTTCCCTGGATAAGTGTGTCTATCTGTCAAGCTAAATGAATTAGTAAATGCCTAGTGCGGTTCTCCAGCTGTGTGCCTGACATTCCAGTGGAGCCTAGAAGACTTGCAGTCACGCAGGTGTAGTAACTGGTAATTGCTCATCTCTGTCATTCTCTGCTACTTCCTGCAGCCTGCTCTAGCCTGGACTACCTTCCGCGTTGGCCTCTACTGTGGGGTCTTCATAGTCCTCGCTATCTCCTTCCTCCTCACTGGTACGTTCACACACAACCATGCTATTAAGGCTTTTTTACTGGGGTTTAGATAACAGATACAGAGGAAATGAGGCTTACAATTTAGACTTGGCATTAGGGGGAACTCAAGTTAGTTTTGCATACTGTATTGTAGCTTCAGATATTTGAAGGAGATTGACATGATCAAATTGCTATTATTCTTTTTCAGGTGCTGTACTCATCCGGTATGAGAACGTGTGGCCTCTGGTGCGTATCTACCGAGGTGGCTTCCTGCTGATTGAATTCCTCTTCCTGTTGGGCATTAACACCTATGGCTGGCGCCAGGCGGGGGTCAACCACGTGCTCATCTTCGAGTTGAACCCTCGCAGCAACCTCTCCCACCAGCACCTGTTTGAGGTAAGGGAGAACCAGGGGATGCACAAGGATAATGAGCAAGAATTCAGACAGTAGTGAAAATAATGGAGAGAATACATCCTCTTGTGTGACCACCGGAGAGAGAATGCCCTGAATAATGGAAATAAAAAATGGTCAATAATCAATACTTATCTGAAGACATACACTAGGGTTTTTTTTCCTGATCATATTTCCAAGGACAATGTGTATACTGCTTTATAAAGGACATTTACTGAGAATTTGATAGTTTAATGCCTTTGTGTCTTCTGTAGATTGCTGGTTTCCTGGGGGTGCTGTGGTGTTTGAGCATCCTGTCCTGTCTGTACTCTGAGTACACCATGCTGCCCATGCAGGTCAACCCTCTCATCCTCTACGGCTTCATGCTCCTCTTCCTCATCAACCCCTTCAAGACTGGCTACTACAAGTCCCGCTTCTGGCTGCTCAAACTGCTGGTGAGCTCCTTCTCCACTGGAACTACTGCAATATAATGATGATATTATATCAGTACAATGAAACCCGACTCAACTGGTGTTTGTGTGTGTACAACACTGTATTTGATACCTCTCTCACATTCTATATTGTGTTCCATGTATTCGGCTTATCTTTTCTTTGTCTGATGTCTGCTGGCTTTGGTGATGGGGGTTAGGAGGATTCAGTGTGTGTGTGAGAGACAGAGGCCAGTGGGGTGGGGGATAATAGGATACAGGCGTGTCCCCTGGAGATGTGGCGGCTGTGACTGTGCACTCATTACAGGGATGGATCCATCAGTATGCTGCTCCTCCAACCTTCCCCATCTCCCAAGCATCCCCAGCCCTCTCCAGCTCTGATTGTGCCCCACTTGGGCCTGTGCACCTTTCTAGAGATGCACACGCCCACACTGAACACAGGCGCTAACCAAAATCGAGGAACAAAGCGAGACAGATTGCCTGGTGTGCTCGTTTACGCAATGAATACATTTTAAATCATTTTTATCCTCTGGATGTCTTTGTACGGTTGGGATGTTGTGGAGATCAATAAGGACATAGATTGACATGTAGAAATCCTTCATTAGCACACATTACAGTGTATTCGGAAAGTATTGCGACTCCTTGACTTTTTCCACATTTTGTTACATTACAGCCTTATTATAAAATGGATTAAATCATTTTTTTGCCTCATCAATCTACACACAATACCCATAATGACAAAGCAAAAACAGGTTTATAGACATTTTTACAAATGTATAAAAAATAATACACTGAAATATTACATTTACATAAACATTCAGACACTTTACTCAGTACTTTGTTGAAGCACCTTTGGCAGCGACTACAGCCTCGAGTCTTCTTGGGTATGATGCTACAAGCTTTGTACACCTGTATTTGGGGAGTTTCTTCCATTCTCTGCTGATCCTCTCAAGCTGTCAGGTTGGCTGGGGAGCGTCGCTGTACAGCTATTTTCAGGTCTCTCCAATGATTTTCGATCGGGTTCAAGACCAGGCTCTGGCTGGGCCACTCAAGGACATTCAGAGATAGGTCTGGTGTGTCAGGTTGGATACTGTGTGTGTCAGCGATACTATTGCTGGTGTGGCGACAGCCCTGTTGAATGAGATTGACACACTCCAACTTGAGCCTCGTTAGGCTCTTCCATACGTATCCACCAGTTCATTTACTGTAGGGAGATGCAAGGACTGCTGGTTGCTTCAGGGCTCATGCCCTCAACACGTTCCAGCTCATTTTGCTCTGCCCTCTCCCCTTCCACTGCTCTAATAGCCTGTACATGACAGCCTCATTAGCTGCATGACAATGAGCTTCCTCCACGTTGAAGTCTTGTGTACCCAGTTGGAGCCGAGGTCTCTGCGTTTGTGTCCCTTCTCTTTTGTTCATTTGTACTGTCTGTTTTGCCTTCATGTGAGACAAGCATGGGAGTTGTAGTAGTATTAGTATGCAGAGGTATACTTTAGACAGAAGAGCTGTCAATGTTTTCCTAACCTCAGACTATTTCAATAAGCAATGCAACCCCTCCCCCTTTCAGTGTTAGCATATGTATTTAATCCTGTGTCTTGTATGGGACTAATACATCTGTCTGTCTCCCAGTTCCGTGTGTTCACAGCGCCGTTCCACCGCGTGGAGTTTGCAGACTTCTGGCTGGCCGACCAGCTCAACTCTCTGGTGATTGTACTGATGGACCTGGAGTATCTCATCTGCTTCTACAGCTTTGAGCTCAAATGGACCGACCGCAAAGGCCTCCTGCCCATGTTCAACGGTGAGTTAGAGCGCTGGCTCCCTTTAGCTAGGTACTAGTTATGGTCTAAGTACAGGACTGGAGTGAGGTAGTAGCTGAATGTATGTTACCTGTATATTATGCTGGTTCATCAGCTCTGTTTGAACTCATTTTTAACAGTTTTGTTTGGGAGATATGTACGGAGTCTAAATGGTTTAGCTCGATCTGACTCCGGTCAATAGACACTGTTGTCCATGTTCAGAGGGGTCTGTCTGTTCTGTCTGTCTGTGAAATTAGTCATTAATGGTTCTCCTCAGTAGTCTACAGCCTGACAAATCAGTAGCCAGGTAATTGATTGGAAACGTTTGGGTCCAGCTAGCCCCAACAACTGGATGTCCCCAACAACTGGATGTCCCCAACAACTGGATGTCCCCAACAACTGGATGTCCCCAACAACTGGATGTCCCCAACAACTGGATGTCCCCAACAACTGGATGTCCCCAACAACTGGATGTCCCCAACAACTGGATGTCCCCAACAACTGGATGTCCCCAACAACTGGATGTTACGGTTTTCAGGCGACACTCCATCTTAACTCCTCCTCCACATTTACTGAATTGGTTGAACAGTGCAGAAGAGAACACCCCCGACAGTTTTTTTCCCTCTCGTCAAGACCAGTGTCTAGGGCAGCGGTTCCCAAACTAGTGATGCCTGTATGAAAATGGGGTGGCGGAAGATTTTCCAAAATTCTGAAAAAATACAAAGCATTCACGGGTCATTACGGAGAGGATTTGGTTCCTGACAGAAAGGGAATACCCTGCCGTCTCCCTCAGAGCATTACAACTCACGGTACCCTTCGCCAGCTCATATCTGTGTGAATCTGGATTCAGCAGTGCTCCTGTCTACATTAAAACCAGATATTGATCCAGGTTGGATGTGACAGCAGTGATGAGGTGCGCACTGTTGACCACGCCCCTGACTTAGAGAAGTTCCGACGCGACGTGCATCAAGCACACCCATCTCGTTCCGTGGTGGTGAGATGAAACATTATGTCAGACTTATTTGTAATTGACTGTCTTAGCCCCAATGTAATGGTTATCGTCGGGAGAAAGAGAGGACCAAGGTGCAGCGTGGTAAGTATTCATTGTAATTTAAGAAAGAATGAATACTGAAACAAAAACAATACACGACAAACTAACAGTCCTGAACGGTGCAACAAAACACAGAACAGAAAATAAACACCCACAATTCAAAAGTGAAACCAGGCTACCTAAGTATGATTCTCAATCAGGGACAACGATTGACAGCTGCCTCTGATTGAGAACCATACCAGGCTGAACACAGAAAATCCCAAATTGTAGAAAAAAGAACATAGACAACCCACCCAACTCACGCCCTGACCAAACTAAAACAAAGACATAACAAAGGAACTAAGGTCAGAACGTGACACCCAAATGAAAAGTATGTGATCGTGAGTTGAGAAGACACTTCAAAATACTGTTAGAATGTTTTGCAATTGACTGCCATAGCCCCAATTAAAAGAAGTTAACATGGTCTGTTAATTACATAATTCTTTGGTTAGGGGTCAAAATGACGAAAAAAGGTTGGGAACCCCTGATGTAGGGGATTTAGTTTCAGGTGTTTCTTTTATAGCTGCTACATTAGGGTCCAGCAATGTGACTTTCATGCTGATTAGCTGTCCACTCAGAGGGCTGCTACTGCTCTGTGTGTGGGAGGGATGGAGAGAGAGCTGCATAATGCAGAATGACAATGAGTCTGGGACTACAGACATATATATTTGTTTTAAGTAGTCATTTAGCAGACGCTCTTATCCAGAGCAACTCACAGTAGTGAGTGCATACATTTTTGTTTGTACTTTTTCATACTCGTCCCACAAGGGAATAGAACCCACAAGCCTGATGTTGTAAGCACCATGCTCTACCAACAGAGCCACACGGGAGCAACCTGTGTGAGTCCAACAAATCCATTAATGTCCATCCTGGCATCCTCCCATTCCAACAGAACTGTACAACAGTTTTAGCTGTAAGAATGGTTGATACCAGAACCATACACACAATGTAAATATGGATGTGATTGATACCAGAACCATACACACAATGTAAATATGGATGTGATTGATACCAGAACCATACACACAATGTAAATATGGATGTGATTGATACCAGAACCATACACACAATGTAAATATGGATGTGATTGATACCAGAACCATACACACAATGTAAATATGGATGTGATTGATACCAGAACCATACACACAATGTAAATATGGATGTGATTGATACCAGAACCATATACACAATGTAAATATGGATGTGATTGATACCAGAACCATATACACAATGTAAATATGGATGTGATTGATACCAGAACCATACACACAATGTAAATATGGATGTGATTGATACCAGAACCATACACACAATGTAAATATGGATGTGATTGATACCAGAACCATATACACAATGTAAATATGGATGTGGTTGATACCAGAACCATATACACAATGTAAATATGGATGTGATTGATACCAGAACCATATACACAATGTAAATATGGATGTGGTTGATACCAGAACCATATACACAATGTAAATATGGATGTGATTGATACCAGAACCATATACACAATGTAAATATGGATGTGATTGATACCAGAACCATATACACAATGTAAATATGGATGTGATTGATACCAGAACCATATACACAATGTAAATATGGATGTGATTGATACCAGAACCATATACACAATGTAAATATGGATGTGGTTGATACCAGAACCATATACACAATGTAAATATGGATGTGATTGATACCAGAACCATATACACAATGTAAATATGGATGTGGTTGATACCAGAACCATATACACAATGTAAATATGGATGTGATTGATACCAGAACCATATACACAATGTAAATATGGATGTGATTGATACCAGAACCATATACACAATGTAAATATGGATGTGATTGATACCAGAACCATATACACAATGTAAATATGGATGTGATTGATACCAGAACCATACACACAATGTAAATATGGATGTGATTGATACCAGAACCATATACACAATGTAAATATGGATGTGATTGATACCAGAACCATATACACAATGTAAATATGGATGTGATTGATACCAGAACCATATACACAATGTAAATATGGATGTGATTGATACCAGAACCATATACACAATGTAAATATGGATGTGATTGATACCAGAACCATACACACAATGTAAATATGGATGTGATTGATACCAGAACCATACACACAATGTAAATATGGATGTGGTTGATACCAGAACCATACACACAATGTAAATATGGATGTGATTGATACCAGAACCATATACACAATGTAAATATGGATCTGATTGATACCAGAACCATACACACAATGTAAATATGGATGTGATTGATACCAGAACCATATACACAATGTAAATATGGATGTGATTGATACCAGAACCATATACACAATGTAAATATGGATGTGATTGATACCAGAACCATACACACAATGTAAATATGGATGTGGTTGATACCAGAACCATATACACAATGTAAATATGGATGTGATTGATACCAGAACCATACACACAATGTAAATATGGATGTGATTGATACCAGAACCATATACACAATGTAAATATGGATGTGATTGATACCAGAACCATATACACAATGTAAATATGGATGTGATTGATACCAGAACCATACACACAATGTAAATATGGATGTGATTGATACCAGAACCATATACACAATGTAAATATGGATGTGATTGATACCAGAACCATATACACAATGTAAATATGGATGTGATTGATACCAGAACCATACACACAATGTAAATATGGATGTGATTGATACCAGAACCATACACACAATGTAAATATGGATGTGATTGATACCAGAACCATATACACAATGTAAATATGGATGTGGTTGATACCAGAACCATATACACAATGTAAATATGGATGTGATTGATACCAGAACCATACACACAATGTAAATATGGATGTGATTGATACCAGAACCATACACACAATGTAAATATGGATGTGATTGATACCAGAACCATACACACAATGTAAATATGGATGTGATTGATACCAGAACCATACACACAATGTAAATATGGATGTGATTGATACCAGAACCATACACACAATGTAAATATGGATGTGATTGATACCAGAACCATACACACAATGTAAATATGGATGTGATTGATACCAGAACCATACACACAATGTAAATATGGATGTGGTTGATACCAGAACCATACACACAATGTAAATATGGATGTGGTTGATACCAGAACCATACACACAATGTAAATATGGATGTGGTTGATACCAGAACCATACACACAATATAAATATGGATGTGGTTGATACCAGAACCATACACACAATGTAAATATGGATGTGATTGATACCAGAACCATACACACAATGTAAATATGGATGTGGTTGATACCAGAACCATACACACAATGTAAATATGGATGTGATTGATACCAGAACCATACACACAATGTAAATATGGATGTGGTTGATACCAGAACCATACACACAATATAAATATGGATGTGGTTGATACCAGAACCATACACACAATGTAAATATGGATGTGATTGATACCAGAACTATACACACAATGTAAATATGGATGTGATTGATACCAGAACCATACACACAATGTAAATATGGATGTGATTGATACCAGAACCATACACACAATGTAAATATGGATGTGGTTGATACCAGAACCATACACACAATGTAAATATGGATGTGGTTGATACCAGAACCATACACACAATGTAAATATGGATGTGGTTGATACCAGAACCATACACACAATGTAAATATGGATGTGGTTGATACCAGAACCATACACACAATATAAATATGGATGTGGTTGATACCAGAACCATACACACAATGTAAATATGGATGTGGTTGATACCAGAACCATACACACAATGTAAATATGGATGTGATTGATACCAGAACCATACACACAATGTAAATATGGATGTGATTGATACCAGAACCATACACACAATGTAAATATGGATGTGGTTGATACCAGAACCATACACACAATGTAAATATGGATGTGGTTGATACCAGAACCATACACACAATGTAAATATGGATGTGATTGATACCAGAACCATACACACAATGTAAATATGGATGTGATTGATACCAGAACCATACACACAATATAAATATGGATGTGGTTGATACCAGAACCATACACACAATGTAAATATGGATGTGATTGATACCAGAACCATACACACAATGTAAATATGGATGTGGTTGATACCAGAACCATACACACAATGTAAATATGGATGTGGTTGATACCAGAACCATACACACAATGTAAATATGGATGTGGTTGATACCAGAACCATACACACAATATAAATATGGATGTGGTTGATACCAGAACCATACACACAATGTAAATATGGATGTGATTGATACCAGAACTATACACACAATGTAAATATGGATGTGATTGATACCAGAACCATACACACAATGTAAATATGGATGTGATTGATACCAGAACCATACACACAATGTAAATATGGATGTGATTGATACCAGAACCATACACACAATGTAAATATGGATGTGATTGATAAATGTTTTTAATGTTTATGTTGTTGTTAATTTTCTCCCCCGTTCCAACCAGGTGATTACACGTGCCATAGTTACTCCTACGGTCTCCGTGCCATCATCCAGTGTCTGCCCGCTTGGTTCCGTTTCGTGCAGTGCCTCCGTCGGTACCGTGACACCAAGCGAGCTTTCCCTCACCTTGTCAACGCTGGCAAATACTCCACCACTTTCTTTGTGGTCACCTTCGCCGCTCTCTACAGCACCCACAAAGGTAAGGAGACAACCAACTCTCTGAGCCAGTCGGACAGTCAGGGGAGGATCATTGGAAGTGGAGTATTAGCAGATGTGTTATTGCGCTGTAGACTACAGACTGGGGTTTTGAGGTGATGGGAGGGGAATGTCAGGCTGAATGCTGAGGCTCAGACCATCACAAGCTGTATGAAGAAACAGAAATCAGAGATGAACTTGAGTGCAAATGGTTTGTCACTGGAATAAAGATGTCAACCCTGGATTTATTTTCTGTTAGTCGATGCCTCATTATAATAGAAAGGAGAAAGTACAGAGCTCAACATTTCAGTCGCGAGAGAGGGAGGATACCATTTAGTATCAAGGAAGTTAAAGCTTGTCATCAGAATTCAAGACACTATTCTCCAGCTCTGCAATGAGCCGCTGATTATTCTGATTCAGAAACATTGTCACAAAAGAGGAAGTGTACAAAGACATCCCTTCAACATTCAGCCTTTCTGCTATCTCATCTTGGCTGCTTAGATCTTTTTCCAAGTCGATAATCTGAAAGCAGTTTGCTAAGTGGTTTTTGCCATTTCATTATTTATAAACTTGTTCATCAACGGTCAATATATTATATTTGTGCAAATGCCAGCTTTTAAATCTCAGCTCAACCTTTGAAAATGGTAAATGTTAATTCACAGCATGATTTTTTTCTTCATTTTTCAATATAAATTTAAATCAATATTTGTGTTTCTTCTGTAACCTGACTCTTGGTTTGGCTGTGGGTTTGGAGGCAGTGAGGAGGTTTTAGGTTGTTAGGAAACGAGACCATTAAGGGCTTTCCCTCCTCCAGTCACTCCGTCCGTACCTCTAGTCTTCAGCCCTGTGGACCCTGGACTAATGGGCACTCTTCATTTCATATGCTGTGTGAAGACCTCTTTCATCCCCCTCTTTTTGAATGAAGAGGTAGAGTCCGGGTCGTTAAATGAGAAGGGATGGAGGGAATATCCAGACTACAATGCCTAGTTAACCATCTGTCTTTCACCTGCGTTGGCATGGCTACTAAATCTAGAATTTACAGAAAGTGAATGCACAGGGTGGCCATAGATATTTGAAGCATGTTCTCCATGGTCATTAAATTGTTCAGTCCAGTGCTCTTTATTGTTGCTAGACTGTATGTTGTTATGTCTGCTGTATAAGCCTACCGCCTGAAGTCTAACCAGATGTGGAGGAGTGGTGCATCTCGGCCCCTGAGTTTGACAGTTCTGCTGTGACACAGTAAATGGGATACATAGAGTTAGGCCTGGACCGGAGCACCCAAATGACACAGCATCTGTTTCACCAGCAGAACAGAACGCATAATGATCATCGGCCAGTATTGAATCATGTTTGGCAGCGTAGCCTAGTGGTTAGTGCGTTGGCCTAGTAAGGTTTCAAGTTCAAACCCCCGAGCTGACAAGGTACAAATCTGTCATTCTGCCCCTGAACAGGCAGTTAACCCACTGTTCCTAGGCCATCATTGAAAATAAGAATTTGTTCTTAACTGACTTGCCTAGTTAAATAAAGATAAAATAAATCAAATGTTCATGCTGTGCACAGTGGTAGTAAATCAGCACAGGAAATGCAGGCAGGACTACCAGGTTGTGTATAGATCACCTCCATTGTATATCCACAAAGGAGTTTTCTGTTGTTGCTTTGTGACCTCATTGATCCCAGTATTATACCACTACCACAGAGAATTGTTCTCTACTCACGTTGCAATAAATGTATAAGGTGAATCGATGCACAGGGTCAAATGTACCCTCCTACTATTTAGGTATTACGATATAGTAATGGAGATGGATTCATGTCAATGAATACAGGTAAAAGACTGAATTTGTGCAGAGAAGTATTTGGCAGTCCTGTGAACAGATCAGTAAAGTAATAATAATCTATAAATACATCAAAGAACAATGGTGTTTATGCTGTCCCACTTGATGTTCCAGGGTATGTAGAAATGAGGGATTTCCTGATTTAGACTTTAGGATGTATAGTCCCTAGCACTACAGGATATTAAGCCTGACAGTAAGGCCAAAGACTTTATACAGGATCAATATGGGATCTGCTCTTGTACAGTAGTAGCTTCACTTAAATGCTGTTTTAGATGCAGGAGAGCTGAGCAGTCATGCAAATGTAAGCCCTTAGGAATGCTTTCATGAACTGCCCAGGCCGTGGGGAGAGTAATACTGCAAGGTTAGCTGGAACGAGTAGCATAATTCTGGTGGAAGGACACTCACTGACTGATAGAGTATAGGAGGGACAATGGATCGGGTAGATTACATGGTCTAGGTGAGACTGAGACAAAGAGGAATAATAGACCTTTTGAGGAAGTGAGAGTTGAGCACTAATGAAGATACAATAAAAAGTAGAACTAGTGTGAAGGATCAGCGAAAAATCTGATATGAGAGGAGATTGAGAGAGGAAGAAGGAGAGCAGAGAGGGAGGGGTGGAGAGAGGGATGGAGGCAGGGGGAAGAGGATGGACTAGCTGGATGAGAGTGAGCTGTAATAACTTGCCTGTGGCGAAACACATCTCTGGCGGATGCTGCTGGAATGGAGATGAGACCCAGGGCCAGACTGGCTGACTGAATAGGATTTTATCACTCACATAGACACACGCATTGTCTACGTACACACAGCGGTAGCTGCCTGAACCACTGCATATGAAAGACTTAAGTCAAATTGTTCTCACACTCCCCCTGTCGGGGTCATGATACCCACTGAACTCTGCCTCAACCCTGTTACGACCACACTATCTCTGGGACATACTGCCTATTATGATCGGCTTCATATTAAGTTGTAGGTTGAGTTCAGATCTAACTACCGGTATCTGCAATAGAAATTCATATGAATGTAAATGATACTCCAACCACACAGGTAGTAATATCTCTCTACGCAGATTCACGACCAATCAGCCATGTGAAATCAACATGTCACCTTCCCTGACTCAATAACCTTTATTTGTCTTGCTAGGAGTCCGTGTCTGATTGGATAGACTCTGTGAGGAGAGGGGGTGGAGATAGTGATGAGGCAGGCAGGTAATAGATTCTTTATCACCTGAACAGCAGTACAAGGCAGCCCAGGCAGGCGGCACCGTGGCAGATAACCCAAAGACAGATGATTGCTGTTCCCGTGTGGAGGTCTGCCCTGGCCCTCTGTGGCCTTATGAAGTGTGCCTGTCAACGCAACATCCCAATCTCAAATGGCTTTTAACCGCTTAGGTGGTGGCTAGGCACAAGCATTTAGTGAGCGTGACAGAAGCTAGTTATCCTCTATTGAGCTCCAGGTGAATGACGAGCCACCCACACTAGAGCCTCTGAGGACATCAGATGGACATCAGTTCTACCGAGCCCTGGAGACCAACCAGAAGGCTTAGTGATGGAGGAGTGGTATCTTATATGCTAATTTTTATAGCGTTTTGATTTCACATCTATTTGTAATTGTTTCTTGATGCAGTAGTTTGATGTTGTGAAGATGCTCCAGTTTTCCTTCATATTTGTGGATTGATGTGTTGTTAACTATATTAGACGGCCTTGAATTAGTATTTGCGTAAGTCTTCCATTTATAATTTTTTTTAACACAGGTTTGTTCTACAAACTTAACTGAGTTTGTCATTTATTTGTTTGCAATCCCAATTGCCGACTGTGTCCACATCAGAGGTACTTTCTGAAAGGGATGTCGTGGACATTCTTAAACAGGGACACTCGAAGTCAATCTCAATATGAATCATTGTTTATTGTCAGCTCGCTGGAGAGGGTCCAACCAACTCAATGCACCATAGTACACATGTCGATCAGGAGCTCTGCTTGGGCAGTCCCAGCAGTTGTCGTATACACAGACAAGTTATATTTACATGATTTAACATCATTAATTAATCATTACTGTTTTGTTTCATTCATGTGCCCGACCAATACTGCCTCATAACATGTGAGAGACCAACACCTCACGAGGCTTCTTCTCTCTAAGCTGAGACCTTGAAACTGAGATATCTTTAGTTTGTTCTCAAAACAAGGTCTGGGCATACTGCCAAATTGCAGCTACTGAGAGTGAGGATTTGTTCAGTCAGCCACTTGCATGAACACAGAAATGCTTTTTTTGAACCGCACATAAATAGAACACAGAAATTAGTTATAAGAAAAGCACAAACATTATAATTCCATTACGGGGAGGGGGCACACGACATGGACGTTTTTAGGATGAATCTCAGCAGGGAATGTTGGGGTAATGTGGGGACACGCTACTGGATGAGGTAGTCTGATTCAGAGTCCACTGTCTGGGTGAGAGCAGGGCTGGAGGGACCAGTGTAAATCTCTGTGAAAAATGTCCCCTGTTCATTTCCTGGCGCCCTGGTGGCAGTAAGTGGGAGGCATTGACCATGACGGATGTCACTGTCCCTGTCTGTGTGGTCAGGTCAGACTGCGAATCTAACCCGTTTGTCAGTGAGCACATACAGACCCACACACACTGTCACTTTATGACCAAGGTCCAAAGTCTCAGCTCTTGTGAATCTTGATTACTTGTCACATTCCTTAGTTAATGGGAACAGTAACCTACACCAGCCTATTCGAAGATGCACAGTAGACTTACCCAGTGGATTTACCACAGTCATTTCCAGTTCAGTCAGTCACAAATCTACACCTGGGTATAGCTGGCTGGTGTGAATAGCCCGGGCAGACCAGACTAGAATAGCTCAGTCATCAATAATCCCCCAGGCATTTCAGGCTGTCGTTGGAGCAGCATGGGAGTGTGGCCTAGTCAAAACACACAGCTATGACACAGGGAAATCAACATGACACTGCAGCACAGCTGGTCGCCGTTACCTTTGTTTCTGGCATGAGGTCGATGTTCAAAAAGAAATTAGAACATAAAACATCATTAAATAAATATAAATGCACTTGTTTACTGAATAAGCATTTAATGTATATATAAATATATATATTTTTTGCAAAGATTTTTATTTGTAGTGAATTGCCAGACTGAAGGACACAACAACATATAGTTTCAAGAGCCTCTGAATAGTTTCCCAAGGACTAGCATGTTATTTTCCATCCATGGTAACCTGTCTCAGAAAATGTACTATTTATGGTACAAGTTCTCCCTCTAGTGGGGATAGTGAAGACCGGAGACACATTTATGAACAAGCTGTTGTCCAAGTCTGCAGTTCCAAGCCGACAACTTAGCTTTCTTCTTAATTATCAAGTTATATACTGAGTGTATAAAACATTAGGAACACCTTCCTAATATTGAGTTGCACCCATTTGCCCTTAAAACAGCGTCAATTTGTCGGGGCATGGACTCTACAAGGTGTCAAGTGTTTCACAGGGATGCTGGACCATGTTGACTCCAATGCTTCCCACAGTGGTGTCAAGTTGGCTGGATGTCCTTTGGGTGGTGGACCATTCTTGATCCACACGGGAAACTGTTGCGTGTGAAAAACACAGCCGCGTTGCAGTTCTTGACACCTTCAAACCAGTGTGCCTGGCACCTTCTACCATACCCTGTTCACAGGAACTTGAATCTTTTTTCTTGCCCATTCTCCCTCAGATTGCCATCCACATCGATTGAAATTGATTTAACAAGTGATATCAATAAGGGATCATAGTTTTCACCTCGTCAGTCTGTGTCATGGAAAGATCTGGTGTTCCTAATGTTTTTTACACTGTGTATGCAGAGCGATTGTTCAAAATACTACCGTTATACGGACTAATGATGGACAAATGTCTTGTTTGTGCTTCACAGAACAAAAGCATTCTGATGCAGACATGTTCTTCTACCTGCTGATGGTGTTCTCAGCCGTCAGCTCCCTGTACACACTGATCTGGGACCTGAAGATGGACTGGGGCCTGTTCGACCGTGGAGCAGGAGAGAACACCTTCCTCAGGGAGGAGATCGTCTACCCACAGAAAGTGAGTATTACCCGCATATATATAATATATATATATGTATATATGACACACACACACATACAGTCTTCCTCTGACCTGATGACGTTCTATTTCCCAGGCATACTACTACTGTGCCATCATAGAGGACGTGATCCTGCGTTTCGCCTGGACCATCCAGATCTCCCTCACCACCATGACCAACATCCCCTCTGTGGGAGACATTGTGGGCACAGTGCTGGCGCCTCTAGAGGTGTTCAGGTGGGTTGGAGCATCACAGTCTGTCTCTCGTGCCCTCTTTCTCTCTCTCTCTCTCATACACCTCACTCTGAATCCACACACAGGCGTTTTGTCTGGAACTTCTTCCGTCTGGAGAACGAGCACCTGAATAACTGTGGTGAGTTCCGTGCCGTGAGGGACATCTCAGTGGCTCCGCTGAATGCTGACGACCAGACACTGCTTGAGCAGATGATGGACCAGGAGGATGGAGTCAGGAACCGCCAGGGCAAGAAGAGCTGGAAGCGCAGCTACAGCCTGTCTCTACGACGCCCTCTGATGTCCTCTCAGTACGAACCTTCTCTCTCTCTCTCTCACACACACACGGCTAAGGCTAGGAGATTTTCCTGAAAACTTGACCTGAGTTTTTCACGCTCAGGTCAATTGGTCAGGAAACCCTCAGGGTCCTCTGGGTTATGGCCATCGCTAGGAGTCTGTATATGGTGGCCTTGTGTTTGTCTGACAGTATCCATGTGTGTTCCTTCTCGCGTCCAGATCATCCAAGAAGGACACCAAGGTGTTGATAGAGGATACGGATGATGAGGCCTTCAGCTGAGCCCAGGGCATCAGCTCTACACCCCCAGTGATCTTATCACTCCATCACAGAGCTGCCTCACCACACACACACACACACACACACACACACACACACACACACACACATCGGCAGACAGACACAAACTAATACATACATGCAGTGACACACACAACAATTAACTTACTCAAGCACAATCTCAGTATATGATATTGGTATAGATGAGGTGGAATTACACACACAGTTCTGTTGTTCAGACCAAGAGGGATACACACAGGAACATATTGGAGAAAAAACACCCAGACCTGGGATTTTCCAATGAGTACTTTTATTTATTTTTAACAGACTCCTTTAGTTTCTCTTCTTGATGTTAATACTTTTTAGTTTGTATATTTGTTTTTGTAGTTCTTTGCCATTTTTAAAGATGTAATAATAGAGAATAAACAACTGTTTACATGCATTTAGTCTATCAGGATCAACAGGGATAAGACAGATGAATCAAAAAGACTAATAATAATAATAACCAACCCGAGCATGGACTCTGCAACATTAACCACAGCACATCAACCACATCAACTGGTTTCAACCTGTTGCTTCTTTTTCTACTCTGCGTTTTGGGTTGATTTTTTTTAAATTATTGAGTTGTAATAATGAA
Organism: Oncorhynchus keta; assembly: GCF_023373465.1. Lineage (NCBI taxonomy): Eukaryota > Metazoa > Chordata > Actinopteri > Salmoniformes > Salmonidae > Oncorhynchus > Oncorhynchus keta. The sequence goes on along the minus strand of NC_068446.1, from coordinate 23,685,096 downwards.
GTCGGTGTAAAACCCTGGCGGCACTTGCAGGAAAAGTGCATTTCATACAAACAAACCAAAACAACTTGCACAAAAATATCATTTGAACATATGAGTCTGTTAAAGTTGCTTTGTATATTTGTTAATGTGCGTTATTTGGATGTCAGAACTATTATGTACCCCATGTATTATTTAGAAGAATGACAATAGCTTGAGCATCTGTGCAATGATATTGATGTGTTTCTCAATGGTGGGAATGTTGTTAGACTTGTGCCATGCTTTCTAGAAGCCGTTGTTGTCAAAGAGTGCAAACTCTTCAGGTGGCTCATTCTCCCTCTCATACAAGCTAGGCCCACAGATCAGTTAGTCAGAAACACGTGACAACTTCAAAGTTATCTAATTAGCTCATGGCAAGTGCCCTACACGTGCAAAACTGTACTTTGCTTTTCTGCCAAACGTGTTCTTTTAATGAATGTCGTTGGCTGGCGTATCATCAACCATCTAGCTAGCCTGAGAAGAATGGTCTGTTCTGTGCGGCGGTGGAGTTGAGAAGACTGGGTGAGCGTTTTTTTCCCATTTCTCTGCCCTTTAGGAAAACGATCCCATTCTCTTTTGATCAGTCAACAACTGAAACGGCACCGTTGACTGTTTTTCTATTGCAGTGTTTTCTACTGATGGTGTGGGGCACTTTGCGTCTGTTCTGTTGTTTTGCTATCAGCCTTCTCAGAACAGTGGCGACAGAGATCAGCGGACAGTGACCAGCGTTTCCACTGGGGTTCCTCTGACCGCCCAAGTGGGTCATGTGGAATCTTCACAGGATACTGTTGACATCTTGACGAGGGCTTTTCCATGGGAGGAATCCCCTGGTTAAACATGAGATCATCATGCCATGTCTGCTAGCCCTCGCACTCTCCACATAACAGTCCTCACACCCTGATCACTGTCATCTCTCTGAAAGATCTACCACTTTTACAACATAGCTGCTGCATCACCACTTTTGAATATAGAATGCATGCGTCATGTACAGTCATCATAGGCCCTGGGACTCTGCATGTGTTGTTTTACTACCGGTAGTGTTTGTCAGGCTTATTGACTAGAACAGGGACCAAGTGTGTGAGTCGTGTCTCTGCTGTGTCAGGTGATCTCTAATCCTGGAAAGACCTTGCTGTGAAACAGTAGTTCTCAGATCAGATAGCCATGATTCAACGGGGCCTGGTCCTCCTTGGGTTGTAAAAGGCCTGCAGTATTTACTGGGTTTTAAGGGTTAGTTCATAGTTTCAAGTCTCAGTGGCCAAACATTCTGTTGAAGGTGAGGGTGATTTCTGTCACCAACTCATTCTACAGTACATGTCAGTTTCTCTTGTTTTTTTTTTTTTGGCAATGCACTTATCAACAAAGCTCATGATTTTGCTGTAATGTTTGCTTTAATGTACTTTTTATAACTTAGTGAATTTTGGTTTTGCCAAGAAAAATGACACCATGGAAATTGTACAACTGTTAGCGCTCTTTTTGTTTGTCTAGTTTGTCACATGCATGCTTTACTTGTAGACAAATATGATTTGCGAGCACAATCTTTATCGGCTGTAACTCTGAAAGTGGGCAAGCCCCTTTCTGTGGGCTTTCTGGCTTTTCTAAGGAAGGATAAGTGTCACTACCTGTTTCTCCCCCCCCAGTGTGTGAAATCCTGTCTCTCTCACTCTGTGGCTTAGCTGTTGACATGATGCAGTAGCCATGAGTTGATCAGCATGAGCTCGTCTTTATTGTTTAGACTATGGACGTGTCTAATGATAAATTACGGTTGGGGACCCAGCACAAAATCTGTGTAAATTGCAAAGTCCATAGGCTACAAAATGTGTTGCAAATGCTTAAAAGTGCCATCAACAACCAGAATGACATACAATGGCTTGTGCCTTTGAGATATATTTCTTATTGTGGTGAGGATTGTAGTCAGAAAGACATATGGCACTTAGGGATGTGCCATGGCGTCTGGTACGTCATTAATACCACTATCACAAAACACACAATTCAATTATTCTAACTACGGAGTGCGTCCTCTTTGTTGAAGTATAGTTGCTCCCACTTTCTTCTCTTCCCATACTCACGATAACTACTGAACAGGCCAGTCAACCAGTCTTTCCACCAAAAACCACAGCTGCGAGGATGCCTTTACATTCCTTGTAGCTTTTGCATTTCAGGCCTTTTAAAGCGACACAAAACACAAATACACACTGTTTAATCTTATCTAAACCTCCCTCCAACATTGTCCTCTTGTCAGAGAGCAAAAACTTCTCCCTCCAACTTCATGATTGCTTTAGTATCGCTCTACCGATTGTCTTGCCTGCATGCTGGTTTTGTTTTCCACTGTACATATCTTTATTTATTTTTCACTATATGAAGAACACTGATTATTCGAGCTGTTCTGATCATTCTTGATTACATACAGTGCATTCAGAAAGTATTCAAACCCCTTCCATTTGACACTGTGTTACGTTACAGCCTCATTCTAAAATAGTTATTTTTCCTCATCAAGCTACACACATTACCCCATAATGACAAAGCAAACAGGTTTTTATAAATTGTAGAAAATTGATTTTTTTAAAATTCTACCTTAAATCACATTTACATAAAGTATTCAGACTCTTTAATCAGTACTTTGTTGAAGCACCTTTGGCAGCGATTACAGCTTCGAGTCTTCTTGGATATGACACTACAAGCTTGGCACACCTGCATTTGGGGAGTTTCTCCCATTCTTCTCTGCAGATCCATTCAAGCTCTGTCAGGTTGGATGGGGATCATCTCTGCACAGCTATTTTCAGGGTCTCTCCAGAGAAGTTCGATCAGGTTCAAGTCCAGGCTCTGGCTGGGCCACAACAACATTGAGATTTATCCCGAAGCCACTCCTGCGTTATCTTGGCTTTATGCTTAGGGTCGTTGTCCTGTTGGAAGGTGAACCATTGCCCCAGTTTGAGGTCCTGAGCAGGCTTTCATCAAGGATCTCTGTACTTTGGTCCATTCATCTTTGCCTCGATCCTGACGAGTCTCCTGGTCCATGCCGCTAAAAAACAACCCCACACTGATGCTGCCTGCCACCACCACGCTTCACCATAGGGATGGCGCCAGGTTTTCTCCAGACGTGACGCTTTCGGGGCAAAGAGTTCCATCTTGGTTTCATCATACTAGAAAATATTATTTCTCATGGTCAGAGTCCTTTAGGTACCTTTTGTCTTTTACTGAGTGGCTTCCATCTGGTCACACTACCATAAAGGCCTGATTGGTAGAGTGCTGCAGAGATGGCTGTCCTTCTGGAAGGTTCTCCCATCTCTACAGAGGAACTCTGGAGCTCTGTCAGAGTGACCATCGGGTTCTTGGTCACCTCCCTGACCAAGGCCCTTTTAACCCGATTGCTCAGTTTAGCCGGGTGGCCAGCTCTAGGAAGAGTTGATGGTTCCAAACTTATCCATTTAAGAATGATGGAGGCCACTGTGTTTTTGGGGACCTGCAATGCTGCAGAAATATTTTGGTAACCCTTCCCCAGATCTGTGCCGACAAATGTGGGACCTTATACAGAAAGGTGTGCCATTCCATATCATTTATAATCAATTGAATTTACCACAGGTGGACTCCAAGTTGTAGAAACATCAAGGATGATCAATGGAAACAGGATGCTGTACGTCATTATAGGGTGTTGCATGTAGATTGAGGAAACCATATAATCCATTTTAGAACAAGGCAGAAACGTAATAAAATGTGGAAAAAGTGAAGGGGCCTTTTGAAATGCACTGCATATTTTGTTTTCCATATAGCTTTAAAACAAGCAGTATTCTAGGTGGTGATGAGCATTTTGATTGTTCACAATCCTGCATTCAAATGTAAAACCTGTTGAATTGTGTTTGTAAAAAAAGAAACAGAAGTTCATCTGGATTGTGATTGGTCGTATTTTGTTGGGGTTTCAATACTTTTTTCTGGCTCCCTCATCCTCAGGGTTCATTGGCATCCAGGGCTACTGGAGGGAGGGGACTAGGGGTTGGCACAACCCTCACTCCATAGTGTTGACACTAACAAGATACTAATGGAGGACATTATCTTAGAAGCATTCTAATGCATATACAGTGGCTTCGAAAAGTATTCAGACCCCTTGACTTTTTCCACATTGTTACATTACAGCCTTATTCTAAAACCTACACACAATACCTGACAAAGCGAAAAACAACTTTGTAGCAATTTTTGCAAATGTATTAAATTTAAAACTGTAATACCTTATGTAAATAAGTATTCAGACCCTTTGCTATGAGACTCAAAATTGAGCTCAGATGCATCATGTATCCATTGATCATCCTTGATGTTTCTACAACTTGATTGGAGTCCACCTGTGGTAAATTGATTGGACATGATTTGGAAAGACACACACATGCCGGACATAAGGTCCCACAGTTGACAGTGCATGTCAGAGCAAAAACCAAGCCATGAGGTTGAATTAGAGCTCCGAGACAGGATTGTGTCGATGGCACAGATCTGAGGAAGGGTCCAAACACATTTCTGCAGCATTGAAGGACGTCCCCAAGAACACAGTGGCCATCATTCTTAAATTGAAGAAGTTTGGACCCACCAAGTCTCTTTCTAGAGCTGGCCGTCCAGCCAAACTGAGCAATCGGGAGAGAAGGGGCCTTGGTCAGGGAGGTGACCAAGAACCCGATGGTCACTCTGACAGAGCTCTAGAGGTCCTGTGTGGAGATGGGAGAACCTTCCAGAAGGACAATCATTGCAGCACAAGCCCAATCAGGCCTTTATGGTAGAGCGGCTAGACTGAAGCCACTCCTCAGTAAAAGGTACGACAGCCCGCTCGGAGTTTGCCAAAAGGCACCTAAAGATTATTAGACCATGAGAAACGAGATCCTCTGGTCTGATGAAATCAAGATTGAACATTTGGCGTGAATGCCAAGCGTCACCATCCCTACGTTGAAACATGGTGGTGGCAGCATCATGCTGTGGGGTTGTTTTTCAGCGGCAGGTACTGGGAGTCTAGTCAGGATTGGGGGTAAGATGAACAGAGCACAGTACAGAGAGATCCTTCATGAAAACCAGCTCCAGAGCTCTCAGGACCTCAAACTGGGGCGAAGGTTCACCTTCCAACGGGACAACGACCCGAAGCATACAGCAGAGACAACGCAAGAGTGGTTTCAGGACAAGTCTCTCTATGTCCTTGAGTGGCCCAGCCTGAGCCCGGACTTGAACATCTCAGGAGACCTGAAAATAGCTGTGCAGCAAAGCTCTCCATTCAACCCAACATAGCTTGAGAAGATCTGCAGAGAAGCAATTCCCCAAATACAGGTATGCCAAGCTTGTAGCATCTCTTACCCAAGAAGACTCAATGCTGTCATCGCTGCCAAAAGGTGCTTCAACAAAGTACTAAGTAAAGGGTGTTAATAATAATTATGTAAATGTGGTCGTTTTTTAAAATTAGCAAAAATTTCTGTATTGTGTGTAGATTGAGGAAAACTTTCAATTGTATTCATTTTAGAATAAAGCTGTAACGTAACAAAATGAAGTCATGGGGTGTGAATATGTCCCAAAGGCACTGTATGACCGACTAACAGTTACTCACTAATTTATAAAACTGACCAATGTCTAATGACAAGAGATGGTCAAAGTGATAACCCTTTGACAGAGGGTTACTTTGTAAGACCTGAATGATAACCAAACCCTGACATCACAATATCCCACTCAATGATTTGCTGATTTCACTGCTTGCAAAATCCCACGATTTTAAGTGTTTTATATCTCTGCATCTTTACTTCCTTCTTGATGTTGTACCCTTTCTACAAGTGGAAGACTGTAACGGTGTCTATAGTAACTAGATGTACTTTGATTACATTATGAAAAACGATAGATCAGATGTGCTTGTGTTTTAAAAGAGACAAAAGGAAATGTCTTACAATCCCCCTTTGACAGAGTGGTTTGTAAATGTTGTGTATAACGGTGTACTACGATGGTCTCATTTGTATTTCTGTATACACTTTGGTTATCCTGTCATATCTGGGTTTTATAAACCACGTTTATTTTTAAAACTGTCACCCTGGCTCTGGCTTTTTTATTTCTTCCATAATAATAATAATAAAATACTTGTCTGTACCGAGATCTCCTAATGTTGAACATAAACATACTCAGGTGAGGAATTTTGTTTGCAAGTTCTTTGGAAGGAAAGTACAGATGCAATGTTGCACTCCCATAGTTCATCAGCCCAACACAATCAAATGAAAGAAAAGACCAGGCTTTTCCAGGCTGTTTAAGAATTCACAACTAGGTTGTTTATTTTCATGATAACTGACAGGATAAATGTTATACATTCTTTTTTAACACTGATTTTGTTTATTTTAGTATGCAAAATGATGAAATCATGAATATGATACATAATTCCAAATGTTCCGTAAAATTAACACAATTGAATCAATTGTGAGCACTCGTCACCCTGGCAAATCATCCACTTTTAGATTAGTCACAAGACAAAAAGGAAATGACCCAAAAAAAATAATGTCAAGAATTGGGATGCCAGCAAACACTTAGATCCATGTAAATGTTCAATTTCATTCATCATATTCATGTAAATGCATATATAAAATGTGTACAGTTGTATATGCACATACAGTAATGCAATTACTTAAGTTGAGCTTACTGTACAAAAGACATGAGTATGACACGTTTTCTCCCAGTACTTCAGTATAAACATATACAAACAAAGGCCCTCTGGCTTCAGAAGCTAAAAACTACAACGGACTTATAAAAAGAGACATTCACATTTCTGAAACAAACTCAATGATTTTAATCTCCCGTCCCTCTGCTTGCACTGCGGACTGTGTGAACAGAGAAGCAACGTGGATGAGTCAGGTGAAGATCTCCTGTGTTCCGTGCTGGATTCCCCCAGGATGCCCCTGTCTCTCAGTCTCTCTCCATGTGTGTGTAGTGAGTGTGTGTGGCCTCTACGGAGAGGGAGGTTTCCTACTGTAATGCACCTGGTATCTGTTGACAGGCAGGCCTTTGACCTGTGTGTTGAGGCAGGTGGTCTTGCACGGAATCATGTCCTCCTCCTCCTCACCTATGAGCCAGTCGTGGACCGAGCGCTCGGCCGCCGGGGTCACGTGCTCCACCAGCCAGCCCTGGTGCCACTTGTCAAAGCGCTCGTGCTGGTTCACAGCAACCCTGTGCTGGGACTGGGGGAGAGAGACAGAGGTGAAGAGCCAGTCACGGTCAGACCAACAGACAGTGCCTTAAAAGGGACAACATTCCACAGTGGAAGCACTGGATGACGAGTGCCATGACGATGTATAACTGATGCCAAAACAAGACATAACACTTTAAACATGTTGGAAGCAGCTATAACTATAAATACCTTTATAGAAATATTGTCCCTTCTCTAGTTCAATGCCCACCTTAACTTCTCTTCAACTCACACACATGCAATCCCAGACATAAATTGGTCGTAGCTACCTTCCTGGCTTTGACCAGCGCTCCCCGGCGGTACATGTAGTCCTCAGAGTTCATGACGAACACCATCTTGTGGGTGTTGAGTTTAAAGCGGCAGTCCAGACTGCCAGCACTCTCCACTCCCAGCTGTCTGTGCCACTCCCGTCTGCAGCGCATCGCCTCCACCTGCCGCACCTGCCAGCGTCTGAAGTGCCTCAGGTTCCTACACACACAGGGGACAGTCAGAGTATATCAGAGGGAAAATACTGTGGTTCAGACAGAGGACCACAGTGAAGCAAGGTACAGTAATATTCAAATCAGAGCCTGATATGCTTGGACTCATTTTGTGCTTGGCTGTTATGGCAAGCAGAAACAATCTATCTGCACTGCAGTGCTTTTGACAATCATTAGTTAAGGCAGTGAAATTACAAAATGTGAAAACGCAGGATTGCCGTGTAACGTCTCGGGAATTCAGGTGGAATCATATGACGGTCAATATATGGACATCACAACCAAAGTTAATTGCGTGAATCTCTTACCTGGGCAAAAATACCGGTTTGAAAAAGTAGCCTTTGTTCTGCGAGCAAAGCGTTGACTCTGTCCCTACAAACTGTTCCATATAGCTGGACAGGCACTGGACAGGGAGAGAGATGTGTCCATATCAAAACAATGCCATTACAAAAGGCCATATACTCAATCATAAGCAAAGCTTGATGAGTTGGTTATTTGATTCAGCTGTGTAGTACTAGGGCAAAAAACAAAATGTGCCCCCAGGGGGGAGTTTGGGAAACCCTGCTTTAGGGCAGTGATATTTAAACTATTTAGCGGGGACCCCAATTTTTTCCACCAGAATATCAGGGTAACCCCCTTTTTTTGCAATAATTTCTCACGGCCCCACCAAAAACAGAATGACATCCTTAAAATCTGTATATATTTTTACATCAAGAAGTACCTTCAATTTATCACATTTTAATCTCTCATCAAAATAAACCAATAAATGTACTTTATCACATTTTATTTTTTAAATTATCTTCCTCAAAAACATTTGTATATTGTCCCGTACAATAATCTGTACTCTTATTTTTTGGTTCCAGCCACTGAAGATCTATTGAGACCTCCAGTCAATATAAAACAAATGGGGGCAACCCCACTGCCGTTCCCAACCCCAACTTTGAATAGCACCACTTTGTGGCACGGCAGTTTGCCATACAAGGCCAGTCTTCGTTCTTGTCCAAAAGGGAATACTATGACATTCTAAAGGTGCTAAAAGTGCGACTGTGCGTACGATTCTTTACCTGTACATCCAATGGGTCATCAGCCTGGGCCTCCTCTGTGTCCAGCAGCTCAATGGTCAAGGTCACCTGGCCTTGGTTCTGAATGAACATTACCTACAAAATAATTCACATCCCAGCAAGCCATTAAACATCAATGATCAACACAACGGTTTCAGAATGCACAAAATCTCTATTACAACAAGCAGCAGCTGAACTCCTACCAACTATGAGCAAAACCATACTACTTCAACCAAGTAAAATATACCCCCCAAAAGCACACAATTCAATAGAAAATCTCTTCACATATACAAGGCTCAGCGTTTGTCCTCCCATGGCAGGCCGTTACCTTAAAGCAGTTCTCCTCAGCCATGACCCTCTCCGACTTCCACTGGTAGCTGGTCTCCCAGGCTGTTCTCACACACTGGGACGACAGGTTAGCCCCCGCCGCGCCCCTCTTCCTCTCGGCCAGGTACAGCTCAGCCACCTGAAGACACACCTCGTCACTCACCAGGTGCTGCAGCTGCAGGAAGAGAGAGAGAAATTACATGCATTCTGAGAACAATCAAACACTTCAGGATCGCTATATTCTTGAGGTAAAGAATGAATAGGCAGTTAACGGATATGCATTTGGTTCTGTAGATTATGAAAACGGGCAACTAGAGACACCACTGACCTGTCTAATGATGTTCTGGATGAGCTTGTCGATGGTGAAGCCAATGTAGGCGTGGATGGTGAACATCTCCCGCAATGTGTCCTCATACTGTGTGGACTCCAGGTTCCCATCCAGAAGACTGCGCACCATATCCAGGAACGCTGGGTAGTACTCCTCCAGTTCTACCTCACCTGTAGAGCAAATTCACATGTCATTGAACAGACACTAGCTAGCTACAGAACTTCCCTTTAAAAAAAACATGGCAAACTTGAGCCCAATGTTCCCTCTCCTGCACACAGATACACAAACAAAGGCAGGCTACTAGATATGAAGGACGTTAGATCTGAGAGATTCATACTGGGCTGTTTGAGGCGGAGCTCCATGGCCAGGTCCCGGCACTCGGCCATTAGAAGCCTCTCACGGTTCTGCTCTGCCCGGTGGTCCAGCAGTTGCCTCTCCGCCTGCCGGTACACCCTCAGCAGCCGCTGGCACAGGGTCTGGTGAAGCCGCAGGAAGAAGTACCAGTTGTTGTTGACGAAGAAAAGGTTGTAGACTCCGTCCAGCTCCTTCTGGTGCTCTGCCTCAGGGTCTCTCAGGTCCACCTTCTCCCCTCCCACTGGAGTCAGGCTATGGGACGAGGCTACACCCAGCTCCACTGTCTGGGGAGAGGCGCAGCGCCGCCGCCTCGACTCCCCGTTCTGCTGCTGATGCTGATGTTGCTGACTGCCTGATGTTGCTACGGCTCCTGGTATACTGCCACATCCTCCTCCCCGGTCTCCTCTCTCCTCCACCTCCTCGTCCGTCCAATCCTCAGTCTCGCTGAGCTCGCCGCGGCGGGAGAAGAAGAGGTCGGGGACAAAGTGCTGGATGATGCGCTTGATGTGGTCCTTGTCGTCCTTGTGGATGGTGGGCTGGCGTTTGACGTGGTAGATGATGAGAGAGGCGGCGTCCTCCAGGATCTGCTTGTCCTCGTAGGTGAACACCATGTGGGGATCGCTGACCGCTGGCGCACTGCTCCCGTCACGCCCCTGCTGGCCCACGCCCCCCTCCTCTGTGCTCTGCTCCTGACGCTGAGGGGGACAAACGCACAGGTTAGACAACACAGGAGAACATCTTTCTAAAGAACCTTTGATGGATCGGTCGGGCGACTACAAAGGAAGTGGATTGAGTCGGAGTACACACCTCATCATAAACACTTTCAATCTCATTGAGCAGGCTTTTGGACCGAAGGGCCTTCATGTCATTCTGCTTGAAGTTGACCCCCTGGTGGTCCAGGGACTTGAGGTAGGCCTTCTCATACTGCTCCCTCCAGATCTTGTTGAAGCCCTGCTGGGCTTCTCTCCACTCCTCCTCCTTTGCTTTCAATCTACAGACACAGCAGAGAGGACATCAAAGAATTAACACACACAGAGAGATTCACATCGGTCAAGTAATTTGGGTCAAATCTCTGCATGTGTACGTGTGTGTACCCTGACCTCTTGAGCACTACAGGCACGGCAGTAGCAGGGCTCCTCTTCAGCCCCTCTATAATCTCAGGGGCCTTGTCGCCGTAGATACGGTAGATGGCTCGGCGCTGGATGACCTCAGAGGTGCCTCCCAGACAATCGTCCAGACGGAAGCGGTCCTGGTCCTCAGGCGACAGACGGGACAGCTTCTTCTGAACGCTCTCCAGGACCCGGATGGTGGCCAGGTTAGTCTCCAGGACCACATCCAACTGGAGGAAACAGGAAAATAACTAGGTCCTCAAAGGTGATTCTGCAGTGATGCTCTGGGTAGATAAGGGAGAACAGCCTGTTTGCATGTAGTTGGTGGCTGTAGTAGTACTTCTGATATCTCGGCTTACTCACCTCAAACCTTTCGTCCTCACAACGATGAAGCTGCTCCTCATATGGAGTTTTCTTTGAGCTCACAAACGTAGAGTCCTCCGACCACGAGGGGAAAGAAACCCAGGTGTCATTCAGCACCTGGAAATACACCATTTTAGTTTTATTTTAATATTCAGCACAACTGAGAACATTATCATTGATGCCAACCAGAAGTCGTTGATGGGCGAAAAACAAAAAACGGACACTCAATTCTGATTGATCTTCAACAATTACCCCATCCTCAACCTCCTGATAAAGATATCAAAATAAAAGCGTCAGCTAAGATTAAATCTGAATAAATGTGGAAAATCACAAGGCCCTGGCATGCAGCAGCTCAAACAAAACATGCATGGAAGTAGATTCACAGCTATTGGAACAATAGTTACAACTTTGTAGTGTCTCCTACTAGACTCAAAAAAGGGCTAAACACTTGATATAGAAATCAGAGGTGCTGGAATGGCAAATCTTATACACACATACACACAAAACTCCTTTCATTTAAGAGCACCTCTTTGCAGATAGCAGTGCGACCGCTGCACTTGGGCTGCTGGTAAGTCTTGGGTAGTGCTCTGTAGCTGGATCCCAGGCGCTTGCAAGAGGCATAGTCGACCTCCCTGCCCCCACCTCCTTCCATGTATCGGTCTGACAGGCCAGACACTGAATGAGAGAGCTCTTTGTCCCCCAGAAAAGACTTGAACTGGGTATATAGCTCTGGAAACTTCCTGGAGGAAATAATGAACATGTTCAAATTAATGAATGGCTCAAGAGGAGACTTGGCAAAACATACTGCCCTTCATACAGTACAATAATATCATTATGCATTTATTTACTGAGAAAGACATCTGTGACCGTTCTCTCTGAAATCTCCCACAATCCACTTACCCCAGAAAGGGAGTGACAAGCTGCAGCAGCTCTGCTCCCGAAACCACTTCCTGGTTAAACAAAGCAATACAGCGGAGGAAGTTCTCGTATACCTCCCGACTTTTGAAGAAACGGCGAAGCTGCAACAAATCAAAACATTATTATCGTCATTGGTGACCAAGGCTTTCATGATATTTGTCACAGCCAAAACACATTATGGAATAATTCCAACACGGACACCTGGGCATTACCTTGTCAAAAAATGTGAACTCCCGCAAGACTCCATGCTTCCCAACTGAGGCAAAGGACTGGTCTTTGGAGCATGAAAACTTCATCTTTTTCTAAAAAACAAAAAAACATAACCAATCACATACAGTATAGGTCTTCTAGGAAAATAGTGACTTGTATAAATGTGTGATTAAGTCCAGACCTTGAGCAGCGGTGTCATGTGAGGCAGCAGCATGGGCCTGGGTCTCTTCTTGCTCTGTTTGCTCATGTCCTCGTCCTCTGCCCTCTTCAGATGGTCTTTCCCAGTCAGGGAGCTGCCAGTGAACTGAAAGGACACAATGTAGGAACACAAATTGCACTGAAAGTGAACTGATCACAGAAAATTACCATGGGCAGGATGCTCTTAGAAAGGGGAAAATACTGACCAGTGATCTCTTAGCATCTGGTAAGAACTGTCCAAACTCAGCCAGTAAGTCCTCTTGGCCTTTGAAGAGGCTGGCCACTTTTGAGAAAACTTCATCCTCTGTCATTCCACTACTACCATGACCCCGGCTCTCCTTGACCTCAAGCTGCTCTTTCTGAAAAGACAAAAACAGAATTATTCCATCGGAGAAATCATGATATGATACACACTAATCTGCTACAATTTAAAGTAGCCTTGAGGCTAGCAAACAACTTAACTTTAAGCAGACTTCACTTAAAGACTTCAGACTTCACATATCAAACTAATATATTGTTTTCAATTGACAGAAAAACAAATCAATTACCATATTGATGACACAGTGTACCTGGTAAGTGTGTAGTATCTCAAGGAAGGATCTGTAGATCTCTGGATGGTCTAGGAAGCGGTTTTTGATTTTGTTGACATAGCTGATAGCACTGTCAAATTCTACTGGGCTGGGCTCTGAGGCAGGGGGGGACACTGAGGAGGACTGTGGCTGGGATGGGCTCTCTCTGCTGGGGAGTGGCAAGGACAGTCTACTGGGAGGCTCTGGGGGCCCTGAGGATGAGTAGATGCTTTCAGGCGATGCCACAGCTTCACTTTGGGCAGATCCAACTTCAGCAACAGATGAACCTGTGGCACTCACAGCAGGGCTTGTCATACTCTTCCCCTGACCTGGGGACACCTACCAAAAAGGGGCACTTATTGTTAACATAAATTAACTTCACAACATCCATCATGTGTGACCAGTGTGGTCTGCTATGGTGGAAAGGTTGTGGCAAACTCCACTTATATATAGGCCTTACTACCAGTACTTGGTATAATGGTTGATTAATAAAATTGGGTTACAAATGTTGTGCATAGGCAGCCAGTATTAGAGTTTAATGCAAACCAAAATCAATACACATTTAGAGGGACACACCTGGGCAGAGAATGGGGACTGGAGGAAAACCACACCATTCTTGGGAATTTCTATCCGATACCCTGGGGGCAGGAAGGCATTGAATCCTAAGACGAGGTCCGGGTGGCCATGGAAGAGCTGAGACACACGGTTTATAACACCCGGTGTGTCAATGCTATGAAGGAGAGAAAGATTTTAAGCTAATTTCATAGGAACAGAGGAAGTGACCTTAAACGAGAAAATATGCTTCCCAACATAATTTAAGAGTAACTTCAACAGTATAAAAAAATATATACTGTATGTATCAAGAAATGGCAAACGGAAATGCTATACCTTTGTGATTTGAATTCTTTCATTATGTCAAGAAATTTGTTGTATATTCCAGGGTCATTCCCAAATCGTATTTTGACTTGGTCCAGGTATGATAGGGCATCTTCA